>NC_134352.1:2420000-2767500 GCF_964195595.1 Calonectris borealis | reverse complement strand
TTTTTATTTTCTGTACAAATGTTGTCAGCATGGTATTTTCTATGATAGTAGTATATTTTAAATGAGGTCTGAGGTTGGGGGTTTTTTTATAATTTAGCTTAAAAATTAATTGTGTTATGAAAAGTCCCAGAGCAGTGCCAGTTCTTGCTTATATCACATCTTTTCATACTCCATTAGAAATAAAGAAGGTGAAAACTAGGATGTGAATGTTAATGCCCTGTAAAATTTGACGGTATCTGGAATCATCAGAACCAGCAGTTCTAAAGCATTTCATTTGTACTCACCTTTACTTAAGTTCAGTGCCACTGTCTCAATTTAGACCGGTTCAGGCTCTGGCTCACAGTTAAGTCTCCTTGCAAAGAGTCTAGTCGGAAAAGTTCAGAGAGGTCCTGAAAATACCTATAATTGGTAGATCCGCAGAGTCAGAGTAACACCGCTGTGAAAATCATGGGCAGTGACATTCAGCCTTTGACCTGAATAGCGTTTCCCAGTTCTGAGATGATAGGACTCAAGGTATATTTCCCTTTACTGTTATAGCTTCCTGTAGCAGAGATATATAAACCATTCACAAATATTAAGGATGATGTGGTAATTGACATTCATGCTGTACCTCACAGTACCCGTCTTCTTTTTTTCGCTATTTAACACTGTTGCATTTTTCCTTAAGAAATGTGAATAGTATTGTCCCTGGAGAGAGGAGAAAGGTGCTGTGGTTCGAGCGCCAGGGTGGAACATGGACCAGAACCCCATCCCTTCTGCAAAATCTTCTGTATGACGTTGGCATGCAGCATAGTTCCTTGTACCGTAACCAACCATATGCAAAACAAAGCATATGTATTCAACACAATGAGTCACCTAGACGTTACCAAAACAGAGGCCGTAGAAGAGCCAAAAATGAGGGGTATAAGCTTAACAGTAAGCCTTGATCTATCTCCTTACAGGCAGAGGTAACACACATTTTAGCAGGGTTAGAGTTAGATGAATGGTCCGTTTTGGTGAAATGCAGCTCAATTTTTAATCTTTTTTTTTTATATAGCACTTTCTCTAATGTGACCTGTGCATGTTAAAGGCCACAGCTAATTTAGCTATCCTTGTTGTTTTCCATGGGCAGTTACATAGCATACAAGGTACGCTACATAAAAAGGTTACCCTGGGTTCCTTTGCTGCTGGATATAAATGTACATTATAATGCACTGAATAGGCTAATTAGGAATTAAACATTCCTTTAAAATCATTTTAAACTCAAATTATGCTGACAACCGAATTTTTTTTAGCTCTTTCTCTAATAGTTGTGTTAGACAGTGAAGAGCTGTGCTCCAAGTCTTGACACATTGTTCTGACTTATGCTCAATAGCAAAGCATGGCTCTAGGGAATAGTTTTGAACCAAAGTACCTGCTTGTGACAGGTGAACTCCAGTTCTCCCGGTTTTTAACTACAAGACCAGTATTCTTTTCCAGAGTTTTCGAACCCTTCCCCCGCCCTTTTCCTGTAAAATCTGCAGACCCCCCAGGAGTTTAGCGCAGTAATAGAAAAGGTGACAACCTTACATCTAGCACATTTTTTTCTGCACTTTGCTAGATGTGAATTAACTGACAAAATTATCAAAAGAATTTTGAGCAGTGGTGTTAAGTGAGCATCAGACGAAAAGCAGAGGTTAAATGGGTAAATAAAAACTGATTTTACGGCCGTGTCCAGTAATCCTATATATAATATTTCAGATGAAGATTAAAAGCACCAGCTGAAGAGAAAACATTTTCAGTGTCAGTGAAGTTAAAACATGTCAGCAGCGTTTTCTTCTGTGTATATTGTCTCACATGCAAGAAAGGATGGATTGAATTCATATCTGAAACAAGACAAGATTTTCCATCTGACCTCATTATGTGTTTCTCTGGAGTGCATCCCCGGTTTTCTGCCTGAACTAAAATGCGTGCGGAGAAAAGCGAATACAAAGCAGCTCTGCACTGCTGTTACCAAATCATTTTAATAAGACGGAGGTATTTATTGTTTTGCCACAGTCATATCTTAATTCTAAGAGTCATTAGCGCACACTAGATCCCTTTGTTAAAGCAATCCTTGTAAGCGGAGGCGTGAACTAATGAGGGGCTTTATGCGTTCCAGCGCAGTTGGCAGCAGAGATGAAGTAGCATTACAGTATATCAGAGAGATTTATACTGAGAATTCTTAATAGAAAGATTTTTGGGAACTCGGCCGTCATCTCCTTATAAATAATTAAAATTAACAAATTATCATTGTTATAATTCAGGCAGTTTTGCTTTCTGTCAGCATCCACAGTATAGTCAAGGTTATATTTCCTTTGTTGTAATTTGCAGGATTTTTCATTGTCTCAGAATATTTGCCCTTTGTACCTGCAGCCTCTTCAGAGGTCAAAACCCCTTGTAGACGCTGCTCTTGAGGTGGGAGAATTTTTAAAGACTTAAACCTGTTCAAACTTTGCGTAATGGTGATGTCATCAAGTTAAGTATTTTTTAAAAATTCATGTTTTAGTGTAGCACAGAATAATACTTTCTGCTCCCGCTACTGTGATACCGCATTAATGCTCCCTTACCTTCACTTCACAGAACATAAATAAAATGTTGAAATGATCCATTTCCAAACGATGTGTCTTCATCTCTCCCTGTATATTAAAATTACATTTTAAAGCTGTGTAATTTTGCTTGCCTCAAATGTGCCGGACTGCTACGATTAATGTTTAAGTCAGAATCAAGGCACACTGTAACTTGTTCATGAATTTTATTTTTTCTGACTATTTAATTGATATTATCAAGTGTGACGAGAGAGTTTTCAAAACCTCCTGGCTGACTTCTGAGAGTCCACAGGTAAGGTCTTTACGTAACTCCACCCCACTTTTCCCAAAATATATAGGCTAAGAGTGGAATAGCTTGTTCTTATACATCAGCAGATATAAGTAACACAAGACCTTGCAATCTCTTATCCTGCATCTAGCTAAGGTTTGTACTGGTATAACTAGCTCAATTAAAAATTATCATTATCCCTAATAAAATAGTTATACTTGAATACCAAGCCATGTCCAATTGTCTTAGGAGTCTGAGTCTCAATGACTTACAGTGGCTTTGGATTCCCAGTGCTTAGCACATTTTTAAAATATTAAAATTGTAGTCATATTAAAAGGTTATTAGCAAAGATTATTAGTGATAATAATATCCAGTGCCAAGATACAGCAGGCCAATAAATTAATATTTAAAACCAAGAAAAATGTGGAAAGACATTTCAGAGAGAGGTGGAGAGGAAAAGTTTCACCCTGCCAAATGAGACTGTCAAAAAAAGACCTATAGGTGCCCTCACTGGAAGGCAGTCAACAAGATATCAACAGGACCTATGAATTGTTAGGTTTCAGATATAGGAAATAGGGAAGGTCACTTTGGGCTGAAAATGATCCAAGTATTTAAGTATTTGAAAAAGGAGAAAAATGGGTTTGTTTCATTAAAAAAACAATTGATCCCTGAACACTGAGGGGAAAAAAGTCATAAACTGAACCATAACCATACTACATGGGGGAAAAGTCTATATATTGATCTTCGATCATGATGTGGGATCAGAATTTTTGCAGAAAACCATAACTAGGGAGTTGTTTTTCAGACAACATAATATTCCCTTTCCTTTTTACATGAGGTAGGAAAATCTTAATTAATAGGAAACTGAAGAAAACCAATTTTCTTGCCTTTCCTTCATGCTTCTTATTAAAAAAAAATTTTGAGCAAGTTTGCTGCTGTTTTAATAGGAGGACTTGTTAGCTCCTCAGAAGAGTCATGCTGAAGTTTTAAGTGTAAAAGATGTCTAACGGAGCTGTGTTAAAGAAAACAGTCAGAAATCTCATTCTTTGCCATCGAGGTCCAGTTTGTGAACAACCGGAAAGACCAAAGCAGAAACTGCTTAGGTCCCATATGCACAGCTGCTATAGTGTTTAACACATATATCCTCTTAACTTAGTTTTAAGTGCTGGAGATGTCTTAAAGCATTTTCCATAGGATGCAGATCAAGTGTATATTTTGTTGTCAGAAATTCCCATTTGTTCTGGCACAGTTCCTACTTAACGGGGTAAAAACATCTGCAAAGGTGTGTGATCAGGCTGGTTGTTGTGAATTTGCAAATTCTGAGGTAAAGATGACCCTGAATCAAATTTTGGTCAGAGCACTTCAAAGACCAAGCAACTTTTACCTCTAGATAAAATTAGGGGTTTTTTTCAGTTTCCAGAATGAACAGCAATCCTCTGTCTAACACTTTCCTCCTTTGAAGATTGTTGGGATTTGGATTTTTACTTCTGTTTTACAATTAACTTCATCTCATGCAAATGACTGAACTCCCAGCACATAAGTTATTGCTGTGTCTGATAAATTTGATGCAGAAGAGATTCATCAATAATTGTAAGTAAGCAAATGTGATGTTTTCTCACCCATTTATGACATCACTCTTGGTATGAACTGCATCTGAAGCATTGGGGACCAAATCAGTGATTTTTTCATCCTGAGTGCATAAAAATAATTCTTTTTATGAAACTAGACTAAGTAATCAGTTCAGAACTTTAGCAGCATATAGAGTCATCCCTATCGCTAAGGGTCTGTCAGCTCTTTAAAACCTTTTCTTTCTATGCACAGAACGTATAACCTGAAAGCTAAAAAATGCCTTTGGGCAAAAACATGGTGGGGGGGAAAGAAAAAAAAGGAAAAAAAGGTCACCTCAGAGCCAATTTTATTTTGTATGTTTTCACCAGTGCTTATGTCTCTCAACAGTGTGTGATCTTAAAGTTCATACTGTGTGTGCTATCATCCCAGTAGAGGTAGATAAGGTGAGGACAGAGGAGCAAGCCTAAATTTGAAATGTTCCTGTCTTTTTTTCTGTTTGAGCTAGAGCTTTAACTTTATCGTATGCCAGCATTTTTGTATGTATAGTTGTTGGCTAGCTTGGTGCTGTACGAGAAACGGCCTTCTCACTTCTATTAGGGGCAAGCAGGTTAAATTAGATGCATCAAAATGCATTGCTACTCTGCTCGGAGCTGGGGTAGCGCCGCAAAACAATAGCGTGAGGGGAGTGAATGCTTATCAAGAGAAAGTTTACTTTCAGCGTTAAGAATTAATTTAGCTGAATTGGTGCAGTGAAAGTGGTAAACACAATCCCCCTCACTGTTGTTTGTCAGGGTGTATTATATCACCCTGGATTGCTTTGTCAATAATCTGCCTGGCCTGCAAGCTAGAAATCTAAGATTGCCAGGATGAGTGACAGGCTGGAGATAGCTGATAATTCTAAGGAATTGGAGGTGTAAAATCTTTAAGGACCATGTCTACAGTATAAATGCCAGGGTATCTCCACATCACTCTGTACTTACAAAGGCAACAGCATTGTTAATGGCAGCCTGTCTGTCCATCAAGTTTGCTACAGGAGGATTTATCCCTCTTTCACTCCTTATCTTCTGTTGCTGTGTTTATTTCTAAACCAGCTGCAGAATAAATTGCCTCTTGTCTTCACCTCCTACACTGAGTACAATGATATGTTCTGTAAAGCCTTAAACCACAGTGTTTTTCAAGCATTTCTTTTTCAGAACAGCAACTTTTAATTTTGTTTGTACATAAGTACACTCAGGCCTTTCCATTTTAGGCACTGTAAACACAGGTTGTTTGGGTTTTTCTCCCCTTTTTACTTTACTACTTTCAAGATTCATAGATCTGCTCTGTATTGCTAAAGTGTTTGAAATACAGAAGGGAAGACATCATAGCACTGGTTCAGCTGATTAATATGATGTGGATGTAATATGGCAAAAACAATTCCTTTGTACAACACAAAATATATTCAGAAAAGTGACTGTAAAGATATCCTGACATTTCATGTTTGTTGTGTCTCAGTGACTTCTTTCTCAAGTAGGTACTTTGTAAATAAAACAGCTGTTTTTCTAGCTGTCAGCCTTGCGAATGGAATCTGAAAGTCAAGTTACATAGCTGGTGGCCATGTAGTCATACTAAAGGTTCCAGATTTGGTTAATTAGTCCGTTGATTATGGCACAAGAGAGAGTATTAACATGCTCTCTCTTGCTTCTGCAATAAAAAGTGCTGAAAAGTACTTTATAATCATAAAGCTACTGAGGTCACAGGTTTTTTAAGGAAGATGTCATTTACAAAATCACTTTTTTTAATAGCAGCTAGTGTGCACACTGACCTGGAGAGAGTTCAAATTGCCTTAACATCTGCCTAAAATAAAAAAAAAAAAAGGCAAGTAATTGGAAATGCTTGGTTACATTATTTTGCCTACTTTTTTATATTTCCAGACATACGAGGTTTTCTATCTACTGCTCCTAGTTCAGATCAAAATTAGAAATTAAAATACCAGAACATGAGGAGAAGGATATTGTCAAAAAAAATTAGTATAATCAGAAGCAAAGATTATATGATGAAGATTTTTATTAGCAGATATCGATACTCAGTTAATTACAGTGGTTTGCTTACTTACTTAAAACCTTTAAAAGAGTCAATAATAGCCTCTCAGGAAAAACAGAACTTGGCATTCCAGTGCATTGTAGTGGCAATATTAAATTATATTTGTTTGTTAAATCTATTTGGCTAAGCTATGCTAAGTAATCATGAATGATATCTCTGTTTCTTCTAACACTCATGCTTCCATGAACACCTGCATATATTCTTCTGCTGTATTTTCTCATCAAATGAAAAATGGGATCTGTCAATAAATCCCTTTCAGTTCCCAAAATGAGAAAAAAATAGTTACTTGATAATTACTGAATGTTGAGATCAAAATCCTATTAGCCAGACACACACATAGAGGTGCACCTTTTGTTTCTTCTGAAATTCATTACAGAACTGTGGTCAGAATTCATTTCTGAGAAAACAGTCATGCATTTATGGGATGCAGAGTGAGGCAACAGTTAGATTAACCTTTTGAGCCAGTGTAAGTTGTCACAGCAGCCAAAAAAAGCAATCCTGCCCTCCCATTGCTCCTCATTTCCACCCCTGTACCATGTGGGTTCTTTCACAGACCTTTTGCAATTTTATAGTGAACTGGATTGAGGAATTACATGAATGAACCTGGTGGTGGGTTTTGTGTTGTTGATTTTTAGTATTATTATTATACAATAATAACTTATTATACTTATATACTATTTATATACAATAATAACTTATTGTATAATAACAATGACGACAACAACAACAACGTCAACAACAATAACAATAATAATAAGAAGTAGCTGGGGTTTTTTGCTATTCATTTTTTGTTTTGTTTTCACACGGAATAATTCACTGACCTACTTCAGCAAGTGGTAACAAAACCCCATGTACCAGCCAAAGGAACGGGTTATGAAAAGGTAATAGATCAGCCAGAAACAGGGTCAAAGGCAAAGTTGCTTGTTTTTATGGTGGTCTCAGTTTATGCTGGTTATTGAACTGTGTTCTAAAATGCTCATATCTCACTCATTTATCTAAATATAGTATTAGCTGGTACCACAGTAGCTAGAGTGGGAATGGTTATTTTTTATACTTATATTTCGTGGAGACATGAAAGACATTTAACATAAGGACAGTGTCGCTGAAGGCCTGTATCAGTAACAGACTGAACGTCAGTGTTTGATTTCGTACCAGTCAATCACTTATTCAGTGGCTGTGGTATGATCTATTGATGACATCATCATTGATGACGTCATGACACCATTATCAAGTAGCACCATTTAGTTAACCATTATTTAAAAGCATTTGAAAAGTACGGTGCTGAATTTGTGAATCGCACCCCAAGTGCAATAGATACTGACTCGGAAAAATGTTTATTTACCACAGTCCAGCTATTCATATATAGCAGCAGCTTAACCACTGCTTTGTAAGAGCACATTTCTTTCAGCATTCAGGCTGGAATAAAACATAGCAGTAATCTCTTTAGAAGGTGAAGTATTTATATCTAGGATGTATTTATACCTATTGGCTTGAAGTTGCGTGTTTATGAGAATTTAGAGGCATATATAAAATTAACATAACATCTAAAGCATTTAGCATCCCTCTATTCAAGGTCATAGGTATAGTTAGCAAGGAAAAGATTTTTTTTTCTATAGATCTCATTTTATTTAAGTTGACCCTTGAAAAGCCAACAGCTTATTTGTTGACGCCCTCTCTTTTATCCAGAATAATTTTCAATTTTTTTTGTAACAGGCATTTATCCTCTTCTTAAATGAGGTTTCCTGTACCAATGTGACTACATTCCTGGTGAGCTGAGCTTGGTCTCAGCAAAGCATTCAGCAGTGTTACTTGCTTGTAACTCTTTATTACAACTTTTTCTTGTTATTTCCTCTACTTGGCTATTGCATTTACCCTCCATCTGTCTCTCTGCAGAGGTTCGTGCATTGTGCAGCATCTGATACTCTTTTTCTTCAGAGGATGTATTTGTTACCTCTCCTGTGTGCCAGGACCTCCTCTTGATGTTGTGCCAATGACTGTAAGTCACATTCTCAAATGCAAAAATGTCTTGTCTTCAGATCACATCTCCTGCCTCTTCTCCCCGCTCATGATGCACCATGTAAGACAGGAGGTGAACTGTTCACAAGAATTGCTGAAGTTAAACATGAAAGCTTCCCAAAATTTATAAAACCTTGATACAAAATGTAGGATTCATAACCACATCAGTTGCAAATGATACAGTTTAGGTTTTTTGTTGAAAATATCTCCTGACTTTGTAACATGGACATAAGATGTATGTCTTTTGTTATTAGGTCAAAATATAACCTGTATCTTATCTAACATCTGATAAATAACATGATCATCCACTGTCTCTTCGTAAGAGATAACCTACAAAAGGAAGTGGTGAAAGAAAAGTTCTCGGCAAAGACTCCTTCTTGGGCCAGTGCCCAACTTAGGTGTTTACGGTCATGCTGGGGACGTATGGTTTTAGTCCCACTAAAAATGCTGGGGAACAAGATCAGAATCATAGCAGGATTGTACGTGTGTAAGTGTGCAGACATCAACAACTCCCCAACATCCAGCACTGCCTCCAGGTGTACTGAGTTGTAAGGGCAAAGCATGTATTATTTTTCCCCGTTATGTCTGGGAATACAGAGAGAATAGTGTTCACCCAGAGTTTTCATGGGCCTTGAACTATGTGCACAAGCCTCCCCAAGTCGGATGATGCCTCAGAGGAGATATATTCACATCATTTTCCCTGCATATGTGGATCTGTAGGAAATGTTTTTGACCTATGTTTTCACTTCAGTCAAAATTTAATAGATTACAGTGTTCAAGGAAAACTGCAAAAATGGCAACTATAAGGTTTATAGAAAGAAAGATGATGGTCATTTAGATAAAACTTCTGTAAAACTGTTTTTATGTGAAATAAATTCCACCAGCTGAGTAAGTCTTTTGTGAGACATTTGACTCCAAAGCAGAACAACCATCATCAGTCTAAGGAAGGGGAGCTGCAGATGAGGGCATTTATATGTAGCTGAGATCCAGATACAAGATGGATTTAAAGTGACATGTCTTCGAGCAGGCAAGCTATTAACAAGATTGTTCTTTGTCGAGGACGTTCAATAACCAGATCGTCTATAACAAGATAATCTCACGTGAGAGATAAACTCAACATTTGTGCCATGATGAAACAGTCCAGAAAAGTAATAAAATACAGAGGAAAAACTGTGAACAGATCAGTGTGGGAGGACTGAATAAAAGCAGATTTTGGCCCGCTTTGTACCTGAGTACCTGTGCGTTTGGTTTCTTCTTGTGCTTTTTGCCCAGACACCTTCAGAGGGTGGCAGTTTTGGAGGGGATTCTATTGTTAAATAGCAAATGGTGACAGACAATTAGGTTTGCAAGACGATAATATTTGAAGATGGTACCAAAGGCTTTATTGGGCAAAATACCTTACTGTAAGGTTTGTATGTGCTCTCAAACAATACGATTTGTGCCTGCTGAAGCAACGTTTTTGTGGTATAGTTACATCTGTATCGGATTCTATCATAGTAATAATTTTGAGAGCTAAATATCTATTGTATTTCTTATAGCAAGAGCTCCTATAGTGGCAGTTATCTGTTTGCAAATGCTGCGGAAATAGGAAACCTGAAAACTGCTTTATAAATTAACATTCTGTGACTTTTCTAAAAAATATGTTACTTTCTGTGTCATAACAGTGGTCAGCATCTGATGCTTTGGAAGGAAATAAAACCTCTAATATTGTTGTAACACAGTGGATGTTAATGGGTTTGGATTTCATTATCAAAGCACTTTAAAAACATTACAAAATCAATTATTTGAAGAGCCAAAAGAGGTAGTTAATCCTTGTTCCTGGGACAGAGAGAATTCCAAGTGCCTTGCCCAAGGCTGTGGAAGGAGTCAGTATCAGAATGTCCTATTTCCCAAGCTGTCTTTTCCTTTTTTCTATTAAAATTTGAAATGTATTCTCTTCTTCAGTCAATTTGTCATAAACATGAATATTGGTATTCCTTGTAATTTTATTCTAATGATACTCTTCATAGAAATAATCCTTTAGAAATCAGTATTTGCCACAATAATATCCTGTAGCAGGAAATGCCACAGATGAATGATGTCTTTATGTAAGTCAATATGAGAGTAATGGGGAGCTATCACTTCTTCATATGAATGCTCTTTTTTATTTCAAGAAACATATTACTTTACGTTACTACCATTGCAACTACCATGCAAAGATATTTTTCTCTCCCTGGCAAATCCCACATTAATAGTTTTCTCTATGTTTTCTGATTTTTTTTTTTTTTTTTTTGGTATCTTTTGCTAAAACTGAGAATGATTAGCATTGCTCTAGTCAACCCTATGGCAGAGAATACCGTTGCTAAAGTAGTAATGTATGTGTTGAGCAACATTCATTGCAAAATTGATTTAGGAATAGCTGGACATGTTAACTCAGTTTTTTTACTCTGTGGCCTTTTGTTGGATGCTGGTATGCACGTGTTAATTTAGGTTTTAAATGTGGTGCTTGAGGACGGTGACTTGCGAGGTGAGGAGGAAGGGAAGAAGCGTTCTTCCTCCTGCACAGCACACAGGGGTGGGTGCTTCTTCACTGTCCTCTGTGCAGACTGTGACTCAAAGCAGTGATAGGCTGGAGACAGCAAATAAAAGGTAAGGCTGGTCAGCTGCAGGGGGGGAAAAATCCTGAAAAAACCAAGCATAGTGACACTAACAAATGGAGAGACAGAAATTTCATGGTGGAAAAATTATTGTGCTGGAAAATGCTGTTTTGACGAAATTTAAATATTCTTTGGAAACATGCAGATTTTCTCGTATTTTCTGACAGAAACCCGGCAGGATTGCTGCCAGCTCACCCACCTCCCCAACAGCTTGCCTGGCAGCCCTGGGAGACCCAGCTCGCATCAGGGCTCCCAGCGCTTCCAGGCTCCTTGCTGCAGATGCGAGAGGCTTGCAGGGGCCCCGGCTGCTGGTACTGCCAAGCACCCAGTTGTATGGCAGAGAGCCTGGGAGCAGGTTATCAGGTCTCTGGGCAACCTGGGGTGCCTCCTCGGTTTATGCTGAAATACCACATCGGTAGGGTTGGGTTCGGTCTGGGCATTTTTGTTTGTTTGTTTGTTTGTTTGGGGATTTTTTTTTTTGTTCCCCCACCTTAGATTCTCAGATAAGATCTCAAAATTCTCATTACCTGGGATTTTTTTTCAGTGCTGAAGTTTGACTCTGCTTTAGAGGTTCAGACTTTCCTGCAGAGCTAGGAATTCAGGCTCTGATCCACCCTGAACCTCCTCACTTCTCCCCAGGAAAGCTTTCAGTATCCACCTGGGGAAAATCAGGCTCCTACCAAAGAAAGAAATGGCTGCATCTCAGTGTGATGATTTATTTAAGAATCTCAGAGGGGCAGGGGGAGAGTCTTACTAACAGGAAAAATGTTTTGTGGGACTGTGATACCTCAGGATGAGAAAGCTACATTGCCCTGCCAAGAGTAAATATTTCTGTCATATTTTGGTTTTATCACTACATGTGTGTAGGTGGATGGAAGCAGCTCAACAGTTTTGTTGCTATCATATTTCCTATTTTATGTTTATTTTTGTTTAAAACGTTGGCATTGACTTCAGAAGCCAGGAGGGGGAGACACCTAAGAGCAAGAGGTTCATCATATTGATCTTTTTGGGTTGCTTTTGTTCTTCTTAGCTCTGTTGCTGTCGGGTTGGTCAGGATGGAGAAGTGTTGTTACGAGCTGCTGGGACGAGTCACAAAATTTTCAGCTGTAAAAGTCAAAACTTTGTTTTCAGTTATAAACTCATAATAAATGAGAGCCAGGTGTTCAGTCTTTGATTTGGCCACTGCTCAGGGCTTGTTGCCTTTATTTTAGTTATACAATGGTGAGATTGACTTGGCTATGGAGTGTGTACAATAACATATACTATATTTCCTTGGTTTCTTTCTCAATCATTAATAAATTCAAGAAATACAGGGAAATATATAAATAGCTGCCAAGTGTGAGGCAGATAGAGCCTCACTGAATGCAAAGTTATTCCAGTTTCAATATGTCTTTCTTTCACACTATCTCTCCTCTTTCATCCTTTTCCCCTCGCATTACCAGCCATCTGATTCTCCTACCCATAATATGTCTTTGTAGCTGATTCAAGGCTCTAATCATTCCTACTGAAAAGATTCAATATTGCTAATGGGATGATACTGGTCTCAGATTCCTGCTGCTCTCTCACCAGTTAGAGGTTCCCAACATTGGGTAGGATTTTTATGAATCGGTTTCTGCAGCACACGTAAAGAGACCTTCTGGTAGCTCCGTGTAGATACGAGGAGGACACTAGCCAATCTTAATAGTCCTCTGTAGGAGAAACACATTGCAATACTTCATTCACAGCTGAATCGCCCTCTGTAAGCAGCATCCTGTGCAGAAACAGGTAGTGCTACCAGTCACCTGCAGCAACCCCGCTGCTGTAGAAATGGTTGCATGGGTTGTAGAAATGGTCTTTCGAGGTTTAGGAATTGTGGCTGTTACTGGAGGATTGCTAAAGCCCTGATTTGTCCTTGTCATCTTTGAGGGAGGTCTGAGAAGGTAGCTGCCCTGGAGCGTTGCACCCAGATTCATTTTGGAGCGAGAAGCTGGAGCTGCCCAACCTTTTGGGAAGCAGGGAGACAGCCACATATTTTTTCCAGCTCCATTCTCCTTGCCTATGTACACGGGGGCTGGGCATGGGCTGACCACATGTATGAGAGACCAGTAATATAAGGAGAACCACCCTCAAACATCTATCAACCTCTCTTTGCTGGCCTCAAGCATGGTGTTAACATGTCAGTGAATTCCTGTTATTCCTAGTTATTTTAATCTACACATTTTGTAAGACCAGTGCAGCTTTTCTCATATCTCAAAAACAAAAGGAGCCTCTGCTTGGAATATTAGTAGGAGTGTTAAAGATAAAGATTTAGTTTCTCTGGCAGAGCCATGTGGAAAATCTTGCACAATGCCTGCTTAAGCTTTGTCTGGCTCTAGCTAATGTTATTAGTCTCCCACATACATAAGCATTAAATTCATTTATGAATATTTAAAATAAAAATAAAAATGTTGGCAGTTAAGTAGGAGAAATTATTTGTCATCTACACAATTTGTCATTAATCAAATAATAGAACAGGGAGGAAAAGATAAAAGAGCAACAGAATGATGCTAGCAGATTTTTTCTTTTGTTTTCCTCCCTGCTGCCAATTTCAAAACTTGTTGAATCTATCCTCTTATGCACCCTTCAGCTTCTCTCTTCCATTTATCCCTGGTAGCATTGAGAAAAGATATTTCTAAACTATTTCCCAATGGCAGTTAATATTTCTTAGGAGTGAAGTTTATTTCATTATACCGTTTTTGGGGAAAACCTCAGCATGAACACACCGAAGGGAAGACCCATTCCCTGGACGGTAGAGTTAGTGAGGTTTTGTCCGATTCTTGGTACTTCTGCCATCCCATCCCACAACTCCCTGATCTGCTTTCTACGCCTGAACTCAACCCTTCATCTTCTTTTTGTTCCTTGATTGGAAATTATTCATTTTCTTGGATGTTCAACATTTTCATCCAACGCCGTCTCTTCCACCAAGCACTTGTATGACCCTAAGTGCAACCTTGCAGTCACTATTTGACCTGGACATCCGTGTCAATTCCTGCATCCTGCTGGTGATCCCCTTCTGCAGTGGAGCGGTTTTAATTAAACTGATCACCTGATGCTTTTAGGAATGGGGCACAGACTGAAGGAAGGGTGGGACAGGAAAAAGGCAGTACTTTCTGGATCAAAATGAACTGAAAAAAGTGAATCAGAATGAGATTTACAGCACATTTTTTCATAAGTTTTACTGCTTATACATTTCTCTCAGCAGTGTGGAAGTGAAATACAAAAAACGCTGCCAAGTGACATTCCTAATGGATGCCTAAGAGAAGAATCTGTTCTTCCCAGCTTTGTATGATGCTAGGTGTTTTTATGCTTTTTTTTTTTTTGCCCTTTTTTTTTCTTTTTTTTTTTGTTATTGATGTTGTATGGCCTAAGATAGAAGAGATAATTTAAGGGCAAATCTACACCCGAAAAGTCAAAATCATTGGTTTTCCCTTACAGAGGGCTCTCTGGAGAATACAATACAGGGAATCATGGGCAGTTTACCAGTTGTTGTATGTATCTGTCTGGCGTAAAAAAAAAAAAACCAACAACAATGGTTTTCCCTTAAAAGAAAAACAAACAAACAAAAAAAAGACCCAAACAACAACAAAAAAAAAACCCTTGCCTCCTTGAGGACCAAAGAGGGGAAGGTCAGAGTAGCTTGCTGGTTTGCGTGGTTGGCTGTCTGTTTTCTGATGGCAAACAGTACCCTACGTAATGGCTATTTAGTCCCTGGAAGAAACTGTCAAACAGTCTTCTGTGTTCCACCTTATCCTCTGCTATGATACCACAGTTTAGCAATTTTTTTTTTCTCTCTGAGGAAGAACAAAGGACTTAGAATGAAAATGCACTCTCTTACCCCTTACGTACCACAACACTTAAACCTACAGGCTTATACAAACATATACTGAGTCATGTCCTTCATAGCTGGAAACTGCAATGTGATTTTCTTGGGACTGTGCAAAGTAAAGAAGCTTTTAACCAGCCTGTTTGCTCATGTGTAATACCACATTTTGAGTATCCACAGAATACAGCAAGGTGCCACGCTTCAGTGACGACTCTACATTCAGTGGCATACAACATCATCAGGCACAGTTCATCTGAAATCGTTATTTCTGAGCACGGTCGTAGAGGGGAAGAGATTGCAATGCTATTGCCTCTGGTTTGGGTTCCATCTTCAATCTGTCTTTGCTCCCCAAGATTTTATCTTCATGCTATAATAAATATCTCCAGTTAGGTATTTGAATTAACTAGTCCTATTGCTTGAAAAAGCCTTGATTATTCCTCTTAAATAAGGTGAAGTTAAAGATCCTTTCCACCTCTTGTCACTGGGGTCTGTGTGGAGAATATTTTCTTTTTAATTACTCCTCAGTGGTTTTTTATTAAGATGTTTCTGTAGCAATATAGAAATGAGGGGGGGAAGGGAAATTCTTACCAGTACACTTCGAATGGTTTCATAAATCAAAATTTGTGTAGCTATGAAATTGAGAAAGAATGAAAGAATGAAAATAATTTTAAACAAATTAGAGCCATAACAGTTTATGTATGAATACTTGCACCACTGAATGTATAAAAGCTGCTAATGAGATGACAGCAATATCTTCCATGTATCAGGGGCACAAAAATCATAGAGTAATTTAGATTCGAAGAAATCTCTGGAGGTAAACTGGTCCAACCCTCTTCTCAAATGAGAGCCAACTTAGATCAGGTTGTTCAGGGACTTGTCCAATCAAGTTTTGATTAGTGCCAAGGATGGATATTCAACAACCTCTCTGGACAGCCTTATATCTAGATTAGCATTTTATTTTACATTCAGGAGTCAAGGGAGGTTCTCTTGGATGTCCTAAGTCCCTGAAAAGACTGTACATGGTCCTACAGCCTGCAGGCTACTAAACTAAAATGTGTGTGAGGAAAAATAAACTGGAAGGAAAGAAAATACTCTATAAACTGGTGTGACATGTCCCATTGCTGTGTTGTGAGGGGACTTTTGTGAAACTGCATTGCATAGGAGCTTCTCGGATCAACGGATGTTTTTGCTGTTCAACTCTTTACTGATTCTGTCTTAGATACACTGGCAAAAGGCATCCTTTCAATAACCTCTCTCTTTGGTAAAAAGGTGATCATTACAGATAATAATGAAAAGTAAAGCAACGTAAGTTTGAGCCTGAAAGTCTAAGTGGAAAGACTAGACTACTAGAGGTGGAAAGACCAGGTGATTCGTCTCCAGTGGAGCTGCGTGTTTTTAAGAGCAAATATAAAATTGTTACTGCACCAGATAGTATTGAATCAGCAAACTGAATGGGACTTAATGCAGCAGGAAAGAAAATATAGAAAGGAAGAAACAAACTAAACTAAGAATAAGACAGTGGTAACATTAGTGATAATTAATCTGAAAAGAGAAATTGAATGACAGGACAGTGACGGTTAAGATGAAAGTTAAACAATAAATGGATATATTTCCTTTTCAATACAAGTATTTACGTCCTTTTGATGTTAACGGAAGATATACATGCAATGAGAGAAAATACTCCTTGAGGAAATGGGGCGATTTCATTCTTAGTATATTTTAGAGGACTGCCAGAAAAAGTGGAGTAGGAAACGCTATATATATGAAGAGCTCTGTAATAGAGCCAAATCTTTGATAATGGGGGAAAATGATAACTAGGATTTTAAGGGCTTGGGGGCAGGTATTACGGACTGAAGAGGCAAGTTCTGAGAGCTTCCCTTTTCCAACTGGCATTAATTTTCCTGGGTTCAGCTTTAGCCAGCTGCTCTTCATCCAGGTGCTGATTTTGGCTGGAGCATTAGGAGGATAAATGCTATATCCTGTAAAGCATGAAGGAGAATATTTGCATACTCTTTTATGTTTCCCAGAGAATTCAAAATATATGGTGGAAAATAATGACAGTATCATGTCAATCAGCACACTAAGTGTCAGAAAATCTGCAGCGTCATTGACTTTCTTTGTCAACAGAAGAACTCTTGACATCATGATCCAGTTGGTTCTTTGTTTGGCTGAATTATTTAGGAATGTTGTTTTGTATCTAAATACCAAGAGTAATGAACCTCACTAGACTTCCTGATCATCAGAGCTAGACTGTGGTTTCCACGATGAGCCTATTAAAAACTAAACATTACCTGAGAATTAGTGCCTGACACCCCAGAAAAGGGGTCATTCATTAAAACATATTTTCAGGAGAAATGTAGGGCTGCAATTTATAGCTCAGACAGCTCTCTGTAATCTCTCTTCTACATTCCTTATTGAATTTATATTATTTTCTAAAATATATATAAAATCTTTTACCAAGAATTCCTGTTTCTCAGTGAATATATACTTGAGTTTAAGACTGTCATTGGGACCATGAGATAGTGTGTTTCCCCACAGGAAAAATTGCTGATATAGTTGTATACGAGATCTTTTTTTCCTGGAGAATACATCTACACTACGGAGTAGACATAACTGACTCTGAAGCTTTTCATGAACACCTATTTGTGCTGTAACTGATCCATTTTAAGGACCTGACATAAGTCTACCAAGAAAACAGAGTAGCATGCAAAACCCACCCAGGATCAGTAAACTGGTACATTCCCATTGATAATTGAGGCAGTGGTAAATCAATCTGGATATGCACTTATCCTATAATACTACATTTTTTGTTAGGAAAAATGAAACTTTCCATGCCAGGTGTCCTCAAGATTTTTTTTTTTTTTTTTTTTTTTGCAAGCTCTATGTCTTTTCTATGACTCTGTGTATTACTGTGATAAGGGTACCTGGGCACTATTACAGTGTTTTTCACACTTCCCTCTAATATTTCCATTTCTTATAAAAAACAGTTTCCTAGAACAAAACAGTTTCCTAAAAATCACACTTGCCAGAAATCTCTTCTCATCATCCACAGGTTAGAAGGTGACAATGGTAAGGGAATGAAATTTCTGTAAAGCTTCCAGTGGAGTCATGTGCCACCTATGCACGTAATAAAATATCTTGTCAGTCTTTGTTACAAACTCCAATGTTCAAAACCAGTTTTGTCCTGAACTGTCGACGTATTGTTCATTGGAAATTGGAAAGTCAGTCTGTAGATTCTAAAACAAATAATTTCACCTGCTAAGAACAGTGAAAATTGGGAGAGCAAATAATGGAGAAGCCGTAATGTAGTAACAACTCTAGAGAAGTGGGACTTGATGTCAGCAGAAAGATTCTCCGGTCACAATCAAATATTGTAGAAATAATATTTTGGAGAAGATATGTAGAGAGCTCACACATCTCTGTGTCCTTTATATGGTAGTCCCTGGACACTGCTGCTTCATGAAAATGAAATTATAAATAAAATGCTCTGGACTCCCTTAACTATGACTTACTTGAAAATCTAAGTCGGTAACACTCTTTAAAGACAGTAATTATTAGATAGGAGCAACATAGGGTACTAGATTCCTATTGACAAGCAGGAGTTATATTTTCTGGGACAAAATTCAGTACAAGCCTTCCTGAGTGCAGTACAGTTGAAATCAGTAACAGTAACATCACTGGTAATAGTGATGAATCCAGACCTAGAATTTTCTAAAAGTATTTGTTTCAGCAAGTGAAAGAAATAATGATTCTACAAGTTTATCCATTCACTCATAAAATTACCTTATGTAAAATTTCTCACATCGTCCCTACAGTGAATCTAGCTGACCCATTTGTTCATTTTTCACTAGCACTGATCTATCTACCTATCTACCTATATAGTCTCATCTTCCAGTGGCCATACCTTAAACAATATTTACACAGTTCCTGCTGTGGAGAAGTACTATTATCACCAAATAAATATGAGTATAAAATGTCCAGCACATAAGATCTCAAAAATTTAGCCATTTCTCTGAAAGGAAGAAGGTAGCAAGGTGAGGGGCTTAACCTATAAATGTGAAATAATCTGTGGTTAATGAGACAAAATCAAATATACATATTAAAGAGGAATCATGTATAAGTACTAGCAAGGGATTTAACACAGGTTGTGAAAAATAATAATAATAAAATCTCTTCAGTACAGAGTCCATGGCTGAGGAGTTAGTTGGTAAGACAAGTTCTAAGAGGTGTCACCAACAGAGGATTGAGGACAGATCAGTAACAACTACGTACAAAACATAATTTTTTCATCTTACCTTAAAGATGATGCTTTGGGGGACAACTGAAATTATTTCCTGTTTTAAGAATATTGTGACAAGTGTCTGAAAGGTTTATCATGAGAAACATGTGCTTTTCAGTGAGGATAAAATGCTGAGATGATATTACAGGGCGGGGGGGGGGGGGAAGAAAAGAAGGAGTTTCATGAGGTGAGAAAAAATAGTGTCATAGAGTTTTTTACAGTGGAGGGGAACAAACAGGACCCAGAACAACAGGCTGGGAATTTAGTGGTAAAAGCTGGGAATTCAGGCAGAATTATTTAATAATGCCAGAGTTATAAGTATATGAAGCAAGTTGCCAAGTTGGATGGTCACAGAAAACATTATAAATAAATGCAAGAGACAGCTAGACATTTTTATGAAAGGAGAGGACACTGAAGGGTGCACGACAAAGCAGCAAACAGGCTTTTGGAGCCAAGCAATTTCTTCCTGTCCAGCAAACCTTTATGTCCTTTAACATTCATTTTCATTATGATTCAGAGGTATTATTACCTTCATTTTCCCAGTTACTGATGTAAGGTGTCTCCAAGTGCAATTATGTTATCCTAATATCTCTGTAAGAGCACTGTCACCACTGCTGCAGGCTAAAAATTTAGTTGCCCTTAAAGAAAATATATCTTAGGTTATGCCTGGAAGATGCCTCTGATATACTGTTATACCAAAACCCTTATAAACTCTTGTATTTTGCAAGATGCATATATGTTTTTTTTTTTTATACAACATGATGTATTTTCTGTAGCTGCTGCTGATTACTACCTTCCATTGGGACAGAAACTTCTGGGGACACAATTTGCTGATACAGTCCCTTCAGTTTTGTAAGGAAAAAGGGGCAGTGTGGAATAGAATTTTCAAATGTTGATATCAACGTGACTTAGGAACTTTCATAAGTTCTTTAAGACCTCATAACTTTCCATATCAACATGCAATGGTTCCAGATCAAGGGATATAAGGGGTATATTTTCTCAATCTTTGAAGACCATGATAGAAATGTGTTTCAAAATACATTCATGATTTAAAACTAGGAAATTTTGGTTTTGAATAGCCTCACTGCCATCACCACCACAAGTGCTTCTGATAGCTCAGGTAGTTTCAGAGTGGTTTTTTAATTTAATTTGCTACCTTCTCTGCTTTGTCCAGCCTGTGCTTGTGAATGTATGTAGAACTGTATGTAGAACTGAACTAAATTCCAACTTTTTAAGGATTTCCAACATAATGTATGAGTTTGTAAATAAAGAGTTCCTTCTAAGTAATGGATATAAATAACTAGATTATGTAAAATTGCCTGCTTGTTGTGGAAGGCTTTTTCTATTAATTATCTAATTATGGGAGGCTAAAGAACTCAGTAGTTTTCCCTTTCCAGTGTATATTTGATTGTTTCTTTTGTGATAGCATTTCACCAATTGATATAATTTTTGAATAATAGACAAGGATATGCTTGGTCACGTTAGTAAAGGCAGACTTCTGATAGACTCCAGTGATGATATCATAGGTAGACCAACGGCTCTAACAAAATGTAATGACAAATATCTCTCCTAAAATAAGTAAGCAGATACAATACAAGCTACTATTCATGTCATATTATCAACTTTCTGTACTTCTTATTAGGACCTTCCGTAAATCATGAGGAAAGATGACAGATTTCACACATTAGTCATGGTAAAATGGTAAGTTTCACAATTAGTCATAGACTATTAGAAAATGATCTAGAAATCTAGTTAAAGTCATTTTTATCATTAAAGAGCTACTTAATATTTTCTTTACTTCATAACAAACTTGAATGTAAGCGTAGAATTTCACCTTATAGTCAACACTTGGATTTTTAATTTCAATATCAAACACAAAGTACATCTTTTTCAAACACTTCAGATATATATTTCTGAAAATAGATTTAATTTTTCCTATATACATGCCAGTTTGCAACAGTGCCAGAAGTCCAATTACTATATTAAAATCTGCATTCTTTCATCTTGTAACAAAATACATAATACCAAATTTGGACGCTTACTGCAGTTTTGTTTATACTTGACCTTAAAAAAGCCCTGAATTTTACACTCATATATCATACTGGTTTTGAAATGACCCCAAAAATTTATAGTTATTTCATCAGTTCTGTGCAGAAGCAACTGTTTCCTAGCCTTCAATTTACTTTACTGTTTGTGTCACTAGATCATTTATTGTCCAATCTATAATTTGGAAAGATCAAAAACTATTGACCTTCAGCATCTTTTTTTCGTGCATTGACTATGCCAATGGCATACACTGAAAGTTGTGACAGAAGATCTTCTTCAGACTCCTCTTTTACCTTGAATCATGACGATCATTTTTTCAGCTCATTCTTCGTGACAGTTTGGGTCTGTGCTATCCATTTATGACAACCTTGGTTAGTATCATTATGTGTATGTACACATAATTTTAAGAAACATGATGCAATTATGTTTGGTTCGGTTTTCAGGCAGTGAAGACCTACAAGGATCCAAAGAGTAATCAGACTTTTCCATTCCAGCTGAACAAGCTTCACAGGTTGACATATAGAGGAGCGTAAAGCAAATATGGGTCACTTGGTTTGGTCTACTGTGAAAACCTAGGACTACTCATTATCGAGTATTTTTTTCTAGTATGCTTCTAAATGTCTACAGCAGCCACACACTGTCATGTGCTGTTGCATTTCCCAGGCATTTGTCTTGGTTTTGAAATTATCTTTAGTTTAATTTGAAAGTATGGTATCTAAAAAGCATGACAATAAAGTTTTCAGAGACCCTAAAAAGTGGCAATATTGGATGTCCATCTCAATTTCAGCTGAGGTTTATTTTGCAGTATGTACGTTTATAACTGCCAATAAAAGCAGTAGATCATATGAATGGGTTATGAATGAGCACTAAGGTATTTGGATAGCTATTGATGGGGCAAATGACGTTACTGATGGCTCAGATGTCCTCCCATTCAGGATATGAATCTCACTGGTAAGAATTTTCACAGAGATTTGAAGACCAAGAAATTTTAGGGATTTAAATTTCTTTCCATTGTATTTGGATAGCAAATAACTTTTATGTGTACGAAAATTTTTAAAACTCCATTAGACTGAGAAAAAAATGGGGGGAAAAAAAAAAAAAGGATGAGGTATGAGGTTGGGTTGTTCTATTTTGCGTTTTGCCTTTGCAAAAGAATAAAAGACCTTTGCACAGAATCTAAGCAACTCATCGCTGAATCAGTAATATTAGTGAAACTGTTGATTCATGCTGTAATCCTTTTAAATCACATGATATATGGTGTACAGACCATACTTGAGAGTGTTAGATAAGACTTGTTAGTAATTTCTTGAAACGGGAGGGGATGGATTTGAACATTTTTGCTTGAATCAATTTATGAACCCATTGCAAATACCGTGCAAGTCATGAGATAAGGGTAAGAACAGTCATTGTGCTTTGATTTGAAATGAGACTCGCAAACTGTGTCTGGGAGCCAATATGTACTTGTTCAGGACCGCCATGCTTCTGTCTGAAATTACAGAAATATATGTACGCGCACATTTATCTTATAAAGTGCTGGCAGTTCAATACTTTCAGAAAATATCAGATATATTTGTAAAGACAAGGCTTTCACTGCAACGTTTCATGCTTATACAAATCACCTGTGCCGCACTTTTCTGCAGCAAAATTCAGCGTTCCCTGGCAAGAGGAGACTTGCTGTGCCAGTGCTGAGCAGTTAACCTGAGCACATATTATCGAAACGTCTGGTGCTTCCATGTGTCTGGCAGTCAGCTACTGCGAGTAAGACATCATGCATCTGGAAATCCACAATAAATTCAGGCAGGTTTCAGCTTCTCTCATCACAAAATTTTACACTGAAAAAAGGTTATCCCTGAGGAAGCCCTGGAGTTACTTACAGCTAAGCAATTAAAAGAAAATCTGAGCTGACTCAGTTCGTGAGACTTTCTGATTTAGGAAACTAAACTGTCACATAAAGTATCCTTTGTTCACCTGTTATTGTATTCAGTGATAGAATTTTCAGTTATTACAGCACATTCTCCAAATAGACTGAAGGATCTCCACTTAGATCTTCAAACTGTTGTTTGCTAGAGTTATTGTCCAAGAAAAAAAAATAGAAAAAATCTTAAATTGTAATTAGTAATCCATAGAAACACAGTGAAGATATCCTTTACGGAAGTTGATTTTCTTATTATTTTTCTTTGCATTGGCCTTAGCTTAGAGGGAGGGTAACAGGTCTCACCTTCTGGTTTGGTTCAAAACCAATAAATCTCTTTGGTCTTTTATTTCTGTTGCATCACTGACCAGACCTATCCATTCTCTCATCCCCACTTTCCATGAGTTTTTTTTTTCTTCTTCCTTTAATACTTCCCGAAATATGGATTGGCAGTCACTGCTGCAAAGGAGGCAAAAACAGTTGTGTGTGTTGGAGGGCAGGGCTCCATACTTGCAGACACGGTAAATGTTAAGCCGTAGTCATTGATGTTGTATTATATACACTTTCATAAACTTTGATTAAGTGCTAAATACAAGTTCATGTTTCATTAGGGGTGGAAGCAATAGCCCACTAACTCTCTCCACCTTTCTGTCATTGATCTTGTAAACAAACAAGAAAATAATTTGCATTATTACTCTTTTTAATGTTTACAGTGTAACTTTCCTATTTTTATCCAGTGCCTTACAATTTTTGCACTTGTGCTCTAATTTACGTTGCAATAAGAAGAACTTCTAGTTTAGAGTGAATTAGAATGACATTAGAATGATACCAAGTGTTAAAATTATTTTTAAAGTTGTATAAGAAACTGAATAAAGTAATATTTTCTACAGTGTTGAGAAAAAAGACAATTAATTGAATGTAAATGTATGTAGCTTAATGTGAAGCATTGTAATTCCAGGAGATCTTTTTCCCATTGACGAGAATTTAATTTGCTAATTTGCTACATGGTGTATTTCCAGTGCAGTGGCATTCTCTGATCAGTTGCAGACAATAAATTTGCAAATTGAAAAAAAAAAAGATATCTTTGCATTTTGGGAATCGAATTATCACAAATATGTCTGATGACAGTAGTTGGAAAGTTACACTAGAGTAGTCTTTGCACTTATAGATGTTTTTCTTTTATAATCAAGGGTAATTATCACGCAGTATTTTTTAATATATGTATGTCATCTCTAGTAGATGCTTTTGAGATTCTGCTTTTTTCATGTGACTTAAAAAACACCTATCAGTATAAAACATGCATCCTGTTTTGCTGCTTGTTCAAGAGTTTATCACCTACTAAGCTTTTGCATAGAAAAAACTCAAGTTTTTAATTTGGGAAATACATTTCACTTTTAGTGTATTTTTTCCATTTCCCATCCAAACATTTTTCCCTTTCCCTGGATCCTGTATACATCTACTTTCCCTTTCTATTTACCAGTGCTTCATTAGTAAACACTTTTGGGGGAAGGAGGGGGTGAAGGGGAGAGAAAGAAATAGTTTGTGAAACAAAATTACACCTATTTCATACACTATTTTCCCCAGGTTGTGCCCTGGAGTAAGTTGATGAGACAATGCTTCTGTTTTGAGTGCCCGGAATTGAATATGTTCGACTTCTTTGGGTCATATGTTGTCTGAGGCAAGAGTCATATTTTTCTTTTAAATTTGTTTGCACCTTACACAGGCGCTGTGGGCTGTGATTAGGGATCTGCATCCCAGTTTAGTAATCACCTTAAATATCCTCTTACATTCTTATAGAGAAAATACCTCAGCTTTATTTAGTCATTTAAAACATTAGAAAATTTATATAGGTGTGTGCATGTGCGTATGCAATTAAAACATCAAATAAACAAGCAATGTGTAATCTTCCTTTTAAAAGTTTCCAACATTTCTCCTTTTGTTTTGCATTGGAGAGCTAGCTGTTTCATTTTAACTGGAGGAATCCAGCCTAGCATGCAGCAAAAAGGCAAAGGAAGAGCAAGACAATGCCTCAACAGAATTAAAAAGGGAAAAAAAAAAAAGAGCAAAAAATAACTTTTTCATACCAATGCTGGAGTAGACCTTACTACCTTAGGGATTAATTACTGTTTTAAGAGATGGTCTTCACATAGGAGCTGCAGTAGCAGCAATAATTGTTATTGGCAATTTCTTCACAATCAAAAGTTTCTACCTTAACTTAATCACAGGGGGGGGTTACTCTTAGGAGCTAAATTCAAATGAAAGGAAGAGGAACACCCCAGAAAATCTACTTCAAAAAGAGAAGAGGGAGAACCACAGCTTTGCTCTACCTCAGAGAAACCCTCATGTCCCTCAGTACCAGGTTTCTCATTTCTCTAAAGTAGCGGAGTTGCTTAAAAAATAAAAATAAACAAAGCAAAAGAAACAATCAATCAAAAATATCCTCAACTGATGGAACTTGACCCTAACAAAACCCAATCTGCTCCTCACCTGCCCCTGAAGGTCAGAGTTGAGGTGGGGGCCAGCCTTCATTGCTGTCTAACCTCTACCTGGTCTGTGGATAAATATATTCTCCAGAGCTGTCAATCAGGAATTTCTCATGCACTCTGATTTCACTCAAAAATAGCTCAGCAGTTCTGGAGCACACAGGAGAAAAGATGCTTTGCCCAGCTGCACTACTTTCAAATGCATCTCCTAAGATGATGATAAAATCATCGGATATAATGGATTATTAAAGCTGAATCATTCAGGTGTTCTGTTTTCTCTGCAGTTTAATACACAGTGTCTGGTTTTATAGTGATTTTTTTTTCTTCTTCTCTGTTTTACAGTAATATTGTGGCACTGTTCATCATTTAATGCCTAAACAGGGTGAAAAAATGCGGCCTGGTATTTGCCAGCGTGGGCTTTCCACATGCAAGAGTGGCACTGTGCTGTGGTAGCCCATTGACCCAACTTCCCTTGTTTTTTACTTCCTGTTTGCACACTAATGGGAAGGGAAATTATCCCAGTGGGTGTTTGAACACCTTGAGCTTTGTTGACCTGGGAACTATTTTTCAGTGATCTAAGCATTAACTTGGGCATTAAACATTTCTATAGTTTCAGATTCAATATCCCTTGTAGACCTCCAAGGCTTTGTTTTCATCAGCTACACTTGCTAGGTACTCAACTGTTGAAGGGACTTTTGGACTTTTTTTCCAGGATGCTCGTGGTAAAAGTAAAAAGGAGAAGAAGGAATTAATGTTATTGAACTGTACTTTACATGGCATGCGGCAGCCCATGCTTAACTATTCTCCCCACAATGTCTGATAATGTTTCTACTGCAAATGTTATGGTAAATAGTGAGAATTGAATTTTTTTTTTTAATTTGTATTTGTATTTGTGTAGGGTTTTTTTCATACTATGTAGTTTGGTAGTAGAAAATATTCCAGTTTTGTCATCAATTTAGACAAAGCAAGGTTTGGGAAAAATAAAATTAGAGGCAGGAGGAACAAATACAGCTAAACTATTGTTTATCATACGGTGGCATGGGTAATAAATTACCATGAATTCAGAGTTTCCACATACAGGATAATTCAAATCACCTGCTCCTTGCCAAATACCTGCCGAGACCAAGAACTCAAACAAAGCCCTTATGAATAGATATCAGTTAGTCACTGGGAAACTGGTAAATTATTAAGCTGCATGCTATCTAAAATGTTAAATCGAACTAGCTTTGAATCCTCTCGGGAGTTCAAAAAGTCTGTTGACTTTTTTTTTTCCTTTCTTTCCTTTTTGTCTGAAGTGTGAGCCTCTTGTTCAGACAAGACTACCTTGTTTCCCTTTCCCCTCTGTCAGTTCCCACAGGGTTGATGCAGCTGAGACCAGGAGGTGCTAAAACCAGAATCAGGACTAGAATCTTCTGTCTTCCAGCTCATTTTTATTCTTATGTCTCCCTCATCGTGATTTGTGTGCAATAAGCTTGAAAGAGTTGGCTATTCTTAAGGTATTGGCTACTTTTCTTGTAAACGTAATTGGAAAAAGACCAGCCAGCTTGTCTGTTTCTGCCTGACAGAAATCTGATGTCACCAATGAGCAACAAAAGCAGAAAATTACTCTTTGGGATCAGACGTAGCAGCAAAGCTATGAGGTGGAAAATTCTTCTGGGAGATGAACAGCGTATTTGCAATTTTCGTGGCCTTCAGTGGCAAATCTGGAGGAGGACCTTGTCGCTCCCTCGCTGTTCATTCTCATCCCTCTGCCACATCGAGTGACAAGGAAGACCCCACGCTATAAATCACATCGCTGAAATAAGCTGGGTAAAACAGAATAGATATTTTTGGAGGGTTAATCCGGGGCCATTTCATTGACGTGATTTACCAAGCAGCCCCATGCAGCTGCGTCAGCGTGGTCCAGGGGCCAAGGTGTGGAAAGAAATGAAAGCTTGGTCTGGAATTCTCCAGATTTGTGTTTGCTGCTAAAGATCCCATGTTTTCTGACCAACTGTTTCCTTTCAAAAGGAAAGCAACTCTAGCACAGTCATGGCAGGCTCAGTTAATCCAACTGCACACACGAGGGATGAGGAGAGGAAGAGGAGTTCAAGCAAAAAAGGAGCTTCTGGAAGGACGAAAGTGAGGGTTGGGAAATCTGAGTTTAGCTCACAATTCTGTTGTAATTTTTGCACATGAACTTTAGGAAATCAGTTGTAATTAAGCTTCCTCGCTGTAAAATGGAAAAAAATGAGGTGGATGCTTTCTGTGTTCAATATGGCTAGTTAAAGGGGAGTAGAACAGTTACTGCTTCATTCTGACTGTGAGCGGGTGGTACCCATAATAAAAAAAAGAAGAAAGAAATAGTGAAGAAAGATTAGAAATGGGCCAAAGTTGTCACTGATTATATTTTATAACAAAACTTCAAGTGCTTGCCACACTAACAGCAGATGAGCATGCTCGGTACGTACCCACTACTTAACTGTTGTATATCAAGAGGTTTTACCTCAAAAATTTAGTTGCAAGTGGCTTTTGCATCTCTAAATGGGGAGAAAGAGCAGTTCTTCCTTTTATTTTTTCCTGGATTGTGATAAAGCTCAAGAGTAGTTGGAGAAGAGGGTAGCTCAGATTAATGACGTACAAATGTAGGCTATTTTTGAACTCGTTCAAACATTGTTACTTTAATATCCAGACCTACACACTCTGTCTTTGATGTATTTTTTAATCAACGTAATGTTGATAATGAAGTATCGATTCTGGGTTTGTATGTCTCTTAAGACTAAAAACAAGAAACACAATAAAAAAAAAACCACATATGTTATAAAAATGCAGAGAATGGCTGAACAAAAAAAAATAGGTTAAGTTTGTGGCAAAAAGGATCAGACAGAAAGGAGAGATAAATATTCTAATGAAAATGTAGATACTATACATATGCATGCCACCTAGTTGTGCCAGTTTAGATTTGGTGGGTGTGTGGTTTCTTCTAGTCTTTATAGATATTATGGACTTCCTTTAAACTAGAAAAAACCATGGTTTTAGTTAAATCTCTCTCAAATAACAAATAACCAAAACAATAGTTTTAATTAGGAGAAAAAAGGACCACAAACAGGCAAGCCCAAAAAATAGTGGAGAGGTTCTAAAAAAACCAATCTCTGTAACTTGGGAGAAGAAGAATAAAATTTAAATCTACGTACAAGTTTATTGTACAAAACAAATTTCTGAATTATTGGCTCACTCATTTGCTGTGTCAATTGATTATCAGAAGGAAACCAAAATCTCTTTAGTGAATGCAGGGTAACCAGAATCAGATGATCAGTTTCTCTGTTAAAGCCTAGACACAACAGGGGCACACAAAGAGAAAGGTTTTCCTCAACCCAGCGATGCAATGGCTCACAATGTCTTGCTGCTGCGTAGATGCTCCTTCATATATCTGATAGACCATTTTGTATGGAGTGTCACTTGTGAAGGCCAGCTGCTCCTTACATACCACATAATTCTGATGTTTCATCATTTGTGTTATAATGAGTTTTTTGTTATCTTATTAACCAGTGGAGAATCAGGGTACTGAGACTGTGGACATCGTTGTATATATTAACCTATACATATATACAACTCTCATGCCTTAAAATTTCCCATGTTTTTATGTTTTGTGTCCCTGATTTTATGTCTTGGATCACATTATACATTTAAACTCCAGCGTTAGGACACGTATTCCCCTACACCTTCTGGAACTGCTTTCCTTTTAGTCAATATTTAACGGAGGAGATGTTTACTTTATGTGGATTACTGAGTTCTTCCACTGCAGGAACGTACTTTGCCCTACTGCCTGAATGCCAAAAGCCCATGTGAATGCGCTAGTGGTTTGTTAGCTGCTTGGTATTGTCAAGATTTGTAAAGCCTGGGACTTTTCTTAAAAGCCCTCTTTCCTCGATTCATTTTATTAGAGGAGCAGTATAGCTTTCATGGTAAAAAAAAAAAAAAAAAAAAAGAAGTCCCTAAGCCAACCTTGCTTTGCAGTTTTAAAGTGTTGGGAATGCGGTGTGTCTTCCATAGGTGTTGGGCATTATGCAGCTTTCGGTGTTTTTTTTTAATTTTATTTCTGAAATAAGAGCGCAATGAGTACTCTGGAGTACTCCAAAGTGTTTTAACAAAGTGCAGAGTGTCACTGTCACATAATATTCTCTAAAATAATTCAGGCTCTGACCATTTCTTAAAAATCCATAGCTTAAAAATCTTCTAAAAAGTAATTACTTACACATGATAACTGTCAATTTACCTTGACATATTTGAGTCATGCCTAATTATGCAAGAAATATTATGAGAACAAATCTTTACATCTAAACAGAGTACCATTGATCTCAGCAGAGTACCGCTACACGAAAGATTATTATTAATTTTTTTTATCTCTTGACTTCTGGGATTCCAGTTTTTTTCTGAGTCCTCCCCACTTCTGTTTTCTTTGAGTTTGAGCCTAAGAACACTTCCTTATACCAATGTTGACGTAAATAATTATTATCTCTTGCAAACCAGGCTTAAAGCATTTAAAGCAGAATCAGATAAGATTAAATCTGCACTGAATCTTCAGGAACCTCAGATCTCCGAGTATGTCAAATTTGATTACAGAACTCATTATCAGTAGAATAATATCTCATCGGTAGATTTATTTTTTGTTGGCTTTCTGAGTTGTGTAAGTTTCCAAGAGTTCACATATTTCAAGGTTAACTTGTGGTCACACTGTTTCTTTTTAGGCAAATAAGATGTAGTATAACCCAATCTGTTTGAAGAAAGTGAGATTGCTGCTCCTTTATTTTTTTTCCTTCTCTTTTTTTTTTTTTTTTTATCAACACAATTGTTTCTGCTCATTGGTGTCTCCCTCCCACTCTTTTAGCAGCTGCTTTACTGTGACAACTTACCTCCAGCAAAGTGGGAAGATGAGCAGCTGCTTGCAGAACCAAAGCCAATCTTCTGCCTGGGATCAGTTGGCAAGGATTTCTGTGAAAGAAGCGAGGATGCAGTAAATGATATGTGCTGAATTAATTGTACCTACTACCAGCCTGTCTCCAAAACTTGCTGGGAAATGTATCCATCCATTTGTGCAACAGCAACAACAACAACAACAAAAATGACTCCCTAATCATCTTTGAAGGTTAAAGAGATTTAACAAATCAGATCAGTCTATTCATGGGAACTATAGCAGGGCTGATGAGTTTTTAAAAAAATTCAAATTGCATTTATTTCTTTTCAAATTGCTCTCAATCAGGTTTTTCAGTAAGGATGTGTGTATGTGTGCGATTTCTTGGTGTGAGGGAAGGGCTTTATTTATTTACTTACTGTTATCGTGGTGTTTCGGAGGTTGAGTCATCTGGTGATTCACTCTGTTCAGCTGCATAAATAATATTGCAAATACTGACAGAGGATTAAGCTGACATCCTGTGATATTTGTTTCTTCAGACTTCCAGGTACAGTAAGGTTGTTGCAAATACCTTACTTTCTATGGCACAAACGGTTTGTGTTCCTTCCACACAGGAGGTGGGAATGAAAAGATCCCCTTTCCTGATGCTCTTGTGTTTGGTCTGAACTTAAATACTGCATGTCTGCCAAAAAATAAAATACTGCTGTACACACTGCAGTATGCACACAGGGTGCTGTGAAGGATCAGGGCTTTAGATGGGACCTAGCCAAATGCAAGGAAGAGACTAATTTTCTTTTTTTTCAGAATAACTTTGAACTTCCTAGAATAGCATTTCAAAAGAGTAAGGTGGAAGCATGATGGTCGCCTAGACAAAGGTAATCAAGTTGAGGATCATAGGAGAGACTTGTTAGAAGCTGTTGAGAAAACCCATTTGCTGTGTGAGTGTTGTGGTTAGCAATGCAATGATGTGGTTAGCAATGATGTTAACAATGTTGTCTACCAGAAGACAGACATTGTTTTACTGGTATTCTTGCCCTTTCTAATTCAGGAGTTTCGCACTTGGCCACCATATGGAAATGCTATGTTCTGCACTCCTGAGGTAGGTGTTGGATCTGACGGTTCAGAAGATCCTTCTCGATAGTGTTTTCCCCCTCTTACTTTGCATTTCGAGACAAAGAGATGGGGAGGATCAGTAGAAGAACATGATATCTCTAAAGTGGGGAGAGACACGTAGAATATGGGCATTTGCCACTGTGTTAATATAACTGGAAAATCGCTGATTCTCTGCCCAGGAGCATAGAGACTGTGAAGAAATACCTATTTGATTTTTTCAAGCTTATTTTGGATTGGATTCTCTCCCAGCCCAAGCCTTGAGGGCATTCCTGTCTTACAATTACAGGATTTTTTGATTCCTACTGCGGCATGATAGATAAAGTGTCTTATTTTCCTATAATCTTAACCTGCAGAGCAGGGTGGTTAAGCTGCCCTCATGGCCATCCTGTGAATGGAGAGCAAGCCAGTAATCTATCCTTGAAGATATGGGGACAGATTAAGCAGTAGAGAGCTATCAGATCATCTCTTCTTACACAAAATCCTGAGTTAGATCCAGATGAATGAGGAGAGTCTGGAGCTATTACAGCAAGGCTGGGAATAGACCTTGCAGAAAAAGGCGTGTTGGGTTTTTTTTTTTTCTTTCTTTCAGTACAGCGTTGGGGGGAAATGATGTTCTGTTTCTGTATGATGCAGTTACATCATTGGCTCTCTGGGGTTGTGCTTTGGCTCCTCAGGAGGTCAGGGGGTGGGTTGCCAACTGTTGGAGGAAACTTCTACCCCTCTGACTTGTTGTGCTTGGGAACAGGAGAAGGCTGTGGTCTGGAGGCCAGGCAGAGCAGCTGCTGCTGCAGCAGTTGGCAGCAGTCAGGATGGGTGATTTACATGTTCAACCATACAAAATCAGCTGAAAATTATTTAGCTGAATTCAGATGGCCAAATAATGTTAGTGTTTGCGTTGCTCAGCATTTTCTTTTCATTCCGTTCTCTACTGTCTAGCTGCAAAATATCCTGTGGGTTAGGAGGATGGCACATAGAAGACTGGGTTTCAGAAACAACAACAAAAAGGGATGTCTTTCAAATACTGGGCTAGAAGTCATCTGTCACAAAGGGATTTGGAATTAGTTTTCAAGGAGGTTTGTATTCTAGCCACAAAGGTTCTTGCAGTGAATGATTCTGGCAGTGATACACGGACAAGGTTATTTCAAGACAAAAATATTTTGTAATTCCTGAAATTTTGGAAAAAAAGAAGGAAATTTGGAATTTGTTTGGTAGCATTGGCAATTTGCTAAAAATATTTTTTGCTTTGTTGTCAATCATAATGTTGTTTTTGCATCTGCATATGATATAATCCTTTCAAAAGAAATGCAATATACCAGTGCCACGCCATTTTTAAGTCTTCGTGCCTATGTTGGCCTTGAGACTGGATAAACATGCCGCTTCCCATTGTGTGACCACTATTTTTGACAGTGAAGTGAGTTATCACCGAATGTTAATGCCTCTCATGTTCTCTTCATTATACATGCTCATTTTCATGACAAAGAGTGTAAAGGGAACAGAAAATGGTGCAAAATTAATACGTTCTCCTGACAATCTGGAGACAGCATTGCATGATCTTACACAGAAGGCACAGCTGGGGACTTTGACAACTGCAAGTGCACAGCTGCTTCTTCTACAAAGTTCAAAAGATTTTCCATGTAGTTTTGTTCATATGCATGCATGTGTATGCATGGGTTTATGTGTGTCTCTGTATGGACACCTTGCATAAGGTAACCAGGATTATATTTTAAGTCTAAAGTACATTTGATTTTAAGCCTAAAATACATTAATTTCTCTTCTCTGGGTTTTGGCTTGTAGTTTTCTAAACCTTATTGAGCATGCCCGAGAGAAGAGGGAGGATCAAACAGTACATGGATAGATAGTGTAGGGCATGATCTATTCACTGAGTTTTGTATTTAATATTCCATTGGGTCATATTGTTATTATCGTCATCATCAATGTCCATGGGAAGCTGATATTGGTATTGTTAATGTATTTTTTATCTATGTTTTAAGTTCCAAAGAATAGTTTTGATTAGATGGCTAGCACATTAAACTTTGCCATTCACTTTTGAATCCTCAAATTCTAACAATATTTGCCTGCACAAAAATTTATATGGAAAAAGCCAAGAACAAAAGAAATTATAGCATTGTACTTACCCTTTGGAAATAAAAACCCTCCTTTGCAGATGCACTTCTGATCCATATCTTTTGCCATTCAAAACCCTGGCCTGTATTAGTGGATAAATTACAAGAAGAAGTACTTAGCAGATTTATTGTGAGATAACTTCTTTCATAATCTCTGTGTTTCAGAAATTTCCTGGTCCATATATATCTATGAAAGAAAAAAATAATCTAAACCCCATAATAATCCCAAGTTTTCGTGGCTGAGATCTGCCAGTAGAAGTTCTCTCACCCTGGGCAGACACTTAAGGATTGCTTTTGAGAAGATGGGAAAAACAAGAGTCCTTCATATGTTCAGAACCTTATATCCCTGATGCAGTTCTGCAAAACTAACTAATCCAGAACAGCTGAATGGATGCCTGCAGTCAGCTGAGCTTTGGATTTCCCCAGAAGAGCCTGCTATATGCATTTCTCAAGGTAATGTTACAGCTGAATTTATAGATAATGCCAGCCCTGCCCTAATAATTACTGTAAAAATAAAAATGTATTCTTCATTTTAAGGATGTTTAGAATGTTGGGTTTTTGAGAAAACGTAGATGATCAAAGACCTCTAGAAATTCCCAATATTGTCTGATTTTTCTAAAGAAACCGAATGATATTGAAATCTAGAATGTAAACTGTTTTTTATAATTGTGGCAAATTTTCATCTTGGATCAAGAGTACACTTTAAATGTGTATAGATTCAGCTAGGAACGTGATAACTAGCAAAAGCATGGGTCTTATCTGCAGAACTTCCATAGTCTTTAACAGAAGTGGATGGACAACAATGCAAGAGTGAAATCCAGTTTTAGGTGAAATTAAGTTATTCTGCAGCTATAAATGCTTTAACTTCTGCGTGTTACCTAGTGCTGTGACACTTTATGAAGACCTTAGAGTACTGTGTGGATAGCACATTCATAATGTCAGAGGGAAGAGAGTAGATGGTGTTATGAAATAGTGTTGCTACTTTGCAAATACTGGGAATCTTTCCTCTAAAGTAAGAAAGAAGATGAGTCACAAGGAACCTCTGTGGGTATAGAGTAGAGTAACAGGAAAAAAAGGTGTGTGTAGTGTAAGATTAGGACTTGCCAGGAAAGTTTCAAGGGAGAGTTAAAAAGAAGGAATAAAAGAAAGAATTTCTAGACAAGTGTCAAAAAATTTTCTGGACTATAGAGAGAAATCGTAACCACACTCTCCTTTCTTCCATTTCTAACACCAAATGCCTCTTTAAAAGATATTAAGAAGTTGATAAATTGCAGTGTGTTTGGTTGTCCTAATGTATACCTCCCTTCAGCAAAAGGTGAATTTGTTAAATGGTAAAGAAATCGCCTCAGAGCCAAATGAAGAAGACAAAAAATGTTCTCTTTGTGACCCAAAAGGACAAGCAGTATATCAAAGACATTGTTTTGCATAGAATTGAAGGGAAAGGGGATAACTGACTTAGAGCTTGTGACCAAAAAACAGAAGCATGCTGATTCATAATGCCACAGCAAACTTCAGATGATGACACCTTCAGAAAACGAAAGCCAAAGAAACAAAATGGCAAGAAAAGATAAGGAACCATGACACAAAGTGATAGCTCTGAAGAGACAAGTGTTACACCATGGCCTTACACAATGTGCAGAATAAAGTGTGAAAATGAGTTATAGTAACACAGTGCATTGCAAAATACATCTGCAGTCTATTTAGTAAATCAGAAAAACACAGAGAAATGGTCTTAAGAGTCTAATAAAAAGATATACTTCCATTTTACAAACCCTCTTTTAAAACTTTTTTTCTGAAAGCGTTTGGTTTTATGGTTGGCGGGGTGAGACAGAGGTGTGTGTGGGTTTGCTGGGGTTTTTTTAATACTCTGATCATTGCCTTGGACTTCCTGGGTGAATGTGTTACCACAGAAATGTAATATATGTGTTCCGTATGGTTTCATGCATTATGTGTGTGGGTTGTGGTTGTTGCTTGAGTTCTCATGATTATTTAGTGAGGAAGTTGCGTATAATTCCTGGCAGCATGGTAGTTTATCCATTACTTTAAAGAACAGCTCATATTTCAAATGTTTTTTTAAGATCATTACAAAAATAAAAAACAAATGGCAAGGATATCAGCTCTTGTTACCAATTGCCCAGCAAATGTAAAAACACTAAAAATAGCCACAGGAAGCAATAATTTCAATGACAAATTATAGAGCTGTTTACTTAGTGTGCTAAGTAATATATTTTTGATCAAAGATAAACAGTTTTAAAAGTTACATTTGTTTTGTTGCAGAGGAAAAAGGAAATTGCTATTCCCTGCAGGCTGATGTACCTTGTAAAGCAATCTGTCTTCAAACCCAGAATGAAAGAAAGCCAAAAAAATCCCAAAAATCTCTGAATTACATGACAAGGCCCTTGAGATGCTGCTAGTTGCTCTCTGCTGTTGAGGACCACAGATGTCTCATACTGTGGGTCATATTGAGCATTTGCTTTTCTTTTTTAAAAAACATATTATGAAACAATTTAGATTTATACATGTCGGGTGGTTACAGTTGTTTGAATACTCGACACTGTCCACTCACTGCAGCTCCATTTCAGTAAAAGGTATTTCTTAAAAATCTTCATCCACTCTTAAGCACATGCCCAGATTCCTTACTGAAATAAACTTTGAAGGATGTGGTTTTGGGGTATTTTTACAGATATCTTCTACAGGGGCTGTGCTGAGAGGTGGTCCTATGTCTCCTGGGAAGGGATTTTAGAGCTTCTTTGTAATTTTCTCTCTTCTTTTGAAACATAACATTTAAATGACTTTTGTCTTCTGATTCCCAAACTACAATGTGGTGAATGAAAAATAATCATGTATAAGGACTATCAAAATATAACACAGGGAATTCAAGATTTGTGAAAGCACATGATGGGCTTTAAATTCGCTACAGCCATAGCGAACAGACTGACCAAAGCAAATTAGAAACTTTCCTAAGAGAAAATTAATCCTAGTGAGACACCGCTTGCTTCAACAGTACTGAGAAAAGTTGGATTTGTAGTTTAGGCTGAGGTCATACACTATAGCAGTAAAGAAGAAAAGTATTCTGTTTTCTTAATTTTGAAAAAGATGTCATTATGCCTTGGGAAGTATTACAATATTTTAGTAATCAGCTGCAATGCTCATTAGTCTGCCTATTATATCTGAAGCACTTGTATTTGTTGAAGTAGCAGCAGCTGAGATAAAAGAAATTTGAAAGTGAAATCATTACAAATTTGAGTCAGTGCCTTTTTCAAACTGGAAGCTTGCAATATTACCCTTAATGAGCTGATGCCCCAAACTCCAAAAATGGATTCATATTTTCTAACCTCTTTTGAACTTCTTATTAGAAATTACTTTATGATCTGAATTTATGAAGAGATAGTATTTTCTGTTTACTGACTTCTTTCTTCTAAAAAAAGGGGGGGGGGGATGGGGAAGGTTGCTAACTAGTTCACAAACCAAACTTCATGTCTCAAAGTAGAATACAAATCACTTGATAGAGAAGAAAGTAAGCTGAGGTAGATTTACACTGATACAAACGGAACCATAGATTTATGGCCAAATAAATTTAAATTAATGTCTGTCAGTTGAACCTATATGCATCCTCAGAGTGTTATACTTTAAAATGAACTAAGAATTTGGTTATTTAAAAATAGCAACTGGAAGGGAAAAGGTGGAGGCTTGCATATCTTATGAACTAATCCTGGGAGGAGTGCAGATGGAAGACTGCTTAAGGCAAAAGCGGTTCATCTGCATATGGCAGATTTCAGGAACCAGGCATGGATTAATCAGGGCCAAACATGGAAGAAATTCACATAGAGATTGTTTATGTTTACAGAGTTTCAACTTTTCTTTCAAATAAGTTGAGCAAGTCATTTTAAAAAGCAGATTGTTATCAATTTAATTATGAAATAATGGATTTTTTTATTACAAATCAATTGATTCCCTGTGTGTATGTAATGAACAGACATGGCAAGCAAACACTTGCATTTTAGAACCAGAGTAGAAGGAGACCATCACTCTTAATTAGGCAGTTTGAAAGTGATATGTAGTGCTGTAGGAAAAGTACCAAATCACAAGAAATGAAAACATTTATGTTTTAATGGTTTCCTTTTGGTGACCTTAACTATGCTAACTTGTCTTTGATGAAGTATGACAGGTATTGTCGATTTAAACGGTCAACATATTCATTATTTAAAGAATAACATTTTTGTAGCAATAATCCTGGATGTGTTCAATAACTAACCTTCCTCATGCAAGCCTTACAGCTTTTGCATAAGTATCACCTGACAGTCCCAAAGTACGTGACTGTTCTGAACCAAAGGCTAGGATAAAATAAGAATTTTGCAACTTGTTCTGAACATTTCCATGTGTACAAATACTTCAGAATGTAGATCTACATTTTTATCACCGTGCTGTTTATTTTTGATAGAATTTACTTAATCCTTGCAGCAGATTGTCTTTCTATCCTGGATGGATTTCTGTAGAAGAGACTATGGAAGGCCAAAGAGTACAATGGTTTGAAAATTGTCCATCCAGGGCTGTTAAGCTGACAATATACATGAAAAGGATTTCTTTTTATTTGTAACAAAGAAAACTCTAGATGTGCTTTGTAAACATAGAAGTAATCTCCATCTTCAAAAAAAAAAAAAACAACAACTAAAAAAAAACACAAAAAATTAATCCAAAAGAAAGTTATGTCTTTGGAGACGAGCAAGACATGGAAGGTCTGTGTTGGCACATGACTTTGTAAAGAACTGTGAGACTGTGCAACTGGACTTCCTCTTCCTGAATTTGAGCTAAGAATTAGGCATTTGACCTCAGCTGATGACCTCAATTCTTTAGTCAAAAGCGAAGAGAAACCAGCCCTTAAAGACAGTACCTCTCCTACATGCCTACAGGTGCCTGTATGCCATGCATACAGCTTTCAGCAGCTATGAAACTGAAATAAGCAATTTAGATTAAACACAGGTGAAATGAATCCTATTGCAAGTCAGAGTCATTTGCTTGGATTACAGTTGACATTTCTATTTTCACTTTGGTCATACTCCAAATTTACTTCGTATTTAGAGGATGTGGCACACTTTAGCAAGACATATTTTGCTTCTGTGGATAGATTAAGTGACTTTTAGCACCAAAGTTTGGCAGACTGTGATAAAAAAATTTATTTTGACACATATGGACACATTGACAGATTCAGATCTCCACCCAAAACCTCTTTATAACCTCTTTATATAACAGCATTTGACAAAAATCCCACTACCTCACAGAGCATCTTCTTATAGTTTTGGAAGAAGGACCTTCCTCCCTCTGCTAAAAAGATCATTATTTCAGATTGAGTTGGTATTGCTTCTTCCTGGTGAAATCTGCTTCTTTTTGTTATGGCAAATTGGGAATGAAGCCTCAAGACCTAGAGACATACACACTACTTTCCTCTCTTCCTGCTAGATTCACTTGACTAACTGCACATGAGAAACAAAATAATATCTCCTGATCTTTTTCCCGTGACTGATATATAACCCAAAGCCTGATAGCTGATTATCTACCTTGGCACCTATAATGTTTGTAAGCGCACAATAAGTTACCATATGCTGGTGTTGAACACACTGCACATACTACCTGTTCTAAATAGACTTAATAAAGTATCTCCACTGCTAATTTTTAGTAAGTACTGCCTTCTTAACAATGTGTACCATATAATAACAAATGTTGTTAGTAATATAAATATTATCCGAGATCTTTTCCCATCTAAATGCTGTATTGGATTGATTAAATAAATCTGCTTATTGTTTCTCTCAAATGGCAGTTCCTGCTACGTTTCAGGACACATCTTTGGCCAACGTTGATTATGTATTTTAATGTTTATATCCAGTTCTAACCTAAGTGCTTGCTGGGTGGAAAATAAATTTTGATTTCATTTAAATGGCTTTGATTTTATTAAACTTAATCTTTGTGAAGGAATCCAGAATTACAGATGTCTTCCAGTTACTGCACTCAATTTTCTTGCTTGCTGTCTTTGTCATGGATTTTTCTCCAAAGTGTGATACCTGCCAGGAAGATCACATGAGAGGAGGGGTTTTTTTAGAATTTTTTTTTTTTTTTTAAAACTCTGCCCCTAAATGAGAACCAAAGATAAAATGGTTCATGACTTCCTCTTATTTGAAGGTTTGCGATAAAATATAAAACCAGGCACATTTACTATCACAAAGTTAGGGTTTGACTTTCTTTTTCCTAACGTCTTGTGTGAAGAAATGTAGCCAGATACTAATAGTAGGCTTTTTTAACCAATAATTGGTGTTGGTAATAAGGGCTGAGCTGACAGCCAGCTGTGCTACTGCCCTCAGTCCTGCAGTGAGGAAGGGGAAAGGAGTCTGCAAATGATTACCAACTTCAAGTATTTCTGGCAGTCCAGGTTTCATTAAAAAAAATTAGTAAAATACCTTTTTACTTTTAAAAATGTTTCCTACGTTTGACAAAAAAGGTCTGTACGAAGACTTTAGAAGAGAACTGCTGCGAACTGCGCAAATCAAGGCTATTGCCCAGTTGGGCTGCCGGCCTACATTGTAGACTTAGTCTTTAGTAAAAACTCTTCTCCTCCCAATTAGAGAATAAAGGTTGAGGAGCCTGCAGGCCTTTCCAGTATGTTTGGTGTGACTTTTAACCCCTCATTTTACCCTCTTTATATGGCTCTCCTTTGTACCACACTCTCTGATACGTCGGTGGCGCCCAGTAGTGCTGCTGTGGGTCAAACTGGGTTAGCACTTTTGTTACAGACTTGACTTCCTGGGGATTTGTAAGTCAACTGTAGAAATTAATCACAAATTAGAGCTTTACATGCATATGTTACACAGATCATTTTCTATCTTTTTCCCATTTACCTTCCTGTGACATGGTACACAATCCTAGAAGAAGCTGGTTAAGGCATTGCGGGGTTTGGGCAAAGATGAGCGATATGAGGTTGAAGAAAGCGTGACCAGCAAGAGCTTTCGCCCTGGCCCTGTCGTCGTTATTTTTTGCCTATATAACATCTCTTATGTAATTATTTTCCAAGTATGGCACAAGTGCTACATTCCTGCTAAGTCATCATGGGACTGTCGATTTTCCTATCCGTTGTGGTGAATAAGCCACACACAGGGAGGCTCACAAGGTCTACCCATAGGAGTCTTTAGCCAAAAGTCATTTAGTTTTCCTATCACACGTCTTTTATCAAGAAATTAAACTTGCTCTCTTTTATAGAGCATCAGAGGCAAGTGGAAGTTTGGGAAGTACTCTGAGATCCTTGAAGATAAGTCATTTGTTTGAAGTATAGTTTGTTTTTATTTTTAGTAATTGTTTCTGATAAGCTAATACTGCATGTATGGGAAATAATGGATTTTTGTTTTTTTCTGGCTGTTCATTACACAATGAGAGAAGCTGTTATACTCTATTAGGAAAACAGATGACATTTTATATCTGTCTAGATTAAAAGCCTATTTAACCTGCTATTTGTTGTTGACTAGGAGACCTTATGTATATACTTCCCCAAGCATGCTTTCTGCACGACACCTAGTTTTCTCTGTTGTGGTTATGGAGGAATCTTGGACACTAAAAACTGGTGCGATTCAATAGAGGAATAAAGAGCTGAATATGATGTTACTGTCCTTCACGTCATTTCCCTGACTGGGAGGGAACAAGGAGCAGGACATGCACAGGGCACAGCTAAAGTGAAATGTGAAATGCAGCTCCCTTACGCAACAGGGACAGAGCTGTACACAAGCAGTTGGAAGCTATTTCAGTCTTTGAAGAAAAGTCCTTTTTTTCTGAAGATCTCTTGATTCATTTGGATTGGAAAGCTAAAGAAATCTTTTTTGTAGGACAAAGTGAGAAAGAATTTATACATGCAGTATATATACATCTGTATATAGAAATACTGGGGAACATTTGGAGGATAATTGAATAACTGATTTTTGGTAGAGATAGAGAAACTCCCTTGATGGAGAATCAGATATTAAACTGATCCTACTACTTAGCTTTAAAGCCTGGAAACAGTGAAAATAAGAATGGGAAAATAATTAAAACATTGAAAATTTATAAGAGGAGTCTACTAATATTATTTATAGCACATACTTTGATAATAATTTCTTTGAGCCACATCTTCAACCTAAAAGAGCATCGTAGAGAAAGGCTACACCTGGGAAAAGAATGATAGAAACATTATTTTAAAGGATGTTTACATAAACTTTGATGTCACTGGAAACAGAGGTAATGAATAACAGCTTACAAGTACAGCAACAAACTAAAATTAGAGTGAGAAATTACAAGAAGACGAAAGCATCCAAATACTAAATCTACAAATTCTTATTTCTTACAATGTTTAAAAATAACATTTTCTGTTAAATATTTTTAAGCAAAAATATGTCCTCATTTGGAATAAGTGTTTTTTAAAAAGCTGTAGGCACTAACTGTAATATAGTTCAGAAAAACTGGAAAGGGAAGGCTTATACTATTCTCTTTGGATCTGTAAATGCAGAAAATGTAAAAAAATGTGTACACCAAATGGCTAGCAAAATGAGGGTATAAACAGACAATGTAATATATCCATTTTGTAAGCTTTTTGTTGTTATTTGAGAAATTTTTAATATTTGAAAATACTTCTTGTGGCAATTAACAAATTAGCAGTTTATCTGGATGGAAAAAAAAAAAAAAAACAACTTCAAGTTACTGGGTTACAAAGTGAATTGTTCTGCAGCTGCAAAATCAAGTGCCTTAGCTGAGTTAATGCTTTTCATTTCTTTTGCATGTGTCAGCATTAATGGAGGCAGGCTTCTATAAAGCATTGCATGTGAAGATGGTGCTGAGCAGACTAGATTCAGTTCTGTTGAATGCTTTTTGCATTTTTTTTGGAATAACGCACAAAGGGAGACTTCAAATCAGGCTGAACTTCAAGCAAAAGTTAATGCTATTCTCTTCTGGGTTCAACCACCCACTTTGCTTAAGGTCACTAGTTGAGGCTAATGCTGCACAGAGGGGCTGCAGCAAACTTGGCATCTCCTTGATTAGGCTCCCTGCTGATCTAATACACATACCAGCTCACTTGCCAAGTCAAATAACACATTTAGTGAATTGGAAATAAGATTTAAGTGAGCCAGCACAATGCGGCTTGCCCTCTCATCTTTTTACCGAATCCTTCTCTTTGTATGCTAGACTGTGAAAACTGCTCTTGTTAGAGGACTTAATCTTCATTTTTTCCTGTAGATTATTTGGAAACAGGTCAATTGAATGTTGGAGCTGCTAACTCCTCCTACCAAAGAAAGAAACTGCTTGTGGCATACTGATTGCATCATTTAAATGAAAGGCTGTTATTATTAAAAAGAAAATACTGTAGTATAAGGTTCTCTTAGAATGGAAAAAAAAATTCTAGTATTAAATGCAACCCCTTTTTAAATAATGTGTTTATTCCTTTGTCTTCAAGCCTCTTTTCTCAAGAGTGCTTTGCATTAACTGCTGGTGAGTAGTAATTGATGGGGTTGATCACATCAGTACATATATTCATCTCTTGTGGCTGTACTAGAGTAGTTAATTCTTAAATACAGTAAGATACAATGGAGTGACATTTCTATAATGCCTTTCATAAAAGCAAAGTAAATCACATCACATAGTGTTTAACTTTGAACTACTCTGTATTTTAATGAAAGAAAATCAGGACTAAAGTTAAGTCTTCACAGTTTGTTCTCAGTTTGTTTTTGTTATTTTTAGAAGGAGAGAGGTTACTGTGTGAAGTATAATTTGAGATTTAGCATAGATTTGTCATAGACTTTAATGCCGTTTATGTTGTAATAATCCATAACTGTCCCATGTTAGGTGTTCAGGGTTATGATGTGTATTGACTTTTTTATGATCTTCTTATCTCTTCTGGTTATATAGATTTATGTGCATCTCTTCCTTGTCTAACTCCTGAAATAAGAGTTTGCTTTCTGAGGTGCTCTTATTTTTTTCTTTCTTTTTTTCTCTTTTTTTTAAAACAAATACAAAAGTACCATAAAACAGAGTGGAAAATTGAGAAAACTGACATTTATAACATCTCAGCAAAGACAGGAGATTTTAAGTACTACATTAAAAGTAAAAATTTATCTGTGTGACCTACAACTGCAAGATAAAATGATTCCTTTTCTTACAGAGTAATGACCAGTGTACTTGACTTCTAATGAATTCAGTTACTACATTTTAATCTCCAGTTAGGGGTTTTGAGGTATTGGCAAAACATCTTGGCACATTTTTTTGTGACTATCGGTGTACTTTCAGTCTAGCCAAGCAGTTGTTGACCTTGTAGCAGATGTTTGGTGGGAGCTCAGGCAAATAGGATGGCATAAAGAGTATTCTTATTTGTCTCTGCAACCTGTTCAAGCAAAGTAGCGGGAAGGAAACCTGTTCTGCTCCCAGATCCTCCTGTGTTTCTGCAAGGGAGTGGCAGAGCAGATGCCCTCCCTTGCTATTGCCCCCAGAGAGGAGAAAGTGCCAAGTTACTGGCAGGGGATCCATAGAGAATTGGGGCAGGAAATAAGTCTGTATTCCTTATGGAATCCTTAATAAGCTTTAGGTCAAGTGACAAAACATGAATGGTTAGGAAAAAGATCCAGTTCTTTGTTGCTTTCAGAATCATTCACAAACCAGAGTAATATTTATCATTCTAAGACCTGATTTTCGGCTTCATATCAGCTTGTCCAACCTGAACCAGCAAAGAGGAAAACTGTGTAGTTCAAGCCTCCTGCTAAATCCTTTAAAAGTTTCAGTTAAATTGTTTACCATTTTCCAAGATCAAACACGAAAAAATGTAGTGGTTTGTCAGTAGCTTAAACATTTAATTAGAAAGATATGTCCTTCATTATTTGAGGAAACAACTTGAAGCATGTTTGAGAACAATCCTGAAATCAGAGAGACATCTCATTTCCATTAAGAAAACCCTCCAGCAGCAGCACAAGACATTTTGCATCTGAAAGGGATGAGGATGGATGTGCTCAGGAAACGATTGGTAGAAAGGGCAGCCAAATCCTTTGAAAACTGTATCTGCAACAGTGGAGACTACCAAGGAAAAATAAGATTTCTTTGCATTTATTCCTTCCGAGAATGAAGTAGTCTCGGTGTCCCAGGCACAGAAGAAAGAGATGATGTTATCTGGTCACAGAAGAGTTTCCCTCCGCAAATACATGCACACATCCTAGGGTCTCTGTGCTATTATGTGTACAGTTTGGAAAACAGACAAGGAAGGAGAAAGTGGTTTTCCATGCTCCAGAGTTCAATCTGCTGCTGCAAAATACTTTTCCTGTGACACTGAGCAAGTAACCGCTGCTTCCAAGGTGGCTGTTAACTGCAAATCTTCCAATGCCACTGAGCTTCCCCCTCTCCGAATGAACACAGGTAGAGTTGCGCTTTGAATACATGTATGAAACGCATGGGGTAATAAAAGGGGTAGGTTCGGAAAATACATCTGTAGGTATTTTAAGTATGGCACTTGGGAATTAGGGGCAGCTTTGGTGGTACAAGCCTGGCTACCTCTGTCGGTACACAGAAGTACTGTCAGAAAAGAATCGCTGGTATTTGTAAAGCATTTAGATATTGTAACAGTGGGTGAAATTTCCACAGGGAAGTAAAATCTGTATTCAGTCTTGGATAACTTGCATTAAACCAGAATCACAGTTCCCCTGGTTTAATAAATTATGACGTGTTCTTAACTTTTAGGTATTTAAGTTTGTAAACTTTAACATGGTTTTACATGATTTCCTATATTTTGAAGAATGTATGCATGTATGTAGAACACCTCCCTCATTCAGACAGGTGCAATGCTTCATATTAGCTTTAGTAAATAAATTAAAGGAAAGAAAATGTTAAGGTTCACAGTTTGCATTTTCCTTGCCTTTGCCATGGCACATTTTAAACTCATACGCCTAATCTTTCAGTGGTTCAAGAATCCACATAAATCTATACCTCCCTCTTTTTTCTTTTGATAGATGTTAATATATTTTCGTACTCATCTATCTTGCTATATTACTCCATTATTATTACTTAATTGCACTGTTATGAAGCCCAGTGTCATTAACATCTAACCCTTCATGGAAAAAGCAAAGTTGAAGGGTTTGCAAGGTACATGGGGGTGACTGACCCCAATGTTCAATCTAGTTTCCCAGCAACTCATGTCTTGTTTGTTCCTTAATGCCATGCCACAGCTAACCCAACTATAAGGTGTGAGAGCAGTGAAGCATTTTCACCTCGCTGTAGTGTGTCAGCAGAGGAACATAAAAGCAGCATATTAATGCTTCTCCAGTTAGAGAGTGTAATTTCTCCACACTGATGGCTTTCCTCTTGCTGTCTTGCAACTGCATAGAATGACTCCTACCACATTAAGACTTTAATAACAGACACGTTTTATTATTAATGGTCTTAAAAGGACCTACTGCTCTTCAGATTCAGTGAGCTACTCATCAAAGGGTAGCGTGTGAGCTGAGAGCAGCTGATGTCCGAGAAGCAGTTGATGAGACACAGGTGTAAAATAAAAAGACATTGGTACTGGGGGATCATGACTTAGTATTTTTCGGGTTTGGATCATTTCATTCCATCTGCCAAAATTCCCACAGTACTTTCCGTCAGACTGCTGTTACTTCTTTTTCCAAGCTATACCTCATTGCTGTGCATACAGCTGCCACAGATATTGACTTTAATGATTTCCACTGGGTTTCTGATATGGTGGTTAATATAGATGCATATTACTACTTGTACAGACAATAGTGTGGTTTGAGTTCAAAAGCCAGTCATAAAGGAGATCATCAAATTGTTTTTCCCATTATTTTTAAATTATGCTTTTTTCTGCTTTTCCTTTTTTAGGTAGAATTGTTTAAAATTTAATTTATAATTTGCTTCCAAATTTCATAAAAAAATCTGAAATGTCACAAAATTTTACACATCTCTAATGTATAAAACACTGTAATGTAACGGGTTTTTGCCTCTGTGACTGAAAAACATTTTAGGTCCCTAACTTACCCTGAAATAGTTTTGAAGTAGGTTTATAAATACCACTCTCGGTTGTATAAATGAGTATTTTTATGAGGAACCAGGAGGAAAACCAATACCAATTTCTATGTGACTTGAATTAACTCAAAATAAGCCTTCATTAACTCAAAAATGTACAACTTAGATCTCAATAATTCCTTGGTGATTTATTCATTAAATTGGACATGTTTTTAATATAAGAAATGCAGGTCTTATATCCACAGTAGATCTATGCATATATATTTAGATCTAAGTAAAAAAAAATCATTTGTAAATAAATTTGGCTCTCAAATTACTTTTTCAAGCTATCATTTTTCTCCATTAGGTATTTGTTGCTACATTGTAACAACTAATTATTTTCAAAATAAAAGAAATAGGTTTGAAATGTACTTTGACAGAAATTAACCTATCCTGTGGCCAAGCCTAAAAAACGCTACATGGACAAAGTAGTTTTAATGTATTGTTCCACTGCACCAAGGTCAAAGAAAAGAGCAGTAGCTCATAGAGTCCCAATATATTCCCACCATCTTGTCCCTGTGAAATATGGATATCCAATAGGGAAGTGTGTGTAGTAGTGCAGTATTACCAAAAAGAAAGTCAAGCTTCTTGAATTTGAATCAATAACCATGGAACTTTTCAGAAGATATCATAATATGAATTCTTTTAGCTCTTTGGTCCTTTAAGGGTCTTCAAGGTTATTCCACATGACACAAAATATTAATACCTCCTCTAGTAGCAGAAGTAGTGCAGAGGTGTTATTGCTAATTAGTTCTGACAAATTTCTATAATACAGTTACTTTTCCACTGCTGAAAAAGCTCATCATGTGTCCATAGAGCACACTCCCCATCTCCCAAACATCATATATTCAACTTTTTTCTGCAATCTAGGAGAGTACAGGTAACATTTTGTAGGCTACTGCTAACTTTGAAGGCTCATTCTGATCAATAGTGTGATTTAGGTCTATAAGTCATTTTGATACATTTGAAAGGTTTGACCTAAAAAATGTCATTGTTAAAATAAAAAGGCTGATAGTTTGAACAGTCATATGACCCAAATAGCTGGCCAAACACTGCACACAGCAAGATTTGTGGTGAAAAAGATGAAATTTGCTGCATTGGGAAGTAAAGCTCCAGTGTTTATTCCCAGTGGAGCTGAGAATTCACGGCTCATTTTTCTGTTCTGGGTTCCACTGTGGCCATAGCACATTATGGGTACAAAGAAGAAAAGACAGGTCTCCACGGAAAAGATAGGTAGGAGTACAACTTCCAGAGTTGTTTCCCACTGTGAAAGTATGTACTTTAAGCAGCTTGAAATACATTTTAAAAAGATTGTGTGAAAATGTTAAGCTTAAGTTTGAACTTCACTATAAAAATTTCATCTATGCTTAGGGTAAGAATTCTCATTTGAAGGAGTAGGTATGTTTCAACACATTTAAATGCACATTGTCATTAGGGACAACGCATTATACTATTCCACTCCTCTGTGATAGCTAACGATTTTTTTTTCCATCCAAGAGCCTTTTTTTACATTAAATTAACAGCAGAGCAAATGCAAAGATATGGAAGATCTGCTTTTTGAAGAGTTTCCCATACTCTAGAACACTAATCACAAAAAAGCATGAAAATAACCACCCACACTCAAACATGAGATATAGAAACACGTCCATGAAAATCTAATTCCATAGCACCTCATCTTCTGAAATCAGCATGCTTTTCTGATACAAAAGCAATAGAATAAAACTGCAAGGGAAAATTTGGGATTCTAAACATAAGAATAAGGTGGAACAGAAAATGCAGGATTATATCTTATTGTATTTACTTGCTGCTGTAGTGAACTGTGTACTACTGCTGCATTTGCCTTTGACTCTCATACGTGAAATTGAAAGTTCCACAAAAGCTGATAGTAAACCAAACCACAGGAAAATATTATTTTTAGTAGACTCATAATTCAGAACATTTGCAAACTTATTATTTTTAAGCTTTTCCAATAATAATTTTTGTAACAGTTTATTGACATAAGAAAAACTATCTGAAAATAAAACATGGTAAGTTGCAAAAAGAAGTGCATAATTAAAACAGTGAATGTGTAGCTGTACTTATAGGAACAAAAGCTCCGTCGTACTCCTTAAAGGACTTATTTTGTATCAGTTTTACACTCCATTTGATTCGTGTTCTCCCACTATGCCTTCCTACAACACACATGCAACAATATTGAACTCATTTCAATTTTTACAACACTGTAAAATTGTTTCTGCATTTTCTTATTATCTGAGTTGATGGACTAATTAGAAGCAGTCAAGGTTATATCTAGGTGTTCCAATAAAAAATGGTTCTAATTGCCCCGAGACTGAGGATAATTCAATTACAAATCTTTTCAATTTGATTCATTCCTTTCTTCCTAAGGAAGGATTAAGTTGATGGGTTTCAGGTAATGGAACTGGGTGGCTTAGGAGGGGCATTAAAACATCCTTACAGCTTTAACTAATGTGATTAAGTTTTATGAAGTTTGTTTTTCTTCTTAAAATCTTACAGAGGTCAAGTACTCATGTGATTCCCTTGGAGCAGTGGTTGAGAAGTTGGTTGAGGACAAGGTAGTAATCTCTTGAAATGTGCTCATTAGTTCTAAAAAGATTTGAAAAAGTTGTTTCCCACATCACACAACCTTGGTTAATAAATGAAAAAAAAAAGCATAATACTTTTCAAGTCCTTAATTAGTGATTCTTAGTACAGGACCTCTTCTTGGATAACACCCTGTTATTGGTTCACACTTCTGTGATCATTACTGAGTAGACAGTCAGGGTTGACGAATATTTTGAAGTTGAGTTCAAACCTTTGCCCTGTCAGTAATCTAAACTGAATCAGATAGTTACTGAGCTTGCAAGAAAAGATATCACCATGAACTAGGACAGGAGAGAGGAATTTTTTAATTTTTTGAAAATTCCTCTACTTTCCTGTTAGGAAAGTCTGTCTGTTATAGGTTTTGTTCATTTCTTATTTTTACAGTTGCATGTGTCTGCATGTTTTACACAATCAAAATGGCAATTCATACTAGAAATGCACTAAGTTAGGCCTTTAAAACATTACTAAAATATGTCTCTTACTGGTAATCTGATACTTGACACATCAGGAAAAGTGCCAAGTGAAGATTCAGTGTCCAAATAAATCATCCTGTGTCATGAAATCTACTTTGGAACATGGGCGGTATTAATAATGCCCTTGAGAATATCCATACAAACAGTGGACAGATTCTTAACTCCATTTTTAGACCTGGATCTACCATTGCCACCACTGAAGCTGGTGACACACTGGAGGAATAGGGGATTCTTGCAGAGATCTCTGTAATTTCCACAGATGCGACCATGTTCAATTTGTGGTTCATTCGTGGGTTTTGGTTCACATTTGCTTGGTTACTGTTAGGCAGATTATTAAATGTTTGAATTTTTGTTGCCAAAATGTTTAAGGAGCATAGTTTTTACAAATGAATGAGCATATATTGATGAAAATATTTGCCTTGACACTAGTTAAGTGCTGGTTTTAAATGCTTAGAGGCAGGGACAGTATTTTTAAAATCTGTTGGTGTTCAGCATGAATGAAAAGGATGTTGAAGTTCATACAAGCAGGTGTCAAAACATCACGAGCTCACTCTATAAAGAAACTTTAGCCACATTGTCATAACCATGTGACAAGGGGTAGCAAAGATTGCTTACCACATCGGTATCAGGATGCAAGCCTGCTCTGATGCAGATGGCTTGCGGAAGACCCTCAAGCAGTGACGCAGCCAACCCTCGGTGCTGCACCCACAGTTTCCCTGTGCCGGTTTTTCAAGTCTACTCCCAAAAAATCAATGCTATCAAAAGAAAAAAAAAATAACACAGAGAAAGAGAGGGAAGTCAGCAGCACTTATTAAAAATAAAAACTAAAATAAAATTAAAATTAAAATTAAAATTAAAATAAAATAAAATAAAATTAAATTAAATTAAAAATTCTTAAACTTCTCTAACATCTGCCAAGAAAAAAGCACAAAAAATAAATTATAGCAGATTTGCCTCTCATAAGCTATTCAAAGTTCAGTATTGTAGCCAATTTTATTTGTGGACTATATGAAAATATAAAAAAATTAGTTAGATTTAATCAACATTTTTAAGACAAGGAATTGGTGAAGCAGATGTAGCCACAGCCTCGTTCATTCTCTAACTTTTGGTATATCCTGCCTGTCAAGATGTAAAGATTTTTGTTATCACAATGACACAATGTTTGTTGTTAGTGTAAGTAGACACAACTTGTTTGTTAAGGGTGATTTGTCTGCCTCTGAGCAAGAGGCACTAGTAGATAGAGCACATACTAGGAACACATAATTTTTTAAGTTATTGTGCAGTGGTAAGAGTGGCCATTACACCTATATGTACAGTCTAATGCTTCTCAGCGTCTGTTCACTATTAATGAAGCCTCTCCAGAATTTTTGTCTTACAGTACCAACAATCAGAAGACTAAAATTGATTGATTTGGTATGCAACCAGACACTTTTCCTGCCTTCTGTAGTATTCATAACAATGACAAATTTATTTTTTAACAAAAATTAAAAATACATTTAATTTTCTTCCATGCAAGGTCCATTGCAAAACCAGGTATTTCACCACAGCAGGATTTTCTCTTGGAGCAGGAGATAAGATATCAAACCAGTCTTAGGACAGTATTATGGGTTTGGAAGTACCTAAAACCTGGTGTAAGAACTTGATGAACTTCAGAAATTACTATCTATCTGAAGTGCATACTATTTTTTCTCTGTTATTGTCAAATGTCACAGGCTAAAAAAGCTCAGTTCACACAGTGTGAACCAAATCAGGATCAAAGTGATTTATTGATTTATTAGCAACACTTAATTCACAGGTAATCAGTAATTTATGCATTTAGGATCAATATCAATAAGAGAAAATATAAGCTTCTGTGGAAGGATGATAATAGCAGTGGGGGAAAAAAATGTTTTTCCCAAATAAATAGCTTGATATAAGACCTTCTCCATGATTTGATGTTAGTGTAATTTTTTAAATTGTCTTCAGGGTTTGGTTTGGTTGGTTTGTTTGTGGTTTTTTTTAAGATGTTTTCATTCCCAAGTACCATTGCAAATACAGAAAACCTAGGAAGTCACTGTGTAAAAAGTGTGTGTGATCCCCATACAACCATAAATGCTCATGGATGAGCTCGTTTTTTCTTTTTCTCTTGTGGGGCAGCAAAGTTTTTCAGTTCAGGTGAGAAATGAAAGAACTAATAAGAAAAGTATTGTAATTAAGTCATTTGCTTTCCTCTTTGATCCGAACAAAAATCCAGTTATGTTTAAGAAGCACTGGCTTATTAAGTAAATATGCTTTTAATAAAGGAAAAGAAAAGTAATTTTTATACTGTATGTTAAAGTAAGCTCCATTTAATGCCTCTGCTCATGGGGCATTTGCATTTTTGTAGCATCTTATTTGTTGTCTTCAGAAAAGGGATTTTAAAAAGTAGTGCAATCTTCTATTTGCAAAGATGTTTCTGTTGCTTGAGAATAGTCTTGACATAGGTTCTCAAAATACGTTTTTTAGAGGCTTGATTTTGTTGTGTGAAACTCTTTTTTACCAAGTCTGGTTTTTAAATAAAGGTCTAGGAAACAATGGACGAGATAGTCTTCAGAGCTTACTCCCATTTAAGACAGGCTCACTCAACATTTTCATCAGAATAAAGCATTTACAGGAGTATCTTAAAGTCCTGCTTCTGATCATGGGCTTAAGCTCAGGGCCAAGTCGAGAGCATGGAAACGATAAAACTTTCAGTCATGATTCTGGACCTCAGCTGAGATGCATCTTGTAGCACTGCTGTGAGCAAGTTCCTCCCATCTTCCAACGCGCTTGTTCATTTTTATCTAAAAATTAGCCAGCTCATTGTAATGGCCAGACCAGCCAAGTACTGCTATCTTTGCTTTATTATTCCTATCTAAGGAATTCATGCTTATGATCCATTTTGACTTATATAGAGTCTTTGCATTAATTAAATTCATTTCAAACTAAAGTTATTCTACTTGACTGTATAAATGTGCCTTAATTACATGAATAGAACTATAGCCAGATCCCTGAATCAGTGCGGATTAAAACATCATTTCACAGCCAAACAGAAACATGTTCCCAATCACTGCACTTGAATTATTGTTATGTAGCTTGGGGCTTGTATTAAAATCACTGAATAATTGCAATCAGATTATTATAATCAAGTACAGGAGCAGTAATTACAGGTTACAGTCATTTTAAGCTGCCCTGGAAGTCCCATATACTGATCATATGCATATTAAAAGTTTATGTTAGTGATAAAATTAATGAACAGGATTGTAAGCTCCTGTCTGTGAGATGGGTGTCACATATCTTACCATATAGGGAGTTGTATTTTGCATAGCAAGGACATCCAGCTTATTTACATTCTTTTTTTTTGTGCTCACATCAGAAAGCTATCAACAAAGGAGAAGGGGAAAAAAATCCCCCATCTATTTGCAGAATAATCTGCTGCTTTACACGATCCACATTTAAGTACTGCTTAAAGATGTTATCGTTTTCCGTTGTAAGACTTTGCCAGGAGCATCATTTATACCTATTTATTATACTCACTAATAACACAAAGAGAATTGTGCAAAAGACAGAAAGAATATTAAACTTTGTCAACATGAGGACATTAGAGGCATAAACATAAAGTTTTATTTCTGGGGGCTATTGGAGGACAGCATGGAGGGGAAATTAATTTAGGACAGAGAAGAATAAGTATTAAAAGAAAACTTTTCCAACCTGCTTCATATGGTCTTGTTTTGGAGAGGCCATAAAGTAAATAGGTATTTCTGATTTCCTGAGAGCTGTATTAAAAACAGAAATCCATGCCGTCTTAATATTCTGATTAAAAGACAAAAACCTTACTGGGTTGACTATAATAATCTTGTTCTTTGAATCGAACGATGAATATGGAATATGAGATATGAACTGGATTGTGATGGTCTGGGTCTAAAATTAGATCCTGAAACTGAGAGAAGCAAGAGGCCTCTTATTGCAGAAAAATGTCTTATGAACATGTATGCTAACCACGAAATAATTTCATTACGGTTTTGCAAGAGAACGGAAACATAAGTGCAAGAGGAAGTCTAGCGAGGGTAAACGCAGAAAACGTGCAGAGGTACCATGGGAAGAAACATGATGGTAAGGGTCCCGTGTCGTACAAAGATCTCGAAGGAGAATTTTCTCAGGGCCTTCATTCAGACACGTAGTGGGGGATAAACTTATGACAAATAAATGTGAATGAATAAGAAAAATACATTTGCAAGCACTAGATAGACCACCAGACTACTCCTTTGCCAGCCTCGCAGACTTTCTACAGCCACCACGACAGCCAGCATAAGCCAGATAAAAGGCCAACCAAACACCCAGATGCTGCTGCTGGAAAATTACATGCTATGGCTCAGCATCTGGGCTGCAGAGCTGCCAAGTTCACCCCTAGGCTGCCCAGAGCGGTTGGCTCAGATGCTGGACCAGGCAGAAGGGGAGTGGGCAACGTGTCTGGGGCTGCAACACAGGCTCCAGGAGACAGAATTGCAGTGCCAAGCGGGTAGCAAAACCTCAGGACCTGCCAGTGAGGTTTAGAGCTTGTAAAAATACCCACTGAAATTTACGAACGTGAATTTTACGGATTCACTAAGTAAGAGATAGATATCTGTTTAATTACTGAGGTTTAACATCTGCAATGAGATCAAACAGTGCGGTCTTCTGAGAGCTCAGAAGAGGTTCAGGAGTCTGGGAAACCTGGATCTCGTCCACTCGCAAGAAGAGTTCACTCAACTTCTTTGAGTGAACAAGTTGGCTTGGGCACCAGGAAGGATTATGCCCTTTCTATCTGGCGTGTAAAGAGAGGATAAAAATGGATAAATTAAGCTGTTCACACACTTCACAGAATTCTTCTTTAAAAAATGGTGCCTAGCAACAACTTCATGATACAGTGGTTTACAGTATCACCATTAATGAAACATATCTCAGTGAAAAGGACAGATGTATGGATTTTCACTTGCAAAGCATAATAAGATCAATTATTTACACAAAATTGCTGACATATACTTCACCTCATCCCCACAACACACATAAAAGTATTATGTTTTTCTCCAAGAAACTCACTGAGGAAAAATTATGACTGTAAGAACTTTGTTTGGGAAAAAAGAAAGGATAAACCTAAAAGTTTAAACTGCCTGCAGAGGTCAGGAATGCTCCCGTAGTGTAAATAATCATGGTTTTAATGGTATTGAAGTGCACCTTCAGCTGCAGAGAAAAAGTATTGCTTTCCTCTCAAGCAGCGTGAACAGCCTCTCTGGCCTCTCTTGTTCCCGTGGATGCACAAGTGTGGGCGTCTTGAAGTGTTTTCAGCAAATCCGTGCCACTTATTCTCCAAGCTCTGTGCAGCGCTGTGTACGGGGAATTAAAAGCTGACACGTCACAGCTATATTTAGAGTGAGGAGAAGTCCGAAGGAGCTCGTGCATAATGTATTCATGAACTTTTCTTATTTGTGCAAAATACTTCAGCGCCTCTCTGTTAGAAGGACACTTGCAGGATTTGGAGATCTCTGCGGAGAACCATGTTGTAGGGGCGGGTGTGTAACGAACAGCAGTTGTGCTTGGAGTACAGGGGCTTTATCACGGAGAAAGCCCCCCCTTGCTGTATATGCACAATGCTGGGCTGATCCTGTGAATGTGGACTTGGAGACCTGAAAGTTTCTAGCAACAGGAAGGGATTTTTTTTCTCTCTCTTTCACATGTTTTCTTTTAAAGGCCTGTGATTTGCAGTGTTTGGTGAAATTCATAAAAAGTGACATTTTGATAAGCAAACTGTTGAACATGATAATCTCATTGATCGATGCTGGGCTTATCATTACTACAGTTTTGCCTACAGATTCTTCTTTTTTTTTTTGCCTTCATTTCCACTTTTCTAACACACACTTTGCAGGTATTTGCCATCCTCTAAAAGTACCCTTAACATCAAGTTAAAGATTTCAGACCAGCAATATTTTTTAGATTCCTTTGTTAGTTCCTGTGTTCTACAGCTTTCCAGAGGACCAAGAATGAAGGTCAATTTTCATCCAAGTGGTTGCCAATATGTGGAAAATTTAGGTAAATAATTTGTTCTTCTGATCTTTGTGATTCTGGGTATAACACAGAATGTTCTTGAAAATTGTAACATCTGAGTTTAACTTTTGTCATATGAAAGAAAAACACATGGAAAAGAGCAAAACTAATATGACTCCTCAGTCTGAAATATTTTTGCATCTCTGTCAGGCAGCAGTTGAGTCAGTGATCCACTGAAAAGAAATTTCTGTACCATCATTTAGCTTGCCTGCACAACAATGCCCCTTTTCTTTACATTTGCTTGAGGCTTCATGGGTCATGCTTGTACTTCAAGGCAGAAAAGGGTGAAGACAGACATGCAAGGGACAATTGTTTTCAGATGCAGGAAAAACTCACTCAAGTTAACCCATTCAAAACATGCTGATTGGAGAAAAATCTCTCTGATACTTCATTTTTTTGTAAAACAAATTAAAAGGTAAATGTCCCAGAATTAATCCCCAGTACTAAACTTCAATGTATTCAAGGAATTGTTTTATATACACTTTCCTGAATATGAATTTTGGGAAAACCTCAATTGTTGCTGAGCCAATATTACAAGGTTACTTTATATTATACATGTGTATTTCTTTAAGTTGCTGTTTTGGCAAACATATGCATAATAACCACAATCACCTGGATGTGCATTTAGAATAAAAATAAAGCGCAGTTCCACTGGAATTGCAAAAGAATCTGAAGTTTGAAAACTTCATTGCAATATATTTTGTGAGAAAAAAGCCTTAATAAGATTCCTCTCCATCTGGATTTTATACAAAATTCCTCAAGCAGTTCCTCTTCAGGTTAGCTGAAGTTGAAGGGATAAATTCAGTTTGATCAAATTATGACATTATATTGTGATGGCAAAACAGAATTTTTCACTACTGCTTGTAGACCTTTTGACTTAATAATTTTATAGGACTAAAATGAGTTATATTGAAACTAATATAGATAGAGAAGACAAAGATATCACAGGGTCCAGGTCCTGGAAGTAGGGCGTATCTGTTCTACTCAAGCAGGGACTATGAACTTGTCTTAAAGGGCAACGTCTGCTATTGACTAGTGATAGGATTTCTTTAGTTTTAGAAAAATAATTTAGGACTGGGATACATTTATAATGCCATTACTTCCTTTGAGAAATGTGTTTTAATATTACGTAGTAGACAAAAAAATGGATATTGAAATGCAATGTACTGACTTATACTTTTGCAGAATGTTACATCAATGATCCCACAAGAATACTGAGAATCTGCCTTGTGATATACCTGAATCAGCAATAACACAGAGCTTAATATGATATTATATAGCTTCCAAATTAACACTGAATAGTCAAACCAAATGCAATCAGCATGACTTATTTTTCATCAAATGTCCACATAAATACCAGTCTCTCTTTAGGCCTACTGCCTATGTAATAACATTTCTTTCATGGACAATTATGCAGAGATGATGCCATAGAAATTAAAGATCTAAGTTTAAAAGGCTTAAGGTTAAGACTGTAAGACTAACGGGAATAATGTGAATGAGGTGATTATGTCTGAGGTGAACCCCAGTGTTTAGAAGAATGAAGAATATTGTTAGGCTACCTGTAAGCCAGCATGATAAGCATGTTATCCAAGGTTACTCTTCTCTCCACAATCTCCCTCCTGGCCCCAGGCCACAATGCCAGTTGTGTTGCAGGCATGCAAGGTCATCTGCGGTCCCACATAATAGTTATGGAGCTGTTCCACTCCTACACTGAGCTTTAGCTGTCAGCCCATAAGCACCTCAGAAACACAGTTCAAAAAACTCAGGGATTCCCCTAGGATGGCATGATCCAATATGGTCCTTGGCTTACAGCAGATAACTACCCGTCCCTGTCAAATTCTAAGGTTCTGCTAATCACATCTGTCCATTACATCTGCCTTGGTGTACAACATCTGAAGTAGGAAGCTTGCTCCATTGCTCTGGAGATAAACTAAGTCTCTGTTTCCTCCATGGGGCCGTGGAAGTTCCAGCACTTCAGTGAATGCATCTGATAGCTGAGACTGGAGGGGCATGTTCCTCTTAACAATGCAGCTGGGCTACCTCTGGATCTTGGTAAATCTGAACTTTAGTTAATTTGACAACTTCATAACCTCAAAGCTATCTCAGTCCGATTGCCTTAAACCTTGCTTACATTCATTGTAAACTTCAGTATTCTATTTATTACCCAGTTGATAACAACAACGCTTTAGAGGAAATCGATCATCACTTTTCAAGTTTCAGCCGTGAATTACTGAAATATGAGAAAATATAAGACCCTTTCCTCACCGTAATTTTTTGTCCACAGCAACACAGTAAGTACACGTTCCACCCTTTCCAACCTGAAGCTGGCAAAAGCAGACCACATAAGTCAGCAGTGTTGTCACCTCCTCTTTAGGTGCTCATAATGCAAAGATGGATCATCCACATGAACAGTTTTGAAGATTTTGCTAGCACCCTCCTTTACCGCTTTCTTCATTTTCCACTAATATCTAGCTGTCTGCCACTATCATCCTGATTGTGAGAACACAGTTTTGCATTTATAAATTTTTGATAGTTCTCCATTACAATCAGTTTCAGCAGGAGCAAAAGTGCTTCAGCATCTAGATCGTGTCCAAATGCATATTAGAAGTCGTATTCAACAGCAGGCCCAAGCAATCTAGTTTCTTTAAAACAGAAAATTTCCCAAATTTCTATATGGTGAAATTATGATGATCATTCTGCTTTCAAAATCAAAACTGCAAACATAGCAAATAAACTTTTTTATTGTTTTCAACATAAAAAAAAACCACATGGACAGACCTTTAGGAGGGGTCTAACTTAAATTTTACCAGCATTCTCCTGATAGATGGTGGTGATCAGTTGTTATCTTAAATATAATGTGTCCTTTAGTACAACAATAAAAAAGACTGAGAATCAGCTCTGCCACTCAACAGAATGATGGGGGAGGGAAGGAGGAGGAACAGCAGCATAAAGACCAGATTTTAGGGGAGGTATCAAAAAACATACCAGTGATGTATTTCTAGCGACTTTAGTCTTGTAATGTTTCACTGTGTTCTCAATCCAGTAAACAACAGCTAAAATTAGCACAATAATTTGGAAGTTATGGTATAAAAAGAACAAGTGGAAAAACTCGACAGAACAGGGCTCCCAATGAATCTGAGTACTACTGATTAACACTAGTTTTTGAAATGTTAATTAGTTTTACACTTAACAGCTTGTCATTGTCTAAAAGGGCATAGGAGCAAACCTTCCAGAGTGAAGGCTGAGGAGTTTTTAACTCCTTGGTGACAGGAATTGGCGCACATTCCTTTGCTTTCAATAGCACCATGAGCAGACAAGAATTAATTAGCTTTGGTGATCAGTAAGATAAAAGAATGTAAGTATCTGAATTAGTTAGCAATGACAAGAGGGTGAAAGAAATATTAAGTAAATTAAGATGTACAGAGTAGTTACTGTCCACGAGCTAACTCGATCCCCCTTATCAGGACTGAGAACTTCACCAAAATATGAAATTATCTCACCCAAGAACAATGGTCATAGTCACACTAAAGACTGTGATGTATGCAAAATTGAAGGAAGTAGAAGGGATAGATAATGATGATGTAGAAATATGTTTATTCATTACATATTTCAATTTAAACCATTGCTTTGAAAGCTTTGAGAATGTAGACTGGAGGGGGGGAGGGTGCCCCTAAACATACTTTCCTCATATTTTTCTGTATCTTCAACTAAAATCTGGCACAAAAGAAAAAGTTTTGTGACTCGATAACACTTCCTCCTGTGCATCATACAGAAACCACCATCTAGCTGATAATGTCTCAACTGTTAAGCTATAGATTTATAGGCCAGATGTGAAAAATCTCTGAGCTGGGAGGTGGAACCAGCCCAGCTGACTTTTCACAGAATCCAGTGATCAGCTGAGCACCTTCATCCCCCAAAAGTCATATCCCCGGAGCGGGGAGGGGAACAGGCTGTGTTGCTGCCTGTTTTGCATGTGTTTCAGCAGGCTTGATTCTCCCAGCCTGTAAGTAGAGCAAATTTCTTGCACACTAAGTTCATGTATACATTTTCAGTTACCAGAGAAGCGCAAAAATGCGACGTTAAATTTGAATTAGAGAAACCCATAAACACTCCATTTAGGTTTCAGGTTGGCCACAAAGCTCAGAGAACTTGGCAAAGCAAACACAGCATCTTCCCACTGTCTGTGCTATGGGAGTGATATCCTGCCGTGTGGAAGTAGTCTTGGCTTGTCCCTGTAGTTTGCTGAACACCTTTCTAGATTATTGCAATTTGCAGCATTTGACAGATTTCAGCAAAAATAGAAATTCTTTTACTGGTTCAAGTTTCTGTGTGAAGACTTCAACCAGTTTCACTTTGCAAACAGGCCAAACTGTTTCCAAATGCAGAATTTGTGTTGTAGAGGATTTTTTTTTTTTAATTTATTTTTTCTGAGGGGGGATGCTCTGGTAGTGGCTACTTTAGTGAAAAACACTATCTGTCCTGTGAATTATTTTACTTCTTTTTGTCATGTGTCTTTCCCCTCCTCCCATAAGATTTTGAAATTAGTAGGTTCCAAATGAACTTTGGCTAAATTTAAAATGCTTAATTATGGAACATGGTATGTCTGAAAATCAGACATCTCATCTCAATGTCTGATTGAGACATCTCATCTCAATTCCTCCCTTTCCCAGAAAAACTCAGCTAAGGGAAACGTGACACGTAACCTAAATCATATCAGGAGACTAAACACTTTTACTGAAAAGTGTTCATAAGCTGTGTTCATAAGCCTAAAAATTTCAAGTCTTTATTCTGTTGCACATTTTCAAGAGAAACAAAAAAGCTGGAAATGTTTTTAGAAACTGCATAAGCTGCATTATCTATGTACAATGTGGGCATAATACTATGTTGGTCAGCAACTATAATGTAAAAGGTAATGTGTAAGAGTTTTATATGCTTCTCAGAACTATAAAAAGAGTGTGAGTGGATTTTAAACATTTTGATTAGCACCACAAAGATTTTAATGCTTTATTTAAACAGTTTGCTATAGGGCAAACGCATTTGGTAGACAAGTAAAATGAAAGCACAGGCATCAGTTTCCCTGTTTTCTATTAAGTAATGTTGCGAAGTAAGCAGAAGTTGGATTCAGATATCAGATAATTATCTCCACACTATGTGTCACAGTAAATAATTTTAATTGGTTTAACTTCAGGGACCATTACTGGCCTAATTAGAAACATGAAAAGGCTACAAGTATTAGGAAATATCCTGAAGGAATGAGAACATTAGCAATTCTGTCAAGCCATTTTTAAAATAGTACACAGTAGCAGTCACATTTCAGTAAAAGGCAGATTACTTGAAAGGTGCTTTTAGGAAAACAGTACTTGTGGGTTGTAATAAGAGAAGTCGATGGGCAAGCATAGAGAACTTGTAGTGCTTGACATGTATTATTACTGTGTTAAAGATACACTGATCTTATTCTGATCGCTGTTTTTAAAGACACAGGTTAACTTTGTGCTGCACAGGAATTGTGAGAGCTTGGGGGCAGTGAGGAAGCAGGAGGAGTCCCCATGGCAAGCAAGTTCATTTGGTTAAGAGATTTTAAAAAAAGAGGAAAAAAACTAAATCCAGATTGTGTGGAGTTTGGAAGGGTGGGAAGTTTGGAAGACTTTCATTGAAAATATGTATCGGCTTCTTTGGGGGAGCTCTGTAAAAATGACTTTTGAGCTTTTCACTCTCCACCTTTCTGTCTCCAGTTTTTGGCTCTTCCATGAGTATCCACACTCCAAATTAAATCATGAGGCAGTGATCTTGTGCTGACAGATACCTTCTGGTTTAAGCACTTCCACAGCTTCTCGTGCTGCGTTTTAAAACTTCCTAGCCTCTGTGGAAAGCCCCTATGGCTTAGAGGTCTGCTCTTTGACTTCTCAGTCACTAAAAGCCAATGGGCACGCAGTGGTGAGCTCAGGAGGAATTATTTAAGAGACCTCAGACCTCAGTACTAAGTTGTTCACTCTTATAAAAACCCAGACACAGAGCTTTCCTCCACTTGCACTGAACTGCTTGCTGTAAACATTATAAAAAATTTCAATATGCCCCGTTGCTTTAATGAGCATGCGGCTGCCGTCGGGTTTGCTCTGCCACTGCACTTGCTTTGTCTGCTTTCTAAGGGTTTATTAGTCACTTAACCCCTTTCCATGGGTTACTCACTTTTTAGATGTGACTGAGCATCACCAGATGAGTTGCAATTGTACGTTTTTGGAGGCTGGGGTTGAGGGAAGGAGGGAAAACATTCCAATGAATAACAACTGATACAAGAATTGCTGCATAATCCGGATGAGTGTTCAGTCAGGTCCTCATCCTCTCTCCTGCAGTGTTTCATATAATGTGCCTGAGGTAGCGCAAGAAATACTACAGAGGAAAATTTTTATGACAACCTTAGGGGGAATGAGCATTTGATTAGTGTTATACTCCACATTTGCCGATAGAGGCAGGGTAAACAATTGTGAGGGAGGAACAGCGATGGGGACAGCCGACCACCTAGGGTGTTTTACTGCTGAAGAACAGCATCAAGGATTTAAGCAGCACATGCTGCTTGAGCAGTTGATCAACACCTGCCACTACTACAGCAAGAGATATTTTTATTTATATTGATATGAATACCTCAAAGCTATGCAGATGTAAAATATATATAATCTTTTTGTTATTAATCTCTATTCTTCTATTAACCTCTGGGAATCCCACTATACACACGCATAGCCAAAAATACATTCCCAGTGTTGCTCATTTAAATCTTAATAATATTCAATGTCAGTTCGTCCTATAGGCTGTGCACCGCCTAACGAGATAACTCCTTTTGTACTTTTATCTATCAGTGAACATTATTTTGTTCTCGTAGAAGAAGGGCTTAGCCTACCTTTTGCGTAACTCTGCTTTGTCAGGCCTTTCCTGTCCCCTACTAAACAAGACAGGTTCAATCCTTACAGACTCTCTGCACAACATAGCCTTGTTCTGCCCGAGCTTTCCTTTGTCTTCCTCTAAATAATGCCTTAGAGAGGCATCATCACAAAGCCAAATATACTATATGAGTGTACATCATTTTCCACCGAACATTATTTTCAATTTATATTCTTTTTTTTCTGCAGCATCACCTGATATACATTTTTGAAGACCATTACCTATCGAACAAAAGTTCCCATTGATTTAGTAAGTGTTTTTCTGATGGAAGAGTGCTTACTATGCTTAAAATGTGAAAAAGGCCAATAGATCATGCATGAGATACAAACATAACTTCATCTAGTACATTGGTGTGAATACAAGGAAGCAGTGAAACTGCTGAAACTGCTGAAACTGAGAGTTGCTTTAGGTAATGAATGCATATGTAAAGCTCTGATTTTGTCAAACTAATGAATATACCAGCATGATCACATAAGACTAAGAGAAAGGAATTTCAGCAAAATAACTTTTTGTTATCTTTCCAGTTACCTTTTCTGAAAGGTTTAAATGGTACCTGGTATCTTTCTCTACTTAACCTGAAAAGATATTGCAGCAGCAGAGGTTAGGAGTATAGGAGAAGGTCATTTGGGATATATATAGTAAGAGTTTTCCTTTGATGGCCTCAGGTGAAAATTCCCAGAGGCAGAGCACAGAACATCCCACTTGTGCACCTGACAAAAAATGACCTCGTGGTGAGGTCTGCATGGAGCTCCTGTACCACAGGCTGACCTCTGCCTCCCACCTCATCCCGTTGACCGTGGACATGGCTCTTGGCTCCCACCCCACGTCTTGTCATACTGCTCTGTGATGGGCCAGGTTCCACCATACATGATCTCAAAGCAGCCTCTGACTGTCTCCCCACTTCCTTCACGTAAGGAAGATGAACATATATTTTATATATGTATATATATAAGGATATATATATCTTTACACATCTATAAAGAAATATGAATTAAATATCATATGGACAATACGGAAAAGCCCCAGAAGATTTCCCACAAAAGCGCAGGCAAACCAGAAGGACCAGCTGATGGTTCATAAATCACAAAATTTTATTTCAAGGTATGTTTCAGACACAGCGGGTGGGCGGCACAGAGCTCCCCTTGCCCATGGTTGTGGGGAGCCTCCAGCTGCCTGTGGGACCATGGCACGATGCAGACTGGGGCTGTGTGAGCTTCCTTGTCCTTAGGTGAAAGGCTTTGTAGAAAAATGCAGAAATCTCTGGCTGAGTAGCTGTGGAGGGAGGGGATGGGAGTGCGCCATGCTCTGGTCCTGTCCCTGCCTGAGTCTGAGGCTGTAAAAGGCAGGAGAACAAACAAAGGAAGCAGCCACCTTGGCTCACCACAAGCAACCCCTGCCCAGGGCTCTGCCAGGCTCTTGATGCCTTAACTTAGTATCAGTGTCCTTGTAGAAGGGAGCGAATCTCTCTGGCTGTGTGGCCGAGGACAGGAGTGAGCCACGGTCTGGTCCTGTCCCTGTCTGAGCCTGCAGCTGTAAAAGGCAGGAGAACAAACAACGGGGCAGCCACCCTCGATCACCATGGGCAGCCCCTGCCTGGGCACTGCCAGACTCTTGAGTCCTTAACTTGAGTCAGTGTCCTTGTAGAAGGTAGCAGATCCCTGGCTGTGTGGCTGAGGACAGGAGTGCGCCCTGCTCTGGTCCTGCCCCTGTCTGGGCCTGCGGCTGTAAAAGTCAGGATAATATCAACAAAGAAAGGCAGCAGTCACCCTCACTCACCACGGACAACCCCTGCCCAGGGCTCTCCCAGCCTCAGGCCAAGGCTGTCAGTCCCACATCTCCCTGGAAGCCAGGAAACACCCATGCCATGGTGGCACGGGCCACCACCAGCCTGCTGCCCACTGTCACAGGGCACATCACTGGGGTTGCTGCCCAGAGCTGGTGTCATTTTTGATTCCTTAACTTTTGTGTCAGTGTTCCTGTAGAAGGTAACGAATCCCTGGCCATGTGGCCGAGGAGGGGAGTGCGCCATGGTCCGGTCCTGTCCCTGTCTGGGCCTGCCGCTGTAAAAGGCAGGAGAAGGAACAATGGGGCAGCCACCCTTGATCACCATGGGCAACCCCTGCCCAGGCTCTGCCAGACTCTTGAGTCCTTAACTTTGTGTCAGTGTCCTTGTAGAAGATAAAAAATCTCTGGCTGTGTGGCCGAGGACAGGAGTGCGCCATGGTGTGGTCCTGCCCCTGTCTGGGCCTGTGGCTGTAAAAGGCAGGATAATAACAGCAAAGAAAGGGAGCAGCCACCCTCGATCACCACAGGCAACCCCTGCCCAGGCTCTGCCAGACTCTTCAGTCCTTACCTTTGTGTCAGTGTCCTTGTAGAAGGTAGCAAATCTCTGGCTGTGTGGCTGAGGACGGGAGTGCGCCATGGTCCAGTCCTGTCCTTTGTGTGGCCTCCAGCTCTGGAAGACAAAGGAGGAGCAGCCGCCATCTGCCACGCCGCGGGCAACCCCTGCCTCCCTGCCCCGGCTCAGCAGCCCCCCCCCTCCCCTCCCTAATCCCCCCTCAGCCCTCGCTCTCCCACCTGCTCGCCTCCAGTCTGGCCTCGCAGCCATTCCTATACCCGTCCTGTGCGGCTGTGCCACAAACCCCCTGTGACACGGCCACCTCCTACGTTCTGCCCTCTGTGACATGGCCACCACATCCCCGTGCGGAGCCAGGGCTGGCGGAAGGCCCAGCCCTGGGCTGCCTGGGGAAAAAGGGCCATTGCTCTTCAGCCTTGTTAAACGCAGTGGGATGGACAGACCCCATAACTCAGGCCCATGGGGAAATCAGCTGACATGGAGAACTCGCTGTCACTCCTGTCTGTGTGGGGACAGCCTCTTGACCCGGGGCTGCAGTCACCTCATGGCCTCTCACCCTCCTGTCCCACCCCACCTCCCCTGGGCCTCCTCCTTGCTGTCAGGGCCAGGGCAGAGGGAGGTGGAGCTCAGCATGAGTGTGCAGACAAATAAATCTAGAATCATAGAATCCTTAGGTTGGAAAAGACCCTTAAGATCATCAAGTCCAACCGTTAACCCAGCACTGTCAAGTCCACCACTGTCCCTAAGTGCCACATCTACACATCTTTTAAATACCCCCAGGGATGGTGACTCCACCACTTCCCTGGGCAGCCTGTTCCAAGGCTTGACTACCCTTCTGGTGAAGAAATTTCTCCTAATGTCCAATCTAAACCTCCCTTGGCGCAACTTGAGGCCATTTCCTCTCGTCCTATCGCTGTTACTTGGGAGAAGAGACCAACCCCCACCTGGCTACAACCTCCTTTCAGGTAGTTGTAGAGCACGATGAGGTCTCCCCTCAGCCTCCTCTTCTCCAGGCTGAACACCCCCAGCTGCTCCCCATCAGACTTGTGCTCCAGGCCCTTCACCAGCTTCGTTGCCCTCCTCTGGACACGCTCCAGCACCTCCATGGCCTTCTTGTGGTGAGGGGCCCAAAACTGAACACAGGATTCGAGGGGCGGCCTCACCAGTGCCCAGTACAGGGGCACGATCACCTCCCTGCTCCTGCTGGCCACACTATTTCTGATACAAATGTGGTGTCTAGGCACTGGGGAGCAACTCAGGCGTTTAACATACTGCCCTAGTGCCACTTCGGCTTAAAGCCTAATATCCTATGGATATACACGAAACTGGCAGACAGGACACGGGACCAGGGAAAAATGCGTGCCTCTTTAGATCAGCCAGGAGGGATACACGAGGGCATCTCACATTGTAGTAAATGTTTATTTTAATCCCAGCTGTAATGCCTAGAAGTCCACTGTCTCCGCGCGTGGACAGTCAGCTCACAGCCGGCTGCAGAGAGCAGGGTTCAGGTGTCTGGAAACGGGCTCCGCGGCGTCACTTCAGGTGCTGCGAGGAGCCTCACCCGGCCTGCAGCCGCTGCGCCAGCACAGGGCAGGGCTGGCGTAAATGCGGCACCTGGGGGTCTCAGGCACCGTGGAGACCTCCCAAACTGGGTATTTACCTGTTAGGAACCGCACATTCTCTGTACAGATTAATTCATGTGCTTGAAGTGAGGACTGCAGTGCACTTCAGATATCCTAGGTATCCTAGGGTATCCCCAGAGGCCACTTCAGAGACCTCCCGTAGATCCTGTGTCATACAGAGTCTGCGATGTGGTTCTATATAAATGTTTAGACTTTTTTTAAATAGAAGAGTTAGTGGTAAGGCCAGGTCAGCATCTGTCCTTAGCTAGAAGGATTTTCAAATGAGACAGAATTTCCCTTTCTTGTGTTGATCCAGTGCTTCACCCTCAAGAAATTAATGTTTTCGTTCTGTGTATGCTTAAAAGTTGAAGATAAAGTACCCCATAAAAGAGCGTCCAGCTGGGAAACCTGCCCTAGGAGACCAGTTAAATTCAACTTTTTGTCTATGTCCTGCCTTTGTCTTCAATAATGTTTTGCTATCATGAAACGTATGGTAGAATATGAAAAAAATAAAGTTGTACCTTTTGAGGGTAGATCCTTCTACCCAGTTAGAGTAATCCTTGGAGTCCACTGTAGACCATGTAATGCATATGTGGTAGTTGTGGGAAGTGTTAAGGTATGATGAAACATAGAAAAAGAAACGTGAAAGAATGTGATATCTATCTTTCTCCTCTTAAGTAACTTTGCCAAGTATCCTGGATTGTAGTCTGTAGGAACATACTGGCCCCGCCTTGAATTTCAGCATATCATTCAGAGATGATGCTGCCTAAATAAAGATCCATCAAAAAAGAAAATTCTTTCCTGGCAAAGAAGAAAATATGCTTTCACCACCTTTACAAATTTAGAAATATACGTAACACTATAGCTCAACTTGGACTTTTTCTTCTTTCCAAAGACACAGTAAGAATTTGCAGTCATCATTTTATTTTCTGCTTTCTTGTCTAAGTCTCATTAATGTGGGATTCATTGTTTCATTTCTGTGTTGCTGGTTTGCTTCTGAAAGTGATTCTGCATTTTCAGGCTAGGTTTCTCCAAACACGGTGGAGCTGAATCAAGGTTTATATCTGTGACTATCTCCAAGTTTCTTTATCTGTCCGAGGCAGCAGGTTTCTTATCTGACAGCCTTATGATTACGGAAGTAGCTGCATATTAATGATTCAGTGCTTACATAAACAACTGGCCTTGGAGAAATCTAATGAACTAACTTGCAGGATTTGATTTTGCCTAATTAAATGTAAATAATGTTTAATGTTGTATGTGACAGGATTTCTCTGGAAACTTATGGAGTTATTTATGTAACCAAAGTGCTATTATGAACGCAGAGTGAGGGCCATACTGAACATCATGAAATTGCATGTCATGTTCGTGCCCCTGTACTCGGCATTGATCGTGCCCCTGTACTCGGCACTGGTGAGGCCGCACCTCGAATACTGTGTTCAGTTTTGGGCCCCTCACTACAAGAAGGACATTATGGTGCTGGAGCATGTCCAGAGGAGGGCAACGAAGCTGGTGAAGGGCCTGGAGCACAAGTCTGATGAGGAGCGGCTGAGGGAACTGGGGTTGTTTAGCCTGGAGAAGAGGAGGCTGAGGGGAGACCTCATCGCGCTCTACAACTCCCTGAAAGGAGGTTGTAGCCAGGTGGGGGTTGGTCTCTTCTCCCAAGTAACAGCGATAGGACAAGAGGAAATGGCCTCAAGTTGCGCCAAGGGAGGTTTAGATTGAACATTAGAAAAAATTTCTTTACTGAAAGAGTGGTCAGGCCTTGGAACAGGCTGCCCAGGGAAGTGGTGGAGTCACCATCCCTGGGGGTATTTAAAAGACGTGTAGATGAGGCCCTTAGGGACATGGTGTAGTGGGCATGGTGGTGTTGGGTTGACGGTTGGACACGATGATCTTAGAGGTCTTTTCCAACCTGTATGATTCTATGATTCTATGATTCTATGTTTTGTTTTCAGTAGTTATCTGTCTATCTCTTCACGTAGAAAACAGAGAATATTTAATATCTGGTGCAGCCTATGATACCGGCTCTCAGGAGATGCTTGCACTATGCATAACCACATGCTAACCTCTGAACTGCTCCTTCTCTTTCTCTCAAAGCTGGCAAACTGTGAGCCTGAACAAAATTTTTCAATCAATCAGGATCACTTTGGTATCAACCAAAACCCTTTCTTCAATGCTTATGTTTTTTCTTCCTTTCTACAGTGTTACGTATCAGAAACCTGAAGTGTATTTGTTCATTAGACATAAACCAGGTAGAGCTGGATCATCAGATGTTGGGTCTCAGTTTCATTGCAGAGGGACATTTTGTAAGTGAGATCCAGAGCAAAATGCATGATAATTTTTTGCCACCAGTAGTGGTAGGCTGATTTACCTAAGCTTATTAATCTACTTTAAAACTACTGTATTTACAATGTGTGTGTGCATATACCTGTGTGTGAATGTGCATACACATACATGTGTATATATTAATTTATTAGCATGATTTTGGTGTGCTGTTTTTCTGACCATCCCTTTAAAATATCTTCAAATACTTCTTCTATATAAGGATTTAAAACCTTACTGAAAACATACTGTTTCATCTGAAATGGAGAAGGTTTTGTAACATTATACATGTAACTTTTTACATGTGTGTATGAACCTGTTTGTGATATGAGTGAAAATCCCAGAAGGATGGACCTAGTCACCTTCAGGGAAGGACTACGGCAGCTATTTTTATTCCAGTCTGCACTTCTCCATGTGTTGTCTGTGTAATTCAGATAACTAAATCATGACAGTCCTGCCAGACTGTCTAGGAATATGCACACCTCAATTTCCTTATTTCTGTAAGTACTTCTTAGAGGCAGAAAGGAGTTAAGATTTTTGTCGGGGATCAGAGTCCTGGAGAAGGCTAGTCTTCATTCAGCTGCCTGAATGAGCTGTCAATAATTGAATAAGGCCATTACCTGAGGAAGACACCTTGGATAAGGTAACGTGAAATGGCATCCAATGAACATTAGCTTTTATCAATGAACTCTTTCCCTCCTTCCCTTTCCACTCCGCAGGAATCTTGAAAGGAAACCATGCCACTAAACTATGGGAAGATACTACATGGGGGAACACCCGTAGTCACCCAGAAAAGAAAAGGGTAAGATATGTAGTGGGTCTCTCCTGCTTTTATGGGATGTGAATACATTTGTCCTAAGTTTTTGTTCTACATATCTACAGAATTTTTTAAATCCTGATAAACAGAAAATGGTTTTGAATATGTTATTCCACAGCTGTAAAGTTGTTTCCCTTACAAGGGTAAATCCTCGTATAACTGTACCTGATGGCAGAGAATTAAACACAGGTGCTGTCATTCTATGGGCAAACTTTAAAAGTTAAAATCAAGCAAAAAGTCACCAAGACTTTGCTCTCATACAGAACCTAGACAAGGACAAGTTTTGAGAGTTGCTTCAGGAATGTGCATAAATGTCACTGTTAAAAGAAAAACCTTTGCTATTTCAAACCATGTTGCTTCTCAGTCAGGGCCAGTGAAGAACAGGTACTCTGTATTCTGGTCCCGTGTTCTGCCTTATGTCAGTGTGGCCCAAAGAGATACTCTCAAATGTTTGGATATCATTTACAATGTGCTTACAATTGAACTTGTTGAATTTAAACAGATTTTATGGTAGCGATATACATACATGAGAACAAAGCCAGGTTCAACGCATCTTTCTTTGGTTGATGTGTACTCCCAGCTGGATTTTTTTAGGCATGATTGTTGAGGCTAGGGATGGTACTGCTGGCCTTTTTTTATCTTTCAGCTGTTGTGGTTGCTGCAACATTTAATGGTTTCGGTTCTTTCCTTTTCCCCTTTTGTTCCTGAGGCAAATCCAGGTCATCCTGCAATCGGTAGGAAAATTCTGACTAAATGGTCCTAATGGCATGATATTAATGAGTGATACTAATGATACTAACGGCATGATATTAATAAGTGATACTAATATGTGTTCACAAAGGAAAACTGGTAAAAAATATGGGGTATGTTCATCTCATCCTTGTTTTTTCTCTATATCTTCTTCTATTATTCTTTTATTGGATATTTCTATCACTGTATTTTTGTTGTCCCCAGTTTTAGGACTATATTTTGACTCTTTGAGTAATTTTCTTATTTATTCTATAGAATCGAATTTTTAAAAATTGTATTGTTTATACATCCACTTCTGCATAGACTTTCAAAATGAGATAAAGAGCTGAGATCTGTTCTTACCTAGTTTTGGTGATTTGGCTTTATTTATTTTTGTGTTTTCCTCCTCATTCCCACTTGACTGCACTGAGTTTCCATTAACTTTCTACTCTAAGTGCAAGTGCTGATGAGTACCTGAGTAAGATTGAGCTACAGATCCAATGATGTGGAAAGCTGAATTAGATTTTCAGTAACACCCTCAAACATGCACGTGTATGCAGTGAGACACATTTACTTTGGCTGAGGGCACAAAGCAGGCAAAGCCACAGAAAACTGCAATTTTTTTTTCTCTTCTTTCTTTTTTCTTTTTTTTTTATGCAAAGCAAAAAGTCAGGCTTTTACCAGTTTGTGATTATCTGCCTTGTCCTGCTGAGAATTCATTTCAGTGGAAACAGGCTTTGTTTGCATTCATATTGTGTGTATAAATATCATTGTATAATTATGATCCAAGGACTTGTAAGTGACACTTGAGACAGGGCAAACACTGTAGGGAGATGAGCTGGTTAGAACCTGTCAAAGTATTGCAATGAGAATTAACAACTAGTCTAGATATTCTTTTCAAGGTGTTATTTGCTGTGTTGCACTTCAAAAATGTGTATAAGTATAAAAATATATGCTTTCAAAAACAAAGGTTCTTAAAAAACCATGATTTTTGTGTGCTTTCTAGTATTTCTAGCATGCACTATAACATATTTCTCTTTCTCACCAGCCATATTCAGAGATTTTATTTTAATCAAACCCTCCATGTTTTAGTTCTAGAGTCACGAGAACATGCTGCAATTTTAAATTCTACAAACATAAATGAAACCCACAGCACAATGGGTATGAATGTCTTCGGTTTGCTGGAGTTCCCTAAATACTCTATAAAGGACTTCTGATATGAAACAGCTATTTCATGTGAATCCATGTTCAGACGTACATACAGACGCGGAAGAGTGCTCAGATACTGTAAGTCATTTTAAATCAGCTTAGACCTTCCTCAAAACTCTTAAATAATAATGAAATTGAACATGCATGCAAGGCACCTTGCTTTGCCCTACAGCAACCATAGTCACTGCTCTGCTTCTTGCCATTTGTTCCCCATTTAACCAGATTACCACATCACTGGTGAACATATATGTAAACATGCTGTTAATAAGAACCCTGGAAGAGATAGCTGGTTCAATATGAGACATTTATCCCAACACCCCAGATGAGGAGGTCTTCATCAGCCCCATCCCATTGTAAGAGTTTATGGCTGAAGTTCAGATCGGGATCAGGCTTTGAAGTTGGTCTCTAATAAGTGCTAGTGAGGTTCAGTTTAAATTAACAAGATGAGACTGAAAAGATAGTCTTTTGGAAAACTAATTATTCATTTATGGTGCGCAGTGCTTTTGGATTCTTAGTTTCTTTTCTGCCTTGGGTAAAACTTTGTAGCCCATACAATGTAGTGAACTGGATCCCGAAGTCAAAGCAACATGTAGAAATGCAGAGTCATGTTACTTGTTTCAGTAAAGTTATCCCAGATTTACACCCGTGTTGATGAGATCCGAGGCTGGCCAATTAAGCTTAAGCTAATTGATAAAAATAACTTTGCTTCAATTTTTTGCTGATTGATTAAGTGTTTAACACATTTTCATTGTGTTGATAGCGCCTAGTTTCACTTTGCCATGCATATCTAGTCAGAGTGGAAATGGTTAAATATGAAGAAGCCAGGTTATTACACATTTCAATTCCAGAGTCAAATATAAAAATTTCTATTATAGGGACAATTAATTACATCTCAAAATGGCAAATGTGCATCCTTGTCAGGTAGAGTGTACTCTGATGGCCTTTCCTCAAACACTGAATGTGGAGATTTGATCTCTTCTAATGGTGCTGAGAAAAGGGTAATTACGCTATGGTCAAAGCTAATTTGCTTTCTGCCAGATGAACTGTTGTATTTTATTGTACGCTGACATTTTAAAGTAATTACGGCACTGTTGACCTTAGACAATTCCAGTTGTATCGCTGTCTACAGCTGCAGCGTTCTACCTTTGGCTAGCAGACAGCGGCTGTAACGAGGTAATGACACGGACAAAGAGCACCATATGGGGCTCCTTTGAGATACACAAAGCCCAGTGAAAGGAAACAAGAAAATTTTAACATCATCATTACAGTCACACATTTTTACAGCCATAAAAGATCCCATCCCCCCTGTACACAAAATGCCCTAAATAGTTTACTTGCTTATATACTGAATATCTGTGTGTTTTCCTTCTGTAAATGGCAGTGTGCATTAAGAAGAAAGAGGTCAGGTAGAACTGAATGTGACGGACTGGTCTTCCTCTGACACGAGTTCAAAGGCTAAAGACTATTGATTGAGATAAAAGCCTAGGTTCTTATCTAATGTTAAAGACACTCCTTGTTGTCTGAAAGCTGTGCACATAATTAGGCTGAAAGAAGAGCACTTCATCCAGAAAATCGCTATAAACTGAGCTTCATTAAACGTAGATATTAGTTAATTTAAAGGAAGACGTTATTTTTCATTGATATATTTTAATGGTGTATGCCTGGTTGTCTTTTCTATGCTAAGAAATATAAACGTGTGCAGAGTGCTTCCTGGTTAATGTATCCCTGCTAGGACAGAAAAATAGATTACTATCACTCACAGAGAGTAATGCTTTATTCTCTCGGAGAAAAAATGCGGGATATCGGACACAAAAATTTATTGTAGTGAAGAGCTAGTAGAAAACTGAACTTTACTGTTACATTAAACATTTTCCTACTGTTTTGTAGCATGGACAATAGAAATGTTCACTTGTTCAAAGCAGGCAACAGGATTTTACCTGTGTCATGCTCTACAACTTATATGATAAATGTAAAGAGATAGTGGAAATGATTCTATGATTGTAAATCAGTTAATCTCCATTGGAGTTAGTTCTCCACGATGAGGCTTTGTTAGAAACAGTAAGAAAAGGGAGATTACAGTTGGCATGTGTCAGAAAAATTACATCTGAAGAAACAGGTTAGGCCCAGCATTCAGTGTTGCTCTTGGCTCCGAACTGATAATATCATTTCTTAGAAATCTTGTTTTCAATTTTGCACAGCTCATCCGGTTGTGGCTGAATATCAGATGGAGAAATAACCCATGCATCTTAAAAGCCTGTGTTTTGAGAATACCATCTCTTCGTGAGAGGTTCTGAAATGGGAATGGTGTTTTAAATGTTAAACCACAATGCAACGTAGAATGAGCCATTCTGTAACTTTGGCTACTTGCTGAAAAGTTCGTTTTCTGGCCTAGCATTGAGATGTGAGACCAATAAGGTTTCTAATAATTGCCCAGCCTTATGTTTCAGTTCTGGACTCTGGTTATATTTTGGGGGAGGGGGGGAGGGTACTCTGAAAGCACTTTTTTCTTTTGTTTTTTTCCTCTTTTAATACTTTTGTCATGCCACACAAAAATAGAAGCCCTGGTGGTGGATGAAACAAGGGCCAACACTGCACATAAAAGGCCTGCGTTATCAACCACTGAGAAAAACACCATCTCTGTGTCTGAAAAAGAGAATGACAGAGGGCATAAGCCATGCCAGCTGCTTTATGGCAATGCTTTCTATAGTGACACTTTGCAAAAGGGCATGAAGAGAAAGCAAAAAAGAAAAGATTAAAAGTACCCTGGAATTAAAAAATAAAAAGTCTATTGGTAGCATTGTAGCATAATACTGTAAAGTTGTAAGAGTGAGATAGAGAGGGGCAATATATTTTAATAGAAGACAAACACTTCTCCTTAACACACTCCAAGGTGATACAAAGAGAAATAAATCATATTCCAACTGTTCATATTCACACAGCTGGCCTGGAAGTAGAGATTCAAGAGTGTGCGATAGCACAGCAAATCTTTTTCTTTACCCAGAATTCAGAGCAAAAACAAAGCATATAATAGGTCTCACTCTATCTAGTCTTACAGTAAAGTGGTTATCCTTACCCATCAAGACCAGTGACAAAAATTATCTATATGGCAAAAGAGCAATTTATCCCAAGATGTATAAACATATGGATATTTCCCCAAGGAATAAATTTAGATAACATCACGGGAAGTGTGTTCCCTGTATGCTCTTTTCAAATTTGGTTGTAATCTGTCCTGTGGCTCTGTTACAAAACAGATGGAATTTGAGGCTAAAACACCTCTGTTGTAATCTGAGGTTAGATGTTGTAACTGATTTTTTAACCCAAATTCTGTGCTTGTGCTATATCCTGTACATCTTGTGTTTGCTCTGCATGCTGCAACAGCTAAAGCTCAAAATGGGACTCTGCTTCATGCACAGGCAGCACCTTTAGTGGGTTGAGGCAGAACGGGTTTATCTTCCTAGTCAAACTAAGCTTGTCTCAGCTGGAAATTACTCTTTACATGTTGGATAGTTCACCTGTAAAGAATTACAAATTGCATCCTATTATTCTTATTTTATGCAGATTCCATGTGTGACATGCATGGATTGGTATTCATGCAGCTTCATTGGGAAATGGCTTGGAATAGGGCATGAGTCATTTGTGATCTTTTAAATTAGAGATAGGAATACATTTTCCTGAATTATTAGCCCAGCCTTATTTTGTAGGTTGAAACTGTTGATGATGCCACCTACATTCGCAGGCTGAAGTCCTGACACAGGACAAGATCTGCTATTGATCTTTGTGGAGCCATATTTTCACCCTCCAAATTGGCTTCTGTTTAATGTGAATTCTTATAAAAGCTAATAAAGAGGAAGACAGTTACATTTCCTGATAGAAAATTAGATTTACTGAATAGGCAATCTACAAGAGGAGAAAGAAAATTAGGAAAGGGGAATTGGGAGATGGAGACAAATACCCTGGAAAAGAAAACAAGATCTTGAAATGGGAAACTGATAACTGGTGTGAAATCAAGATGAGAGAAAGGGGAATTTTGAGAAATTCATAGACCAGGGGCATTGTAGGTGAAAAAGTGCTCACTGGAAATAATAGAGAAGATAAGGCAGTAAAAAAGGAAAAATTTCTGAGAAGGAAAAAAAGAAAACAGGTAATATGGAGATTTCAGGCTAAAATAATACAGATCCTTTAATAGAATATGGCCACATGTTGTTTCATTGAGAATTTATTATTTGGAAACATTATTTGTCTCTAAATCCTAGAGAGAAGAATCTCTCTGGAGATTCCTTTGCATAGGAAATTATTGGAAGCAATTCATAAGAAATTTAGAACTTTTGTGAAAATTTCTAAAGGTTATTTTCTTTTAGAACAGAGCCACTCTCTTAACCCTGTTTGAAATGAGCTAGTTTTCCATGCAAAGCTATTTAGTGCTATAAAAGACAGTAACTCTAATCAAGTATATAGATTCATTAAGGGCCATACTAGATCTGTGTCAAATATGTGACCCTCCAATCTGTGTGCAGTTAGCTGAGGCAGTACTATCTCCTCATTACTATCTTGAATTTATAGTCCATGAAATAGGCTGTTGCCCGCTTTTCTATCAAAACAAATATAAAGACTAATCTGGCACATAAAAATGTAAGTCAGAATATTGATTCCTACTAGCTGATCTAGATATACTTATCACTGATACAATGGTCTTTAGAAACTGTTGATATTTTCCATAAGATAATAACACATTTTCATTTTTAGGAATTTTCTGTTTAGTGCAGGTTTTCATTAACTTCATCTTATGGATCTCTTATGCAAAATATAATGTGTGTGCAGAAGTTTTAAAATGGGTCAGGCCATTGGTGATATGAATTGTGCACAAGTCATGAGATCCATGAGAAAAGTGTGCTTTTAAATAATTAAAGAAGATTCCTAGGCAGCTTAGTCCCCCCAAATTAAGATTTCTAAATTGAGACTTTTTGAGATATAATGAAGAAAAAAATAAATATTAACTGAAAAACACAGTTTTCTTTCATTCTGATTTAAACATTCCCTTGCAATATCAACATTGTATCCCTAATTTAATTTATTTGACTTTAAAGTTAAGCTGACTACCTTGTAGAAAGCAGAATGGTTTCTTAGTATTCCCTCAAAAGTAATAAAATTTAAGCTGTGGTTAGCAGCAATAACACATTCAAAGTGTTTTAAAAAGAGAAGCCTTAATTTATTTCCCAGGTTACAGGTTATTGTAAACTATTTGATTACATGGCAGTCGTACCTGCATTTTCTGTTTTGAATATAACCCTGATCCTTCAGAGATGTTAAAATTTCATTCAACTTGGAAATCAATAAAGAGGTAATGACACCTTCACTGGAGAGAAATTTTTTTTTAAAAAAAAAAGGTAAATGGTTTTCACGTTACTTATAATTCCTATGTAAGTTGGATGGGGTTTGTTGGTTTTGTTGGTTTTTATTGTGTTGCTACAGTTTTCAATAGTATAGTAGTAGCTTTTTTCTCCCCAGAGTTTGAGCTTCAAAAGGCATAATTTGTCTCCCAGAAATGTACTTTGGTCTATATAGCCAAACCTTTCATCCCATTTCTGAATTTTTAAAAAATAATAAAATATTTCTTTTTAAAGGCTTGATTTTGACAGCTAAATACTCATTTACTAAAGAGGTGCTGGGTTTTAGGCTCTTTAGGACAAGCCCCATCTTGTTTCTTCTAAGTCAGTAGTAAAAGAGTCTTTTAGCAGGTCTGGATCAGCCCCTGGCCTCTGGCTGTTCAGGCTCAGGGTGACTGGTGCGTCCCTCCCTCACCCTTCTAGGATACCATAGGTTTCGAGGAAGTGGTACTTCTTTCACACTCATTTATGCAAACCTTCGTTTATTGGAAGCTATTGTGCCTCTGTTGCTCTCTCAGTCAGAGAGGTAGAAAATTATTCGTTTTCACAGCTGTGCTGCAGTTTAAAACTTTTTCTCTTAAATGCACAATTCCAGTAGTAATGAAAAAGCCTGGCACTATCAATAATTACCTATTTATAATGTTATAAAATGTTCTGCTCCATAGGCTTCACTGCACCCTAATCTGGAAATTCTGGAGTGTTTCTGTGGAGCCCTGGCTCTTCTTTTTCTTCTATACTTTCCATTCATTTTAGTTGACCTAATTAATGAATTGTTGTCTATCCATAATTCCAAATTGATCAGCTTGATCTGCAAACTTCAGATGATATCTGAATTTAGCGGTTTCATAGGTGTTTGTGGTCTTTTTGTGGCCTTTAACCCCATTTGACATAAGTTGTTTTATTTATTTTAGTAAAAGTTTATTACATTTATCTCATCAAAGCAGAGTGCAAGATCACTTCAGAGTCACTTGTAACTGAGTCCACAGCAGTTCAGGAGCTCAAGGGCATGGGTCTTCAGATGTTAAGGCAGCCGAAAGATATGTTTTTTAATTGATCTTTATTCTGTCACTGAGATACAGTTCTTTAAATACAGTTCTTCTGTTTCAATGAGTTAAAATAAAACTTTCTTTAGGGCTATGGCCAGGAAAGTTTGCTACTGTCTGTCCTTTAGGGACTCTACTGCAGGGTACTGGACCCATTTATCATGAAAATAGGACATTAAAGGAACTGTGCTTTTAAAAGATGTTCTCCGGAGGTGTGTTAATCCATGGCTAAACTGGTCGTACACAATTTCTGAGCGAGCTCATTCACTTATTGCTGTGCTACCTTCTCCCCAGGTCCATACGTGAGAGCAAACTGATGGCAATGCATCCATAAACTTTTTCTATGAATCCTTCAGATTTTTGACACAGGAAAAAATTATGAATCCTGAGTATATTTAGCTAACTGTGTACAAATGTTTTTTGTGTTCTGAAGGTTTAAACTCATATTCCTGAACCAGCTGTGGAGGAGATAGCAGTGTTAGCACCTGGTAATTCATTTTGTTATCTCTGTGACAGGGTACAGTTGTTCTTCAGAGTGATGTAACACCTTTACAGAGGGTATCACGCCTGCTGTGAGAAACTGAGATTTATTTTTTGTTGGAAAGGCGAAAGAGAGAGGTCAGTAAAAGACGAGGACGGGACCTCAGACAAATTGCAAGTGTTAATAGTTCACGGAGAAGGCAAAAAAAGCAAACAAACATTGCCTATGTAGAACAGCAATTCTGGGTCGGTAGTTTATAGGAGAAATGAAATGGGTCAAACTTAAGTCAGTGTACACCTGAATTATTTCATTCTGTTGTTCTGTATTTTTCTCCTTAATTTTCATAATTTTTATCTTCTCTCACTTGTTTCTACAGTACCCGATATATTTTGGATGGCGCTAAAGCATTTATATAGGTGATCCTGTAAGCTTTCCTCCCTTTTGTTGTGCTGTGGGAGGGTGACGTTGTGTGCTGTTTCCTAAAATTCAGGATGAAAACTGAGTCCATGTATTTTAGTTTTGCTGCCTAACAACTTCAGGTGGAAGACAGAAAATCTAACTTGATAACAGTGTGCATCTCAGGCTGGCACAGAAGTCTGTTTATGCAGGTTATGTCTGGTTTAAGAAACCTCTGAACTGTCACGTACCATCTGAATTAATGAGGCCATACAGGTCTAAGGTCCCTAAAAAGACCCATCTAGATTAGAATCGATTAATCTTGTGGTGGGCTGCATGGTATTGTAAGAGTGACAACAGATGTAGGTTTTGCTTAAGCATAATTTCATAAAGTTCATCAGCTGTATTCCTTAATTAGTCATGATCACCCATAACTTGACTGTAGTGAAAATTTCTCCAAAACCATTAACCCACATTTGCTGAAAAGTAACTTTGTGAAGAAAAATAAAAGTCAAAGATATGATTTATAATCAGAAAATGTGTTCAGAAGAATTCAATGCGCCATGTAGAGTCAAGTGAAATACAATTCCCTTCAAATATTTGAATTATTGACAGAATTGATATTTCTATATTCTGCATGTATTTCCAGCTTCCTATTGAAGTCATTACTTTCTCACTTCTGTGAATAAAATTAACTGTAAAAATCAAATAGTGACTGAAAGATATTGTAACTATCATAAAGATATGCCTCAAACCAAAGCTGCAGTTTTGAACCCCGCTTAGCATTGAAGAACTCAGAAATAATCTGGTCCAAGTTTTATCGGTGTTGTCTTTGTAATCAGCTAATACAAAACCTGTGATCCAAACACGAATAAAGGTTTTCTTTTTTCTTGAACATAAACGTTGAAAGCTAAGCCTAGTGGAGCACTGAACACAAAGGAGTTTGTAAGATATGAATGTGAGAAAAGAGTAAAAACATAAGCTTAAGGAATCATATTGGCTTGTTAAATATCTCACATTCTATACCTACAGAAATAATTCCATAAAAGAAATTGATCACTTGCTAAAATACCACCTAAATGGCTTGTCACCTGTTTGCACGGTGTTATTGGTATTATTTAAAAAACTATGCTCCAGATGAACAACAGACATTACTCTATTAACAGACCTTTTAAATTTTTGTTTTGTGCTTTCAAATCCCAGTGAACAATCAACTGAACATCACAAAATCTATTAGGTATCTAGCCTTTAATTTCCTACCCTTCAATATTAAATGGTCAAAATAAGAGGTTGTTTTAGGGTGATTATGGTGACCATAATGAGGCCTGACACTTGTGACACTTCAGCCACGCAACCACCAGCAGCTCCATCACAACAAAGGAGCTCCGAGCGCAACACATTGTAATGGTGGGGAGAGTTGTGAGTTCGCAGCTTTGCACAGCAGGTGTGGCCGCGCATCTTTGCACCCCTAAACACACATGCTCATCCAATCTGACAGGTTAGACAATGGCACAAAAACCCCATCACCAGTGCTTAAACAAAGACTTCATCTCTAAAGAGACAAAGCTGTGTGTTGAATGTGTTGCCGCTAATAAATTTTCCGAATGGAAAACAATGTATATTTTATTAATGAAAAACAAATTGAGGCAGGGATGACAAATGTGTTGGCTTTTTTTGACATTTTAAAAATGTGTATCCTCTTTCTTTTTAATATTTACCTTCATATCATCCTCCAAATGATTTTGTTAATTAGTTGTTATCTTGTGTATGCTTCACACAACACATGCAAAGAAGCTAGGGGACCACACTAAGAGAGATTAAAAATCCATCAAGCAAGTGAAATATGATTTTGCAGTCTTTAGTGTATGAGTAGCTTCTTTTTTCTTTAATACTTATTTAGACAGAAACATAAATGTATGAACTGGAGTCTTTAAAGTCATCGCTACCTTGGTGCTTGAAAAATTTATTTTTAAAGGAGGAAAAAATAGAAAACCTAATTTTCTATTCAACTTAACAGCAACAGAGCATTAAAAAGTGAAGCTAGAGATGTGCATATTTACCATGAGGGAATGAACTGGGCATTAATGGGCTCTGGAGGCTTATTTGGAGACAGCTGCACTTATCATGAATCAGGAAAGGGAAATAGCAGCCCTGGTGCGCTGTAGGTCAGTCACAAATGTCGACTTCAGAGAGCTATAAATCTCCAGCATTACTTCAGCAGCCGACTCTCAGAATACCCTTCTAGCATTTTCCTATAATTTAAAGATTATGTAAGGTGTATAGTGAGAGTGTTCGATGAAAATATTAATTTAGAGATAAATCCTGTAAATGCTCTAAAGCAGCAGCTTCTGCTGAGCAGGATCATCTTCTGGTACACTTCAAATAGGAATTGCTGCTAGTTTTGTCAACAGTAGGAGGTCATGGATGGCTGCCAAATAAAACAAGGCCTTTTTCAATAAAATGCTTTCAGTTCTAAGTAGTCACAGAATATCTTCCTGTACTGTTTTATTACTGATATTTAAACTCTGATATATTGTTTTATACTGACAATTCCTTGAGACAGAAATCTTAATCGTGAAATGAGCTGGAGTAAAAAGCAATTAATCACAGTTAACTCCTTCTGGCATGTCCAAAAACGTATTTTGTTGTTGCTTCTGAATGTTTTAAAGGCATTATCCAGGCTCACAGATTTTGTATCCCACTGTGAGGCTGCTGGTTTTCAAAATCCAATATTTACATGTTGAAATTTAAAGCTTTTAAGAAAAGTGGCAAAACTTCTTAGCAAATTAACATTTTAATTACTGTGAAATAGAAAGGCGGTTGTATTGTTTTAACTTCATCAGCATGAGCTATAGGAACAGACCTTTTAGCTCTTGATAATAGAACCTTGTGGGTATATATGCAGATTGTTTGGGATTTGCCCTGTTGGTAGGAAGACTTTTTGTAAAATATCTGGAGAGTGAAAAAAGATGAAGGTAGAAGTTCCAGTCTTTTTTGTAATATAAAGTGAAATCAATGATAAGTGACATGTTTGCCTGTGATAGCATGCGCTCAACTCACAGAACTTCTAGTTCTGTGTTCTAGGTTAAACCGCAGCTTTGGGGTAATTTTCCCTCCTGGAATCAGTATTGACTTACTGCAATTTTCACTAATTTCAGAAGGAATGCTAGTACAATAAGAACCTATACATAAGTGACATATATGAAAACTTATTGCAGTTCATTAACCTTCAGGAAAGCTAAGGGGTTAATAATTCTAAGATGGCTTTTTCCCAAAGTCCATATAAAATATGGAGGGACCATTGTACTTCAAAATCACACTTTCTGCTGAAATATTGCCCCAAAACTGACCTATTGTGAGTGATCACATGGCTTACTAGAAATCTTACATGGCTCCGTAGAAATCCTGTCTTTTTGACTTCCAAAGGACGTGAATCATGCTGTAGCATCTTTGTAACTGCTGCAGTTTCGATATAAGCAATTTTTGATGTGTTAATTCTCATCCCACAAACCGTTCTCAGGGGCTCCTCTTTTCTACCCACAGTCTGTGAAAACTTCCTTATCTTTCCTAGCTCTTCTCCCCATGCTAGAAATCGCTCAGCTGTCATAACCATGTTGAATTTTGCTGCCTGAAAGATGAAGACAAAATAACTTTTTCATATTCTTGGGATGGCAAGGAATTTTCACTGATACTGCTAAACAAATTTGTTACCTGTTTAAAGAAATACTTAAAAAAACAACTTCTTTCTTCTTAGAAATATGGAGTTGTGCAATTGTTTGAAACACTCCAACTATTCCCATAATTCTTTTTATATGCAAGACTAGTATAATTGATAGTGTCCTCTTATTCATGCAAGCCTTCACACTTTTACAACAGGATAAATGAGGACTAGTTAGTGACGGGAGCTTCTGTCAGCACAGCATCTTGATTCATCCTGGGAGCATATTCCTTCATCTAATGAACCAACAAAGCTATAGTCTTTTGGAGAAAAAATGAAAAAGAAAAAAAAAAAGAAAAATTTTAAAAAGGATATATAGTTATACAAGTAAAGATTACATCATAACATATATTTACAAAGCAGGTCGATTATGACTGCGTAAACAACTTTAATTTTGGTATTTCCTAACTTCCCCATGCATGACTTTGCAACCAGAATGTTTTTAGATGGATCTTCACACAATTTTTTAGGCTTTTAAAAAAGGAAACAGAAACCTAGAAATTCTGTCTATGCTTGTGGTTTCACAGTATTTATATTATATTTCAGTAATAGCAAAGGAAGTTTTAAAGCTCACAGATCCATACCTTTTGCTGATAGAATAACAGACAGCAACAGTACATGATTACCCTCTAACTGGAACAGCACGGAAAGGGGTGCAACACTGCTGAAGTAGTTTTACAGAGGGGAAAGACACAAGGCTCTCCTTCTCTTCACCACCAAGTTATCCCATCTCTTTCTTATCCCTGGCTTTCATTCTGGTCTCCATTTTCCTGCCTATATAGCATCTTCTTTGCCTTGGGCTCTCCATCAGAGTCCAACTCTCACTCTAATCCCAAACTGTTTTCCCACTCAACCTCAGTTCCCTCTGACGTTGCTCCAGCTCTCTTCCACCAGCCATGACCAGTTGCCCACTCCAATCACTCCTCCCTTCAGTTCACGTTCATTCACCCGTATGTGTTTTCACCTGCTGTTTGTTGGTCCCTCACCCACCCCACCTCTGCACCCCTTCTCTCCCCAGCTCTCATTTGATCTCAGCATTTTCTTCTCTTCCACCAACTGATCTTCAGTCCCACTGGCTCACAATTCCCACCTCCTCCTTCAGGGCACCAGAGTTTCTCAGAAAAAATATTGCCAGACTACATTAACAATACTAAAAATCCATATGTTCCCCAACCTCATTAGCCATATTCCTTTGGCTGGCCCTTCATATAAAATTGTACCCTGAGGCAAAGAACCAGCCTGGAAGATTTCAGCTAAAATGGTTAAAATTTAGTAAAATAATAAGTGATGCAATTGCAGTATAAACTGTGGGTAATGTCAGGTAATTTTAATCATAACTGTTATATCTAGCCAAGCCTCATATAACAAAGAACTCAGTATGCTATGTTTGTGCTTAAGAATACACAAGCTAAGGAAAGATAAGGTACAGATGCAAAAGTGTTAAATAGGTAGCTATTTTATACAAATAATACCTTTAGTTCATTTCTATTATAAAATGTTTCCAGCTCTATCATCTCAACAGTTGTTGCTGACTCTACAAAGACTAAAAATAATAATTATAAAATGCAATGTCACAGGCAACCTAGATATGTCTGAAAATTTTACCTTAAACAGGTATTTTGAGATAGAGAACTAAATCTTACAGCTTTGCAGTTCAAGCAACAGTGCTGTGTTCGTGGTGTTTCAAAAAGTAAAAGAAGGTTTCTTTGCACCCACAGCTGTGAAGAGAATTATGAGTTGAGTCTCAAAATTCAGTTTTCAGATTTGCTGGGGAAAGAACTGCTAGAAGATACTTAAAAGTTTCAGGAAGAAAATAATTTGGGATTATTTGTATTTTTTCTGTTTTAAAATAATCAAAACATCTAACATAAAAAGCTCTGAAATTAAATTAAGCTAGATTGCCTGAACTTCAAGAACCAGAAATTTCTAGCTCGGGTTTAGCTGAGTTTTCCATACCCCTGACAAAGAACCAGGAGATAGGCTGAGCATTGGCAGGAGTTGAGGTTATGAGATTTTTCAGTCTTTCAGAGGTCCACCTGGGCAGTTTATTGCCTACTCTGCAATTGCACAGCAAGGTTTTCAAAAGTTACTGGGGAGCTGACAGAAAACCAAATGTGAGTCTTACAGCACATCCGGACCACAGAGCACTGCCTAAAGGATTTGGGGGGGGACAGACACAACGGAGTAGAGGCAGGGGAGGCTGTATAAATGCATTCAAACTTATGTTCTGCTTTAAAACACTCCATCTTTGATGAATCGTCATTTTTGTGATGAGACCTCTCTTTCTCGGAAAAGTCCAGACCGACTGTAAGGTGTAGAAACTCTTGCCCTGCCGGAGCTACTGATGTGCTCTGCCACATGGGGAGATGTGCCAGTACGTCCTAATAGTGCCAGATCCGCCAGCTTGATTTGTCTTTACCAGCTCCTACAGGGCAACGCTTTCATCTTTATATTGTCACTCTGTGGTTATCCATAGTGAATACACTATTGTTAGGGTAATTCTAGTGTAGCTGCACAAATGAAGCTGTTGTTGGAGTGCTCCCAGAGCACCAGGGCCAGTGGTTGCCTGTCCTCATCTGTCTTTTATTTATACTGCAAAAATGGCACTTTCCCTCTAGATCACATACCCAATCACTGCAGTGGGGCATCTTAGTGGTGCCTAGGTTCGTTTTATAACTGTTTAGTGGATCCCAGTCATGGAAAAAATGTTCAACTCCAAAATATTATCAGACTTAAAAATAACAATAATAAATACTGGGTCCTGGATGTTTGCATTAGAGCTTATACTTTTTCAGTGGAGAGACTAGAAGCTTGTTTAGGAAAATAAAATCAAAATAGCTTAGTAATTACATAGCTACATGAAAAAAGGCTTTAAGAAAAAAATAGCAAATGTTGTGAGAGTCCACAGTACAGCAAGGGCATTATCGGTGCTCCCTGTAATTGCCATTACTTTTCAAAAGTAATGGACTGGAAATTGCAATGAAGGTAGCTGGTAGCTTCTCTGTGTAAGGCAGGGAAGAAACCAAAGGCCCTTGGGAAAGGCTTAGACCCACTGACTAGATTTTTCAAAGAGAAAATTGGATGGCTCAAAAATACAGAGACTATACTAATGTTTTAATAAGAATTTTTAATGATTTTTAATACCATCCAAATATTTTTGCTGTCCACAAATTAAGCAATATATCTGGAATTCATCAACACGCAATTCACATAAGCTACACAACATTCGTTAGCTGGTTTTAGCTGACCAGGTGAGTATTTTAATGAATGAATTAGAGCTTCAAATGCTTCTGTAATCCATAATAAATTCCCAAAGATGAAGCTGATGATGAAACTTCGTTAATTATGATGATAAGGTGTAATAGACAGGAAAAGTTGGGCTCCTATTACCTGGAAAATGAACATAGCCCTTTACATGCAAAAAGGTCATAACTCTTGTATTTGAAGTGCTCAAGTAATACCTAACTATACTAACAGTCTATTTTTAATTTCATATCACAGTAGACCTTGAGGTATATATATCAACATATATGTGTGTATGTGTAACTGTTTAGGATCTTTTTTATCATCCTTGTTGAACAGTACTCAATCACCATCAAGTTCAACCAGTGGTCCTCTCACCTTTGTGAAAATTAGCCAAATGCTTAAATATGAATGGGGTTTTTTTAGCTTTACAGATATCTGAAGAACACAGACTAAGCAACTATCCAGTTATGATATATTTTCCATGGCAGTCTGGCATTTCAGTATTTGAAAGCCTGATTTGTAATTTCAGTTTTCTGTTCTTTATTTAAAACAGTTGTCTAGGGGGTTGCTCTAAGGAAGTGCAAATACACAACACTGGATAGAAGATTATTTTTCCCCTTTTAGTTAGTACAGCTTCACCAGTCCTGAACAAAAGTTTTCATGTTTTATTTTCCTTTTATGTTCATTTCATTCAGCCACTAAGAGAAGGAGGAGAAAAGCTACTCTTCCCAGTGGGAACTTCCCATATTTGGGTAGTCTAAGGTCTTGGTGTCACACACGTCCTCACTCAGACACCACACCTCCAGAGGTGTCTTCTCAGAAAAGCAAGGTACTTCCACAGCAGTTCTGCTTCCATCCCTTCCCTGTATCAGTTAACACTAACTGCAACCACATGTTGTATTCTTAGCTCCATACATCTGAGAGATGCAAAGACGTAGTACTTCATCTACTTACTTTCCTCCCCATGCTGAAAACATAAAGAGATCTGCATTTAACACAGAAGTGATCTCAGAAAGCTTTTATAGCCTTAGTTCATCCTGGCCCATGAAAAAACTAAGACATCCTCAACAGACCATATCAGTGAAACATACGAATGTTAGTACTGAATATAGGCCTGTATCATAGATGGGAGATCATACTCATGTGATGGGACCTGGATATTTTATTTGTCTACTAAGGGAGTTATCCTTCACTTTGGAAGGAAGCACGTATAATGCACAGCTCTGTGGCACACCAAGGTAAACTCTTTTTTGTGGGTGTCCACCCAGTGTGGATGCCTCTGGTGCCCTATGCTTCTTCCTCCATCCCTGTTGCACCAGTGTATCCGCTTTAGACAACTGCTTTTGTCGCTAGGAATTAAAACTAACATAAACTCTTTTCCAGACCTAATGTCCCTGCAGATTCCTCCAGAGCACCAGATTTCTCCATTCAAACTAGTCCTATAGCCAAGAAGCCTTTGGCTGCTAGAGTCCTTGGCCAGGTAACTACCATCTGGAATTGTTCCCCAGAAGATTTAAATGATTCATGCCAGCTTACTGTGAACAATGCAGGAAGACTTCACAGCCCAGATTTCACAGCAAGAATGCTGATCAAACACAACCAGTTACATTTCAGGCAGGTAAGACATGAAGTCAATGCATCTGACCACATTCCTGTGGTTTACCTGCACCAGAGCACATCATTGTAAAAAGTACTGAGAATAACCTGTTTGCCATTTTAGAGAGAGGTGGAATGACACTACAGAAATGCTTTGGGTGCCTTTCTGTCTTGTTCCCCCTGCTCTGAGAGATCTTTGTCCAGTTTTCTATGGATGGAGAAGAGGCTTTTGTAAAATGTAAAAGTAGGTCAGAAACAGGTAGATATAACGTTACTAAATAAAGCCAAAATGTAATAGCCAGTATCAGGCTAGTCTTAATCACAAAAGTAAACATTGTTTCTGGAAAAACTACAGTTATTGCTGATAATTTTAAAACAAATATAAAACTATCTGTTTTTTTAAAATGCACATGTAGAAAAATCTTCTGCATGTTACTTCAGTAATAACCTGAAATAACTGGCAACTGACATCCCATGTGATGTCTCTCTACTATTTTCAGTTATTTTGTGAAATGACTGGTTTCACAATCTGACTAGAGCATAAATTTAGATCTCTGTGATACACAGCTTTTCCCTATGTTCACTACCTATTTTTTATTTTTAATACAAAAATGATAGGGTGTTTGTTCTTTATATACCAGGACAGCAATATGATTTTCAAGCATATGTTGACATCAGTTATTCATAGCTGTTGTGTCTACAGTATTTTAAGTAAATTTACCACCATTGCTGGGAGAAGGTGCAAAAAGTCCTTTTATTTCTTTATAGAGAGATAAGGAGATTAAAGAGAGGGAACCCGTGAAGTTCCTCCAGGGTTTTATCATTAAGTGTGAACAATGCTGGCATCTCCTGGGTAAGCCATAAATCTAAGTATGGATATTGTAAATTCCATTAAGTATCTCTTTCGAGTTGTAACAAAACATTTCCAGTCATACGAGCTATTGCTTGAGACTGTTGGAATAATGTGGTAACTGTGTACTCTGCCTTTATTTCAGGATTTCTATGCTATAAAATTTTAGGGTTTTAAATAATGTTCATAGCTCATTATTCAAGATTTTGTCTCTTAGAGTGAATTGCCAAAAATAGGCCATTACAGAGTTATTCGAAAGGTTATTTTTTTTCTGGGAAAACTGCTGTTTGGGAGTCACTTCCTTCAGAACATGGACTATCTAACTTCTCTTTCAAAGAGAGATCCGGAAGTCCATAGCTTAAGCATTCAGCCTTGTGTCATCCCTACTGCTTTCCAGCTCTGTCAGCAGTGTGGGCAAAACAGTCATAGTATCAAGGCGTTGAGGAGAAAAGTCTGCCACAACTGAGCTGTGTCTACCACTCCCATTTAGATAATATTTGTAAAAGCGCTTCTTTGATCTTTCCTGTTTGGCATAACTTGTAATTTACCAGCTTCACCATAGCAAGAAGATAAATCCTTTCTGTAAAGAGCTTTGCAGAAGCAATGCTTTACCAAAACACCTCTCCGTTGGCAGAAAGATTTCCGAGACAGACGGGCCATGGCTGGAGCAGCAAAGCTTTCAGGAGAGGCCCTTAGGAACAGATGAGCTCAAATTGGTAGCGGGGCAAAACTGTAGCATGCTCTGTGGTTTCAGTGCCCACCTGCAGCAATATCTTGTTCACAAATCCAAAAAATAAGGCTGTTATCTTCCACATGGGAGAAGCCCAAGGCAGTAGCTGTAACATGTCCTGCTTTTGGTTGTATTGAATTGTCTTTGAGGCCAAGGATCCTAGTGGGTGCAGGAAGGGCTAACCTGCTCATATAAATCTGATTAAAGAGCTTCAAACCCATATCGAAGAATTTTGGGATCTGTGACCTCTACATAACATGCAAAGTGAGCCTTTTATTGCTATTATTTGTAGACAGGACTCTAGTCATAGCGTTGCTTTGATGTTTTTAGTAGATTACAAAAAACATATGAGGGAAGGGGCCATGACAGCTTCAGATCATGAGATTTGCTTTGCAAACAACAAACTACAAAGATTGTTTGTAATAAAGTATATAGTAGTGTTTGCAAAATTGAAGTCAGACTGTTCTTCAAATATCCAAGTGGATTTCAGTGACTTTTTGAGAGGAAGTTTTCTAACTTGTTTAGAATGTAATTTCATAAATAAGTCTGCCTATTAATATTTTAAATTATTAATTTGTTTTGACAAACATGGAGGTATTTAAAATCATGGTCTCTAATACCAGTAGTTTTCTCTGATACAGAATTTGTAACGACCTTAATGTCATAATATATTGACACAGTTTGAACTGGGATGCGTAACTCGTGTTTAATACTGTAATCACAATAGTTAACATAGAAAGCTGTTTTATCTTTTGCTCCATGACTTGCATACTTTTAAGTTTATATGTTCAATGGTATTGGTATAGATGTCTTTTAAGCAATACACAGAAAACAAAATGTAATGTATTATGTACGCTCTACTTCCACACGTGTTCATGACAAAATAATTTAGAACAGCCCAGAAAATGTAGATTAATAAAGAAAGCAATTTCTAAACATAATCAATGTCCCATATTTTTCAGTGTCTTTAAAGTTTTCTAATTTAGGGTAGTCAATTGGAGGTGCTTTACAGTGTGCTGAGGTTTTCTGAGGGCTGTTGCACAAACTTCAGAGAGGATCAAGCCTCTTGGATATGCCTTTCAGAGGACACAGAAAATGGAGATATTAAAATCCATATTTTGATATCTTTGAACAATAGAAGAGAGGAACTCTAAGGCTATATGAATGAACTACTTAGAAGATCAAAGAAGCGCTATGTACAGACACACAGAAATTGTTAGAAGGGGTGTTTGTATTAAGCTGGATACAATGTGCTCTTGGCCATGGAAAAAGACTAGAAGGCCCAGTAGCATAATGAGGCTGGCATAGAGGAGATTTTCTGTCTACCCGTTTGTTACGAACTTGTGTTTGCCTGTCCAGAGTCTGGATATACTCTTCCTGGTGTAGTTTCATGACTTGTCATGCTCAGTGTATGAGGTCAAATAAGATATACCTGTACTTTTTAGGTGGCGAAGTTACTAAGTTATTTCATCCATAAGTGTGCAGTACTGCTTTGTTTTTCTGCCTAAGCATGTGAAAAGCTCTATAATCATTTTAAGAATAAAATTAAATGTGTTTTAAGTTTTTCAAAGTCTCTCCACCCCAGAATTACCCAAAGATGATAATTTCTTTCCAGTCAAGAATAAGCATAGACAGGGATTTTTCTGACGTACGGGTTTAATTTACAAAAATTCAGTTCATCAAAACCAAACCTCTGAGGAATAGTGGGGAGGAGAAAGGAAGAACACAGCAAATTGAATATGAAAAATTTCTCAGCCTCCTAGCACACTTTATGATCAAAACCAGGACTATTGTCTATTCACTTGGCAATATGGGAGACAAGCTTGAGACTCGTACCTGAGTGATTCAAAGTGGGTCTGGGTCTTAGTCTCATCAGCTGGAGCCATTCCATTTTGCAGAAATAAATAATTATGGAATTAACGTTTATCACCCTCTCCTTGTGCTTGTGTTTATGTCAAGTCTTCTGACTGCCACAACACAAATATTTCAGCAAAGGAGTAGAGCACTGGTAAGTGAAAACTGGCAGTACAAGAACAAAACCCAAATCTTCTGTTCCCTATATGAATGCCTGAGCTCACTGAGCTGTCTGTTATCCTCAGCTGGTCTCAGTTCCTTTTTCTCTTCCCTTTCTTCCCCTTTTTCCTGGGAGAAAGAAACAAGCAAACTTTGCAAAGCCTGCTTTTTACGCTGATGTGGAATGAAAATTTGAAGAAAAGTTTATAGACCTGTGTCAGACAGGAAAATAATTTACTGTCTCATCTACATTTTCAAAGTTAGATAAGAATACCCCAGAGATATTTTACATATAGGCTACTTTATTTACAGTGAGTGATTCCATATATCTTTCTTGGTAACAGTTTAGCAGGCATTAGCTAAGTTGTATGTTCCTGAATTTCCTTTCATGTAAATCAATGTGGCAGAAAATTAAGGTGACTGGGGCTTTATGGAGATGAAGATCACGTCTGCTATTTTTCTAACAGAAACAAATTAAAAGCATATCCAATTTAAACAAAGCCTTTAATCTGAAAATGCAGAAAGAGTGATTTTCATACTTGCTTAAACTCTTGCCTGAATTATGAGTCTTATGTATCCATCATGTTCTTCTGCTTTCTCCTTTTATATGCACCTTTTCCTTGCATGACCTTTTTCTTTTTTCCTTACTAGCTCAGTTGACAGTCCTGGTTGATTCTCTGGTGGGCAAGTGACTAAAAATAAATTCTTATTCCTGCCAATAGCCATTTTGATGTTTTTCATTCGTTTCAGGGCAGCATTACTTTGTGAAAGGAGAAGCCAAGGGCTAGATATAGTCTAAGACAAAGTCAATCGTGGCAGTCTGCAAATTCCTAGAGATACCATAGAAGTACCAAACTATGAGACCTCCTTGAAGATGACAAGAAGAAAGAAACACAGGTAACAGAAACCTGTTGGGAGGAAGGGTTAGAAGACCTGCTAAGTTGTATGCATACTTTTGTTAAATTTTATAGATATAGGTTTCTGGTTTTAACTTTGTGCAGCAAAGTTACATGGCAGGGGGTTTCTGCTGATGAAGCTGGTGGCGTATGCATTCATCCCTGCAGTACTGAAATGTTACAGTGGTTTGACCAAACACCATCATGTAGTCATGTAACATTATCATGCAATGCCTACTTTGTTTTCACAGGTCATTACCTAATATAAAGGTCATGGGATACAGTACAAAAAAGTCTTTTTTAAAAGCATGTGGAATTTGTATGAAGATTTTATATGTCTAATCATGGAGGTCCTTCTAGCCCAATATAATTTTTTTTTTCCTGTGTTTATCAGAAACTTACTAATACCATTAATTTTGAGGGTTTTTTTCCAATGCACTGTCTTATGCTGATTCGATTAAGACTCCAGATAAAAAATAAAAAAGAAGCCTGAATTTTATTATGAATCTTCAACAGGTGTTTGTTTCAAACTATCCATATGTGCTACTTTACCCTTTTGACATTTTAATGCATAGTCTGTTAGTGTTACAAGTATAACGCGAACGTGTGTGTCGCTTTTTTTTTTTTTTACTTTTTCCTTGGGTTTATGATAATTATTTTGTAGCGTTTGCTAGAACTTGAGAGATTTCACACTGATTAGATAAAATATTAAAATTTTCCCTTTTCACTTTAAAATAGGCTTTTTTTTTTAAATCAGGTCCATAATTCAATATTTTTTTAATAAAAGAAACTTAACATTTTGAAACAAGAGTCGAGTTTTTGATGTTTTAAAGCTAAAAATCCAGAAGTAGCACAACAGGATGAGCTGGTGAATGTAGCAAAGAAAGAGTTAAAAATAATGAAAATATTTTTTTAATTCGTGTACATATTAGCTAGCCCTGAAGAAACGCTAGAGATCTGTCCAAATCCAACTAACACCAGTGTGTTTTACAGCTAGACTAACTTTGTGACTTTGAAAAGTGTTTCTTCACATTGCTTTTATATGACACCAATTATACTGTGCACTGGAGGTGACTGTGAAACATATTTTGTTGGTTAAAAATATTGCATTAAATGGTTGTCTTCCATACAATTTTCAAATAGGAATCAATCAAGGCTTGTGTGGTGATGTGCAAATTTTCAGTCAATTTGAACTGATTTGGCTCTTCAGAAGGTTAAGGTAGTTTAATGGTTGAAAGCACATTGCTGTGCAGCAAGCTGCAAAAGTCAAAGGGTTAGAGGATTAGGATTTCATTTCCTTTTAGCCGTTGCTATGTCTGTTTTCTGTCCAAACTACTTCTTGTTCCCATTTAACCCATGCTTTTAAAGACAAAAGGGGTTGAGAACTTGTGGGCCTCAGGCTTCATTTTAACAAGCTGTCTCTAGCACTTTGGTGCGTAATTTGTCATAAATGTCATAGGTCAGGGAATGTTAGAAACCTACAGCCAGCAGATGGTCATTATGACAGCAGTTAGGTTTCAGAAGCAAAAGATGCTTTGTGATATTTACTCCAGCGTGTGAATGCTACACCTCTGTAGAATATTTTCAAGTTCACTCTTAAAATGAACTCATCCTTTTTATCACTCACTTCTTAACTAGAGCTTATAAAAGCCCCTGAGCCAAATCCTCTTCCCACTGCTCACGGGGTTCAGTGGGGTTCTTTCCAGCAGTAAAAAATACCTGTAAAACAGTCCATTTCATTTACAAAGACTAGCAATAGTCTGGAATTACTAGCCATAGACAAACTTTTCAGTGTTCAGTTAAATTAGGAAGAATTTCTTTTTCATTCTAATGCTACTTTTCCGTCCTGTTATTCTTTTCAAATGATACTGGAAATGGAGGTTTCAGATAACCACAAAATGGGCTTCTCCTGGCAACACAGTATTTCCAGTGAATAGAAACAAGAAATCTGTATTATTTTGTTTCACGCGATACCACCAGACCTCAGAACTGTTCACAGGATACATGCTCCATTATGGCAACTGATACACAATATTTAAGGTTTTAAAGAGGAGGAGGAAGCTGTTAGAAGCAATCTCAGCCCCAAAAAGCCTGCAGCCCAAAGTTGCAGAAAAAAAATTAAATTTATTATGCGCAGTTCACTATGCTCAGATCTGCATGGGAATTGTTTTATAGAAAAAGAAAGAGCTGTCTGTTCCTTGAAGAGAACTGGCTGAGTAGTTGGTTGATGTCTTATAAGCCTTATGACAAATATTGATCTTGAGGAGAGAGTGAGGTGGTTTTTTTTACAAATCAGTTCTATGAAAGCATTTTGTGCATAAGGGCTGTAGATACAGATAAGTGCAGGAGTATAGATGTAAACTTGCGTGTGACAAGCTGACAGGCAGGCAAATGGGTTTAATATTGCTCATAAGTGAAGGAGGTGGGTGAGCAAAAGGTAAAAGATAAGCCTCTTGTTCCAAGATAACTAGTTAAGTCAAAAAAACTCTGCTATATTTAGTAGGAAGAAGCTACATTCTGCAGATATGCTTGAACCATCATTCAACAGGTAACCATTCAGAATAAGAAAATTAATTTTTTTGCTAGTCACTGAAAATCTTGGTTTACTATCTCATCCAAACTGCTTGGTCGAACTTCGCGAAGGTCACTAACAAACACATTTTACACATGTGAGGAAATAACTACAGAACAGTAGCTGGGATTTGAAGACACAGCCCGGTTTCCAGGGAAATAAGGCAGTGTCGTCCATCTGTCTGCCTGCTAGTCCCCCTTTAGTAATTTTTGACCAGTTGGCCCGTTTCAACAGGTTTCAGAGAAAATTCACACATTTACAAAAGATTAAAAAAAAACTCGGTTCCTGCAGGTTTCCTGAAAGTTAGTGACTGGATACAGAACACAGACGCAAATTATTCCCATAGTACAAGATTATCAGTTAGCAGTGTTATCGGACCGTGGCTGCCCAGTCAATACGCATATGCAGGACAGTGGATCAGCACTCCCATTGCTGGAAACCCGCCGTGATGTTCTTGTTGCCAAGGTAGGTGAGAATGAGCTCCTAAAGTCATCATCTCACTGTGGCAATAGGAGGGGGGCAGGGGTAATTACTGTGATAGAAGAACCTATCAAACTCTGTAAGAAATCATGCTCAATTAGTTCTACTGCTAACGGGGTAATTTGCCTTCTCTTTGCAATGGCAAGAGTTACAGAATAACTACCTGCAATGGAAGAGGTTTCTTCATCCTCTGAGATCAGAACTTCATGTCCCCAAAAATATGATGTTCTTCATGTGTGGTTCATGCTTGTTCACAGTGATGAGGGTTTTCTCAGCATTTCAGTTGTGAAGGGTGGAACCTGTGGTTCTTGATATCCTCAACGTTTCCAAATTCTGTATAGGGAGCCACCAGCTACCAGCTTGTGATCCTTGCAATTAGTTATATCTTCTTGTTTCACCTTCCAAAATGAAAAGTCAAATATGTGGGGTACTCAGACTGCTTGAAGGTCATGAGAGACTTCTGAGGCCATCATTTCTCCAGGGCCACTGTAAATGAAATACGCAATTTTTAATTCTCAAAGGCTCCAGATTAGAGCGATGCAAACCTGAAGGATATTACCTTTCACAACCTGAATTCTATTTTATGCTCTTGCAAGGTAGTAGCCTCCAGAGTCCTAATGACCCCAATAGCTGTCTGTGAGTGAGTGGACTACAACTCCTATCAGTCATTACGACAGATTTGATCAGCAACTAACTTTATTTAAACACTTTATAATTAAAGCCTGTCCCAATGATTGATAAGTATTGGATCCAGCTCCCTCTCAAATAGTTTAGCTATTGCTGGTCTCTGGATTTTGCAGGTCCTGATAGTAAGAGGAAAGAAACTTTGGCAGATAAGAGAAAGACGTCACAGATGGTACAAACCTTCACATGGAGGATGATTATTTTACTGTTGTTTGAGGAAATATAGGCAATACTCAAGAAAATTCTGAAATTCATACAGCAGGTGATAAGAAACAGTTCAAGCACTTTAAAAAATATACTAGGCCGATATAGATTTTAAGTACATTATGGACTTAATTAGAGAACAACATGTTCTCTTATTTCAGGCATAGCAGAGGCTATAACTTTCACACAGTAAATTCTTCTGTCTATAGTTTTACACAACATTTAGGACATCCAGTTTGATTTAATATTAATATACTTTATGAAACAAATTTTGCTATACCCTTCTTTTGTGTTACTCTTCCATTTAGAATAGAATATTTCTTTATATTAATTTCCAAAAGATAACTAATGAAATCACATATGTGTTTTTACACAAATGTGTAGTTTAGCCCTTATCAATGTCTCATAACTGATAAGTATGTATGGAATATGTTCTTTCAGTTGCCATGTGTTGGCTTTTGTCTTTCTTGTAGTTCCTGTTTAGTAATTTGGAGAATGGGGGAAAATGTTGAAATATGAAAACATCATTTCTGAGCCTTATATTGCAGCTAAAAACTGCTCATGAGTTTCCTAAGGGAAGAGAAGGTCAACAGAAATTTAGAATTAAGAATTGTTCTGAATCTTTCCAACATTGATAAGTAGTAAGACAGCAACATTTACATACATCCTTGCTATGGCTGTGGAATGCAGACCAAGTGATCATTTTATTTTCCTGACAACTACCTCAGAGGGAATAAAGACATTACTAGACATAGATGTAAATGTTTGCATAGAAGTGCGGGAAGTGGTTATAGCACTTTTCTATAAAAGTATGAAACAAAGCACTTTCTCAGATTAAAAATGCCATTGCACACATACCCAGTTCTTACCACAGTTTGTAGGATGCTTCAGACACCGACCGTTCAAACATATGACCATTTGAGCACACCGCATCACAGAGGAGAAAGTGTTGAACCTACTGCTTACGCAGCAAATCCAAGTCTCTGTATGCTCCACACTGAGCGATTTTGCTTGCAACTACAGAGCTGTGTTCTGATCTCACAGGGTAGTTATCACGACTTTTCTTGAGGTGTAGCTGCTGTATAGAGAAGAGAGGGAGGATTTATTGACTTATTCAAATCCCAATGAAGCCACTTGGGATCTCTCCGTTTCCTAGAACAAGTATTAAATCAGACCCTTAAAAAAGGTACAAACAAAAAGAAATGTCCAAAAGTGAAGCCTTTCATGAACTGAAAACTTCCCTGCATCCTTTTAACCAATCCCCTATTTTCCTAAGGACTGATTTTGAGCTGTGAGATTTACCCCAGAGTTAGGAGGGCATTAGGGTAAAAGAGAACATATGTTAACAAAAATACTATTATTGCCTTCACCATAGTAATTAGAAAGTCAGGAAAACTATACCTCAGCACTAGACAAGCATTATGACAGGGGAACCAGCATTGGAAAACAGTTTCAAAGGTAAAGCGTGGGTTTTCCAGGAGATTTTTTAATGTGTGTTTTGCCTTATCTATTATACAGCAATTTTCATTGGCTTAATTATATTGATATGCATGCAATAGCTTAAAAATATAAAGAAATTTAATAAAAGAATTCAAGCAGCAGCTTAAGGTTATGCAATCAAGGAGATTTTATAGGTATGTGCTGTATTAAAATCTCTGTGTAGATCCTGTAGGTATATAGATTAGACTAAAAATGATGCAATGAAAGTTATTCCTGATGTTCTTTCCAAGCCTCATTTAGTATCATTTAGTGATAGGATGGTTGCACACTATGCACCAGGTTCAGCTGTACTTCTTTGCACAAACTGCTACAAACACAGCCAAGTAGTCAGTTAGCCATAATCATCTGCGCTCTAAGCCTCACTTTTCTTCTTCGCTTTTCCATTTGTATTTTCCCTGTTTCCGTTCTGCGCACATCAAGTGACACCAAATTTATGATAAAAACCAATTTTGCGGGAAACCTAAACAAAAACCGAAAAGATTCCTAACTGTCCAAGTAGGGAATCTGAAACTGTGGTTCTAAATCATTGCTGGATTGTAAATACTACAAATAACTGTTGTAGAGCTATTTTTCCTCAGTCATTTCTGGGTGGCAGAGCAGCCACAGAACAGCTTCAGAAGTGGTGTTCTGCAGCCTAACAAGCAATTAGTACAGTCCATAAAAAAAAAAAGTAAAAAAAAAAAAAAAAAAGAGAAAAAAGAAAAAACTAGGCCTTGAAAGTGGAGGTGGCCACTAATTATTAAAATGGAGTCATAAATAGCTATAAATATTTAAGCTTTATAGTTCGATTTGTTTGTGGAGGTAGCTATTAGCCTGCTTGTGAGATGGTAAATTCCTGCCTAGTACAATGCAGCACTACAGGCAGCTCCAGTGTGCGCGGAGACAAAGAGCCCCAGGCAGCCCCACCCTCGCCCATTCTGCTCTCCGACAACACCCCTTGTTCACAAAGCCCCTTTCAATTATAGTCTTTGTTGGTAATGTTTACTTTTTTCATTCAAATCTCTCCTTCCCTCAGTCTCGGTCTTCCAGGCAACCAGCTCGCTGGAGCCAGCACAGGGAGGCAGAGAAAGAGAAAATGAAATCCAGCACATGCCTATCGTGGTAAAAAAACACAGCAAAACCCAGCCAAAAACCGTCCCGGCCCCAGTCCTCCAGGGAGTGGGTGCAAAGAAATCCGATTTTTTTTTTTTTTTTTTTTTTTTTTTGCAGCGCTTGTAATTCTTCTCTTCTTATTATCCACAACTGCCTCTCATCTCTTACTGAGGACGCAGGCTGGTTGTGAGGATGCACGATGACAAGAGAGCTGCTTTAATTTGCTCAGTGAATATCTTTCTATTTGTATCTCTCTTTTTTCCCCTGATGGTAAAAAGGTTATTTATTGAGGAATGACACTTCTCCTTCTTAGGCAGAGATACCACAACTAAGGATCCATTGTGTGATAGTGTCCAGAGTTTTCCTTGGTGCTTTCTGCTTTTTGCCCTTGTGATTTTCATATTTTTTTTCCTAGCTTGTGGGGATTTTTGCTTCCGGGCATGGAGGTTTTTTTTGTTTTACAAAAGGAGTTATTTACTTTCATGTCTGAAATACCCTACAAAGTGCAGTTTGGAATATATTATGAAATGTGGCAATCCTGCCTATACATGACAAAATGTAACAAAAGGATAATGCTGCAAAACATTTTCACATAAAGATGTTAAAGTACAGGTTTGCAACTTTGTAAGGCAGACTCCAAAACAAATAAGAAGCAGTAGTTTAAAAAGCTTTTTTTGCTGTATCATTGCATCAGATTAATTAAGACCAAAATATGAATACTCTGATCAGAAGGTGGCAGCTGTCACTCCAGCATCTGTAACCTGCGTTTCTGGAAACAGATTCCTCCCGTGCTCTCTCTACTCCACCGATAGATACATGTCATGTTGCATGTCAACAAATTTGACATTATAGACTGATTTCTATAATGTCCCAAAAGCATGCATGGATGAGTACATGTATGTGTGTATATATACACACACAAAAGTATGTTCATCATTGGTGAACATGTTTCTACGTTGTCCTTCTCAAATTCCAGCTAAGAAGGGTTGGCACATAAATATTAACATTTAAATGAGAAATATTTATCCTTTTGTTGCATGTAAAGTTTCCGCATTTGTTTTAAGAGGGAAAATAAACTATAGATGAAAAAGTCCAGATTTCAACTGTATCTTTGACACGGGGCAAAAGTTGGCATAGCCCTACAGTTTAGTAAAACTCACATTCATGCTCTGAAGATGTCATATTGTTTTGAGAAGCTTAGTCTGCTCGATGAAAAGTATCACAAATCAGTGATGAGGACATTCTCTTTTTTCTTCTTAACAGCCCATTTTTTTTTCCCAAATTAATGAAATGAAAAGGATCATTATATTGGCTTCTACATATCCAGCATATATTTACATTTGCAATGGGCTTTAGCATATTCTTATGATTCCAGAAATCGTTTGACTAAGATGTTAGCATTTTTCCTAGCCCTTTTTTAAGCAATAATCAAAACAGAGGTACCCTTTCTTTTCTTCTGCCTTGAAATTTACATCACCTGTTATTAACAAAAATAATAATAATCCGGGTCAGTCACGCAGCTCTGCAAACCCGTGTACTCTCGATGAGGAACATGTGTATTCAAGCTTTTTCGGGCCTTAAAAGCGGTCATAAATCCAGTCCCCGGTAAATGAAAAAGGTTTCACAGATGACTTAATTTGCTGTGGGAAGCCGAGCTCCCCGTAGCCTCCCCGTTTCTCAGCCCGTGACCTTCAGCACTGTCCACCTGCTGGAAGCCATGTTTGATTTCCGGGCCGGGGAGATGCCGCTCGGCAGCAAAATGGTGTCATAGGAGGGAGTGAAGGAATTTCTCCCTCTCTGTCATCATTAAGGGGGTTCCCCCTACGGTGAAAGGAATGAAAAGTGCGATTTAACGTTCTCCGGAGAGTGGTGGCAGAGAAAACAAAAAAAATAAATAAAATAAAGTCTGAAAGCTTCGCCGGCGCTTCCCGAGTGGGCCATTGCAGTCCTTGTGGCGAGTGGGATGTCCCTGAGGAATTCACCGCGGGCCGGCCTGAAAAGAAAAGGATTAAGGCCCTTTAAAGGGGGGAAATGTAACAAAAGGAGCACTTTTATGATGTAGCAGCATAAAATAAGAGGCTGCATTGTGCAGCTGATTGCTAAAGGTCTCTGAGCGGAGCAGCCCGCGTCGTAGGCCCCGCTCCCCCCGGGGCGAGCAGCTCGAGCTGAACCCTACGCCTGCGCTGGAATAAGAGCACGGCTCTCATTTAGGGGCAAATAAGAGATTATTGGTTTGTTTCTACGTCTTTTTTTTTTTTTTCCACACCTACCGAAAAGTGGCCTGTAGGGAGATTATACTCTAGTGAAAGTTGCTGCTAATTAAAACAAGTAATTAGTGTTCCTCCAGGCTTTGCGGTTTCACTCACTTTTGCCCGCCAGACAACATTAGTTTAAAAGCAATCCAATTTCTAGCAATAACAGACTGTAAAAAAGTCATTTAACAAGTATATAAGTGTAAGGTTACAGTTCAGGCTTTGATTTATCTCTTCTGGGCTTATATAGAGAGCCATAGCAAAGTTGGAGGGGGCAGAGTTACATGTCTTTTTCTTCAGGTTTTGTTTTGGTGGGTTTTTTTGAAAAGTCTTCTCACTGCGTTTGCAAGGACAAGACAGTGCTTGAGGAGACAGCTTTCCAAGCCACATTAAGAAACAGAATCCGATCTAATGCAGTTTTCCGAGAGAACCCTTACTTAGCATTTTGTAAACAGATCATTTCATTAAGTCCTTTTGTTTCCGCTCCTGCTTCTGCTGAAATGAGGACTTTTTATTTACTCTGGCTCTCTCCGGATGAATAGGAGTTTAACGTATTGTTGCTTCATGGTGGTACAGGCAAAAGTGATTATATGTGCATGTGTGGTGGTGTTCTACAGGAAAGGAGAGTAGTATAAAGTTTCGAACATCATGATATATCAATTGACAAAAAACCTATTGGAACATCACTCCTATCTTTGGTTGGTTTCCAATGTTCCTGTCATTCCAAAACTGCCAGCTGTTGAACATGTGGATCATAATATTTGATGCTGATGTGTGTTGTAATATACTTCCTCACAGGATATTTTGGCTTAATATAGACACCCGTGGAGGTTCCTTATTTTTGCACAAGTAGTTGCATGCATGGATAATGCATAAACTGCAAATCAAGGACAATAGAAGTATATGCAGGTGATTTCCTCCTATAAAAAGAAAGCACCATTTTCTAACGTTCAACCAGTGGACACAGATTTTGTTTTCAGTTTGGCTTATCTGGTATTTCTGTTGATAAATGAACCAGAAAAAGGAAAATATGATTTTTGATAAGCTAGAAAAACATTTTACACTGATAAAGAGAATAAGATTGCATAGTAGTCACACTGAAACGGCTGTAATTCAACACTAAAGTGTCATTTTAAATGGGATTTTTTTTCCGGTCATGTACCAACAGACAAGTCCGTATAGCTGAACGGCTTTTCTTGTAATGTTAATTTTAAATACACAAAACATAGTGGTTTTGATCACAAGCAGAAAAGGTGGAAATATCCATCAGTTTTCTTTTCTCCCTTCTGCTAAAAGTTTAATAATTCAGTCTGACAAGCAGTATCCATCAGGTTCTGTTTATGTAGATCCTGATAAAATACTTCATCATATTGAATAATAACAAATTTAAAGAACAGTTCAGATCTAGCTGAATGCCAGGATTTTCTTCTACACTTTAAGCATCTTAGTCCTTTTTTTTTTTTTAATCTGGTGATTTCAGCTGATGTCTTCTTCTATAAGAACAGACATAGTGAACAAAACCAGTTTATTTTAAATTTGTTTTACTGATAAGGTTAGGAGCAAATCTCTATTCCCAAAAAAACAGTAATAATTATTGTAAGGTCCCTATTCTTTTATCCCTGTGCTTTCTTCTAGAAAATTATTTTTTGCATACCTTTTAGCAGCTTTAGTGGATGTAATTACAGACTAGGTATCTGTTTCTGGATGTCCTTTTGGGTCACCCTCAAATAGCATTCTGCGTCGTAAAAATCTCCTTTTTAAAACACATTGACCAGCATTCTGTGATATTTATTTCTTATTAAATTTAAGATATATGTATGACCTGCACACATATATATTCCCACAGATATATATATTTCCCTTTCAATCGCAGAAGCTGTATTTATTTTTGGTGCCAGTGCGCATAGAGTACAGCAATAGCAGAAAAGACCATGGGGCACCAGAGGGCAGAATCTGCTACGACTTGTATGGACATAGTAAACTCCTTATAGATTAGCACAAAACCATAAGGGACAGTATAACAGCTCTAATTTTATGTAGTAAGCCATATTTGCACAACAATTCCATTACAATGCAGAAGGCAATCTTCAGAAGTAATTTAGGAACGGCAACTGTATTAATGCTGAGTCCAAGAAAAGGAGAACAATTTTCTTATGCAATCCAGTTTCAATGCCCAGATGTCTTCTGTAAATGATTTTAATGGTTATTTGATTCTAATTTAAACATAAATTGACCTTTAGATTCAACTGTATCTTAAGTCCCTGTTTCTTGTGCAATTCTGTTTATTTCAAGTTACTGGTTTTTCACTTATGTTGACTTCAGAATGGACTCCATATTTATGCATTTTTCTCCTTATGACACTTTTTGGAGTCCTTTTCAGTGTATTCAGTGCAATAACAGTGAAGAACAGTGAAGAATCTCAGCAGCATTATATACAAATCACATAGTGGAATGACCAAAAGGTTTTTTGGGGAACATTTTGAGGAACATCAACGCAGTAAATGGTCCAAAGAGTTCATTGAAATCACCTTCTATTAGTTAATTGAAAATATTGGTTTTCCCATGCACATTTTTAAAGATATATGAAATTTAAGTCATAACACACACACACACACCCAAGTTTAGAAGCCAGCAGTATTCTTCATTTGTGGTCTTTTTTGTGTAATGATCAGTATAGAATAAGATCAGCAATTGTGACCCTCACAGTTTAGTGAGCAATGCAAGAAAAAAATATTCATCTGGCATGATATTATAGAAGATAATGTGGCTGCTTGTTTCTTATCACATAAACTTTCTGCTCTTTTAGATTTCCTAATCAGCAAGTGAATGAGCATGATAGGGAGGGTTACTTTACTTCTCAGCTGTATTCCAACGTTATCTGCAGTATCTTATTAGTTTTTCCACAAAACTTTTAGAAAGAAAACGAAGTCATTTGCTTACTGCAAAGAACTGTCAAGCAAACCTTGCTTTGAAAATGCTGTCATTGTTATTCCATCTTTCTTCTTACTCCTCTCTTAATTCACTCCTATCAGGATGTATTCTTGCCATTCTTCTCAGAGGTCCTTGGTCCTAGTCTCAAGATGGCACAGAACTAGGCGTCAGCGGAGCCTGTACTCTTCATGGAAGAGAGGCTAGACACACACACATGCAAAATGCTGTGTGTGTTTGGGGGACAATAATACAGATAAAGGAGGGCTAACAGATGGTTTCAGTGCTAAAGTGTAACAGAAGTTTTAGCAGTTTGGTTTTGATTTTTTGAAGTTATATTAGACAAAACATAATTATAAGTTGATGGAGGAAGCTATTAGATGTAATATTGAGTGTCACGAGTTATTGTTTCCTAATCTTTTCCATGATTTCTGGTGTGTCTCCTAAGTCAAGTTGTCTGTCTTTGGTTTTTGTAAGTGGACCAGTGGAAACGAATCACAAAGAGGGCTAGCGTTAACACTTGTGGTATTGCATTATTCTGAAATTGTATGGAAGAAATAATACAGGAGCTAAGTGTCTTGACAAGATTTTCTCCAAAGTGTTCATATACTGAGGGCCAAATGCCCACCAATGGATTTTGAACATCCAATTTGTCCCTTCTTAGGCCTTAAAGCAAGCCTTAAAGTCTTCATAAGAATTAATCTTAAGGCCAGTAAGATCTTGTAGTATAGATGGGCAGCATGATCACCATCATATATCTTCAAGACCTTGGAGAATGTTCCACAATCTTCTAAACTTTCTGCAAGCAGAAAAAGGTTGTCCAGTCTTCAGGATGCCCAGCACCCCGAGAAAGGGCTACGGTGGCTACAGTTTGGGGAAAGATTTGTGCCGCCTATCCTCCACTATAAAACACATTATATCCTGTCCCCTCTATGGTCTAAGCTGACTGTTGAGTAGAGCCTTGAGGATGAATCAGAGCAAAGCTGTTTCATGACATTTGCTTGTATTACTGTGTCTCTTCTGTACAATGCAGTCCAGTAACGTTATGCCCTCAGTGTTCAGCGTCCTGCTAAGACTGAGGCTGATTCAAAACAGATTGATTCTGGTCTGGTTTTACCAAACTGCCTCTACACATGAGAATCACAGGTAGTTTTTTCTTACTTTATAATACAGGGTGCTAATTCATTTTAAACTATCCAGTGTAAATCATCATGGATCAAATCAAATGAAAATATTGCCTGCAGAACATCACCTCACTTTTTAGAACAGCCCAACCCAACACTGCAGCTGTTAAAATGCTGTTTTGAAAATTTTCCTGGTGTGTAAAATATTCTCAGGAGTTTGGTTTTTTTAACATAAGATTAGCTGTCGAAGTCAGAGAGACCATCTCAGTTTATTTCAATGTAGCATCTAACTTCAAATTTTAAAATTGTCTGCTATGCAAGGCCATGCAGCATGTACTACTGTTACATGGAACAAAAATGATCAAAAATATTGAAATATATAGGGAGATAACAGTCAACAGACACTTTTTCCCTGTTCTTCTGTGCTGTCCAATATTTTTGGCACTAACAGCGGATCCAATCTCCTCCTTGATAAGATGATAATTATTTTGGTGATAAGGGGTAAAGTATTTCGAGTGTCATTGTAAAACATCATTAATTTTGAGGCATCATTAGAATGCCTTCAGTTTGTCTCACACTGCGTGAAACCAAGCCAGTATCTATTTTGGTGGTATTTGAATATTCTAAGAGTCTTGTGAGATAAATTCATAAAAAACTTGGACAGACTTAAGTAAACATCACAGTTGCCTTTCCTGCATTCATTGCTTAGCATTCTCAACAGAAGAGCAGATATTTTCAGGGTTTTTATTACAGGTCTTAAAGATCTCCGCATTTGCCATATTGATCTTTGTAATGGGGACATGGCTTCCCTTATTTCACCATAAACACAGCTGCATAAGAAAGGTTGAATAATACTATTACTTCTTAGGAGATTGAACTGTTCTGAAAAACTCAGGATGTTAAAAGCATACTGAGAATTGCTTATTTTTGTTGGTAACTTCATTACCAAGGAGTCTGAAGAACATGGGGCACTCTGGACAAGCTTAAAAAAAAATCTCCTTGTGCATTTCTACTCTATGCACTTTAATCACTCTTACATAATAAAACATAAAAATTAGAACTACTGTGTTCAATATTTCTGTATTTTTTTCTCTCCGATTTTGACAAATGTCAGTGTACCTAATTCCAGTAAAAAGACACTGTACTCACATACACTATTATGTCTGCAACCATCTACAAGTCCCGTACTTGAGAATGAGAGAATATGAGAATGATTGAGCAAATGTTCTGAGGGCTTCTTTCAATTGCCCAAACTCCAGCTCACCTCCTCATAGCAGATATAATGCGAAGAAGCACTTAAATTGTCGTAGCTTTCTCCTAAAAAGGGACAAGCCTGTCCAATATCAGAAAAACCATCAGATCAACTTAATGATAACTCTCACTCTTAAATGAGTTGTACTGGACATTCATCAGTTGCCTCTGAGAATCAGGAGTCATAAGACTTAAGTTCAAAAATGGCCCATTTCAATGATGTGAAACATTACTTTTGGATGTATTCAGTACATTCTTTAAAGACACATTTAAACTTAATGTTAAAGCACAGCTATGTTATTTAGTTGACTAAAAGTGATGACTCTTTGTTAGTGGACGCTCCATAATCAACATGAAATATGTTTGTCAGTGTATTTTTCAAAATATCCAGTAAAATTACTGTCACCTTGCAGAGAAGACTTAAGTACTGAATGTATGTAGAGGGTGCTCTTCTCTTTTCAACTCAGAGGTGGCTCATCTTAAGAAAGGTTAAAACCCATTCAAAAAAGTGATGTAGGAAAACTTTCAATTCTGCTGCCAGTGCTACTGAACAGGTCTCAGTGGTTGTCAATCGAGCACTTTTAACAGACGGTAAATATGTTTTCTAAATTTAAAAGAAATCCAGGAAAAATAGTAAAAGGCAATTTCTTCAGTATGTGGTAGTTGGCAAACATCTGATTTAAATTCAGCATCCCTATTTTTCTCAGCTTTATCTATTAACTCTGTAAAGGGACAGATAACAGAAAGTTCTCAACAAAAAAGAAAGGAAGGTCCATTAAGCAATTCATATCCATTCATGGAACAAAATAAATGAATCAAAATTTTCTCCAAATTATAGTATATTTGAGTTAGGAACATATGCATTGGAGATGTTTTGCCCTTCAGCATTTTTGGAGTAACGCTCTCTACATGTGAGAACACAACCAGAGACAATTTTGGAGATGTATAGGTTTTCAAATGGTGTGTACCTGCTACTACTTTCACAAGCAGAAGACTGCATAAAGAATTATAGATATATATAAATATATATAAATATATATATATATAAAAAAACCTCTTACACTTTCTTTGCCAGTCAAATTCTCTAACCTCAAAATAATAGGCCTTAACTGTGTATACACCATTAAAACTAGTGATAAATCATCTAGCTTTAGAAAAATGAAAAATTTAACCCTTCTTAATGAACAGTCAGAGCAGAGCCCAGAATAGGTCAGTCACAACCAGAGGTTATACCATTCCCTTCAATACACCAGCCAAATCCAAATGCAGAGGAGGAGGGACAGTAGAGGGTTCATCACCCCATTTCCTCTCCATCATCTTCCTCTGGGTGTCAGGCACCCTTGCAAAGCAGAAAAAGCTATTTTTCCTTTCGATGGTGCAAAAAGAAGGCAATTATTTGAAAACTGTCCCTTCTACACCACCTGTCAGAGGTACAACTTGAATCTGACAGTAAATAACTGGAATCTGGGGAATTCTTACTCTAAATAACTGCAGTATTATTGTAAGGTGTAGAAAATGCGATGGCTCTGTACAGTTTAATCTTTCCAGCAAGCAGTATGTATTTCAAGGTAAAGAAGGTGGGTCTTTTAAAGGCAGGCCTGATACCAGAAATCAGATAATAGAGGAGGGACGGTTTATAGGAGCTAGTAACATAAATATCTGCGTATTTGTCCTCTAAAGTATTTGCAATCTCTGTGTGTTAAATGGAAGGTAAACATGTTGTTAAGGAAATCCAAATGGGTGCTTTGTGATTCTTTCGTACGTAACAGGCAATGTCAGGCATGAGAAATTGATTGATTGATTTGTACTAGAAAAGGAGTTTTGATTGATTCTCTGAAGAATCATGTGGATAAAATCCACCAGAATAAAGAAAAAGAAAAGAAAAAACAAAAGTGAATTTCCAGAGAAAGAACTGTTAAAGTGATAACATTTTTTGCAGCTGAGAATGTTCATGTTAATGAAAATTGGATAGCTTTGGTGTTTATGTGTATTGGCTTGATCAGCATTTACTTGCTAACAAAATTAAAGAGGAAGAAAAATATAAGACAGTATTATTGCTGCTCATTATATCTAAGGATGAAAACATACACCCTGAAAAAACACCAGCTAGTAACTGTATAAGAGGGGGTGGGTGTATACATATATGCCTCACCAAAAAGGTCTGTCAACGAGTTTGCTTAATAGCCAGTGCTACTTTAAGTGCTTTGCCTTTTGTATTGGCTTTGTACTGATGGCAGTGTCTGCTTCAAGGTCTCTGGCCTGCTGCTCAGATCCCTCCAAGGGTTTGATCCTTGATATCCGAGAGATCGGCTTTCCTTCCATGACCTTTCATGGCAGCAGTTCAGCACAATTGTTGACTAACAGGAGGGATGCTTAAGAGCCAAATAAAAAAGTTACCCACTTCACAGGTTCAGCCTCGATTATGGAATGAACTCTCGCAAGAGATAAGAAAAGACACAAAACTGACCACAGAGTTAGATTCGGAAGTTGTCTCTCCAGAAATAATTCCTTCCAATGTATATATAACAAGCATGCACGTGCATAAACCCTCTCACCAAATTAAACAAACAAACAAAAAGCCTATCGGCAAATCAAACAATTTCCCTTACAATCTCCAAGGAAAGAAATAAAGAAATTAAGAAATTGCTTTTGTCTTAAATGCAATCTTAAATTTAAAAAATGTAGAAGACGGATATATTGTAATGAAGCAATATCCTAAAACATACTTTAAATAGGTAGGAAGAGAGTTCAAAGAACAACAGCATTCTGTCCCATCATTCTCATAAACAAACCAGAAATAGTTTTGATTTAATTGAGGTTACAACAGGATATTTTATTTCTGAGTTTACAACAATATAATGCAGTTATATAAGCTACACTTGAGAAATTAGTGAAGAAGGAAATATTTTCTGGGTACCAAATGAATTTGTATATAAACTTCAGATACAACAGATTTAACATTGTTATAGTCCTGTAAGGTTTATAGACAGATATATATATCATATAACCATTCAAGAGAATTCAAGAGAACTGAAGCTTATGCAAATATTTAGCAGGTTTTACTTGTTGAAAGAGAAGAATGTTGTCCAATCACATATGATTTCTTTGGGTAATGATTTGATGTGTGAAGTACAAGTTTTTTCCAAGTAGATATCTATGCTATCAACTATTTTTTTTTTCTGAGAGCTACAGAGGCAGCATAGAAAACACAATTTTAAGTCATGTTCAGTGTCTATATTGTTTCAAATGATGCTCAAATATCTTCCGCAGGAGATGGGATACCTTGCAAACACAGTAAATTGCCAAGTGATGAACGGTTCTTCTAGTCTCATGTAGGATTTATAATTATAGCCTTATTATTACCTTTAGTGTTGTTTTTTTAAATTCAAAAGTACAGTAAATTGCCAGTTTAAACATATTTAGAGCATAATTTCTTGTAACAGTAAGTGTAATCGATTAATAAGACATTATACACATTTTTATGAAGAACTCCTTATCAGTTCTATTGTTATCTCCTTTAATTTTTTCTGAAGCATTTTGATTGTCCAGGAGAATGGTAGAGAAAATTCCTTTTTTCTTCTTTATTTTTAACCTTTCTCTTATTCACTTTATGTCTACACTACCAGTCAATACCATTTTTTAATATATATTTTGAAGTATGTGAAGTATTATGAAGAATATATATTTTAATATATATTTTTAGTCTTAGATGTCTGAAACAATCTTTATATCTCTTTATTTTGACTTTTACTGTTGAAGGAACCAGAATTCAGGAGCAAAAGGCTTCAATAAAATTCTATGTCCATTCCTCCTCTGTGACTCCTCCGTATGGGGAAGTTTGTGCGGTGGATAGCATAGCTGTGTCTTTATTTCCTCTCTTTCTGCCTACTTCTTCCTGAAAGGCTTCTCTGCACCCTGCTCCTCTTCACACAGCAACTGATTTCTTGCCAGAGGAACCGTTCAGAAACTGATTAAGATTCTGAGTTACAATTTGAGCTTTATTTACTTCCTGCCTCGGGTTGGGTTTCTCATCTGACTTGTTTCCTTGCGCTGTGAATCAGGCCAGTCCTATTGCAACATAGCTGATCATCTGCCCTTTTTGGGAGCACCAGCCAACTTGACACCAAGCAATCTTCTCCTCAGCCACAACAGTGTATTATTCTCCAGGACATTCGCTGGAGGACGGCAGGACAGGATGGGTACTGCCATTGTAGTGCCGAGGAACTGAAGCGCATCTCATTTAGATGCTTTTGCATACAATGTGGAGTGGTCTACACATAAGGAAGACATCAGTCTTTGCTTTATGGATGATTTAATGCCCTCATTAGTCAATGCTCATTATATTTCAGCTCTCTGTCCAACAGTGCCCTGTACCCAGAATAATGGTATTAAAGATGATGACTCATATTTTCATATTTAGCTGTCTCTTTCTTCCAAAATAATCAATCCATGCCCTACCTTTGCACTTATATATCTTATTTCTATAGTACTTTAGAAATTGCACTTTTGTGAAGAGATTGCACTAAGCTGGATTTCAATAGTTCTGTCCACTTCAGCCAGAAATTCCCCAGCACAGATATAATCCACACGCACTTGCAACTCGCTGCTCTAACCAGTCTAAATGTGTTCTGATTACAGAGCTCTGCTGCAGCACCAGCAGAATAAATAACTTTCAGAAGCTTGCAAAATTCCCAACTGTATTTTCTAAAACACTTCTTTATTTTAGGTACAAGAATTTTGCAATTGTGTATACCTCGCAAAAGCATGTGGAAGGCAGAATTGTCCACTGCAGTAGGGAGCTTTCAATGTGACTTGGAATGAAAAATCCAGATATGGAAATTGTTCATGAAAGAATATAGTGAGGAAAAAATAGTACTAAATCCATTACAGCATCTGATTTTGTTCAGATATGTTTTACATTTTTACTTCAATTTTTACAAGCTGCAATATTTAACATTAAAAAAAAAAAAAGGACACTCACATTGGAAAGGCAAAAGTTAAATAGGCCATGTAGAAGTTATCAAACAGGGCATGATTTCTTTTTATCTTTTGAAATTTCAGCATAATCAACATAATTTACCAGAGCATTTCTTTTGCAAGAGAATCATTGTAACAGTAGGAATTGCTCCACCAGAATTTTGCTAGGAGATCATTTGGTAGATGTTTTCATATCTAAAACAAAAACAGTAATTTTTAGCATGACATCTGTCTAACTTTTCTTTTTTTAATTTCTGTGCAGTTAAACAGTGGCTACTATATGAAGAGAACTACTGCTTAAATGAATCACAGGTAGATACCAGTTAAGAAAAATTATCTGAACTAACAGACAACAAAAGATTTTCTGCTGCAGATCAGCATCTGTGCTTTGAATTTTTAATAGTATTATATGAAGGGGTTTTTTTTATGTTTGGGATTTGCAGGGGGGGACTTGAAGGAGAGGGCTGCTTTTACATTCATCAGTTTAACTCAAACACCGTGCATTTAAAAATAAAATCAATTCAGATTTGCAGATCACATGCTGATGTACCCTCATCTGAAGTGCAAGGGTTTATTTTTTCCGTGTTTCCACAGTACAATAAATTCTGGTTGTGTCTAGCTGAGGGTCCAAGGCTGTGTTTAACAAAGAGACTGAACTTTTAACCTTTCAGGCTTCCAGATTTTGATTATTACGACTAACTGATTTTCATTTAGATTTCATTTCATTAAAGTAAATCCAAATCATCGATGAACATGCATATATATGAATATACTGACCCTCAAGCAATAAAGGATGTCTTTTGCAGGTCACTAGCAAGACTTACTAAGGAAAGGGATATGTGAGAAACCTCTACCCCAATTTGATTCATAATCAACACTTAAATGAAGAATTCTTGCACCTTGGTTTCAGTTATTAATTTACTCACCTATGTGCAAATCGATGCTTTCCCAAGGATAATGCTATACTATTGTTTGCCTTCTAAACACTGACTGTTTCAGATACTCTGCATGCCACTAGATATTTTTTGAAAGATCAGGCATTGTTTTGCACTAATTTCAAATTAGAATCTTCATTGTTATTTTCTGTTTGTTCTTACAAAGTTAGCTGAAAGAAGCCAAATAAAAACAGATTTAAAGGACTCTATTTACCTTTTAATCTTCTTGCTACTGCCGTTATACTCTTAAACTATAAATGACTGGAAACTGTCTCTGTGAGAAGTTATAAAGTGACATGTCTCTTCCCTTCTTCTTGGAGGAATAATGTGATGAGCAGTGAACACTAGAGGGGGAGCTTAACCGTTCAGGAGAGTTTAAATCTCCAGACCCTCTGGGAGAGGATCAGAGTGATACGATAGCTGCTGACTTAAACAAGCAAAGTTAAGGCATGGACAGCCATGGTTCAGAAGTCAAGAGGTCAAGAATAGTAGAGAGCCAATTTATTGTCATTTTCCAAAAAGGCAGCAAATCATAAGTGGAATTGAGAAGTTTAGGGCTCTGCTCCTACCATGATGTGGTATATTTTAAAAACCTCTCTAGAGGCAGTTTAACATGAAGAGTAGGATTACAGGGATTTTTTTTTTCCCAAGGACTGTCTGTCATTTAAATGTCTGAGGAATGATGGAATGAATTATCATAAAATTTTGACAAATTTGATGGCTCAACCAAAGGGGGAAAACAGACATTCCACTTATTGGGTTCTAATAAGACATGACATTTAAAATGAGTTTACATGGCAGTTAGACCTTTGCTTTTCTTTTTTTTTTTTTTTCTTTCTTTCTTTGATTCAGAAACATTTTTGTTTGGAGAGCAGTTATTTATAACTGATGCTTGTCTAAGAATGGAAAGCATGCTCGTTTTCATCCTCTGTTTCCTATGTTTTAATGACTTGGTGCCTGTTTCACGTATTGTACTTTCAAATACCCTTAATTTTGAGTCTTGCTAGCTCTTGTAGGATGTCTGTACATCCTTTACAGCAATAACGAAATATGAACTTACTGTATATTTGTACTAACTTTGTTATAATTTCATCACAAAGAATGCTTTTCATTTTAAAAGTTTTCAGGGTTTTATTTCTATTTGTTGGAACGAAAACATTTCAATAATTCATTTTCTGTTTATATTATATCTCTTTTCTAAAGGAAGTAATAACAAGTCCAGACTCTGTCTATTTTCTGCTTACAGAAACTCACAGGTATTTTGGTGCCCACTTCTAATTTGGGCAATGTAACATTTTTTCATTTCTTATGAAGTAGCCTAGAAAACCGTCCAGGTGAGCAGGTGAGTTTAGCTTTTCTTCTCTCTCTTTTTTTGTTTTTTTTTTTTAAGTCCATATACCACTAAGTGCATGTAAAATAGCACACACACACAGAGGAATTTTCTGAGTGCAAAACATCCAGGAGAGTCTCCAAAATGACGTTATCAGGATGTGGAGTTGTACATCCAAGAATCTGCTACAGGAAAATACTTTTTTTTTTCTAAATAATGTTTCTGCCAAGTCCCAAGATGATGATGAAAGGTGGATGTGAGTATGGCAGCTGCTTGGCCAGGGGGTGCCTGGTCTATAACCTGAGCCAACTTGGCCAAGTCACTGCTTCTGGCACTGTCCCTGGGTCAGCGAAACTAGCTCTTGCCCTGACAGGAATGTGTTCAAGCCACAAATGTGGAGCCAAAATATAGCTGAATTAAGCAAAACAAAACATAACGATAAATCATGTTTTGTTTCTTTTCCAGATTGTTTATTACTCTGGGCGGGATGCTAATTTTATCTGCAGTTACTAAAGAAAGTAATGCTCCTGCTATAGCTGCAAGATACAAAATAAACAGAAATTAGGTAAGCGTATGTTTGTATCTAGTTACCTAACACAGGTGATGATATTTTTCAAGTCTCTGCAAATGACTTTCCCTCTTTCTGTTTGCTCTGCATAAGAAGTAGATACTTTTATTATTTTAGTGTTTTGCCCCGAAGGCTTTTCCTCACGGTGACTCTACTCACAGCTTTCCTTGGACTGCAGATATATAGAAAATATTACCATGCTGCTATATTTAAATAAATGCATTTTAATTATAAAGTCACTTATTTATGACACCTTATTATATCATGTGCCATGTAGATCTTTACATACATGATGAAAACTTGTAGCCGTTGCCTTAATTTAAATATATTAATATTAATCTCTGTTGTTTTATTATACTCAAAATCATTATAGTACATTGTAAAAATGTGAAAGGTCTGAAACATCATTCTTTAGTGTAAATGCAAACAATGAACTCATAAGCTTAGAAATACATAGTTCAATTACATTTTATTCTAAAAATTTCTGTTTTGAACTTTCATTAGCCTTTTTCTGAACAGGATGTTCCTGCCCTCAGAGAGAAAGAACACCACTAGTTTAATTTCATCTTATCATATCATTGTATCTAAGTTGGATGTCTTACTTTGATTTACATATGTACTTTGATGGTATAGAAAAGAGTTTTGGGGATACTAATATATTATGTGTTGTATTATTACAGGCAGGCATTACTGCAATAGCACTACGGGTCCCAGAAATTTGCTCCATTTTAGAAAATAAGCAATTGGGTTTGAAAGAGAAGCAGGTCCACTGATTACACACCGCACAGACCACAGCCAGCTTTTAAGGGCACACTTTCTTCTGTTTTGTTACTGTGTCCCCACTGATTTTTAATAAAGCTTCACTGCTGAAATTAATAGAGGAATTTGACCCTGTATTTTCAAGCACACTAATTTCTCTTTAGACAAGACCTTTTTATTACTCTCATATCCTTTATTATCTCAGCCAGACGTGTATTGCTTCTCTGTAACGCTTGAGGAAAGACCATGTATAGCAGTAAATACACTTCAGGAAGAGGGAGAAGACAAATAAGAGGTTAGTAACTGTGGAATAAGAGCTCTTTTAAAATCAATATCCATCCATGCTTCACCAGATTTCACCTTTTCTTCTCTCTGATCTCTTATTTTTACTTTACTAATTTATGTAGCTCAAGTAACCAGCTACAGTCTTTTCAAAGGTGCAGGGCCAGACTGAATTACTCCCAACCAGTTGCTTTTGCTAATAATGTTTGCCATATGAGTCTTTTTTTTTTAATGTAGCATAAGTCTAACATTTAAGCAAATAATCTGTGAGTACAGTAAGTGCAACTGATGTTACAAAAATGACAAGAAAGAAGGTAAATCAGTATATCAGATAACAAACACTTCATAAAAGCGCAAGATGCTGGGTTTTGTAAATTGAGATTTACATTTATGGCAACTCTGAGTGAACTCAAGGCTCTTACAAGAGCACTTTTTGGATGAGATCTGGCTAGTGAAGTAAAGTGAAGCAATAGAAACTGGAAATTCACCAAGAAATCAGGCAAGCCCTAAGGTAATTTAGAAAAGAAGGAGGAGTAGGGAGATTATTGTTTCCAAAGGAAAAGAAAACATTAAACAAGTATCAGCTATCTAAACAAAAAGGACATCATAATTCTTTTTTCTTGTTTAGTATAATGCTGAATAACTGATACACTATCTGATGTTTTCTGAAAAGCTTTGGTTTCTCAGGCAAATAAGCTGAAGAATGGCTTTATGTTGGTGGTAAGCAGAGGTAACCACTCCTTTCCCCTAAATTTCCCTAGTAAAACTCTCCCTAGGGCAGAGCTATACCTTTGCCTGTGCTCAGCACTGCTCGTTCTTCACATGAGAAGGGAAGTCCAGGAAGAACCTCAATGCGATTGATGCTTCTCTAAGCAAATGGCAGTGGGTTGCTTTCGTGAGGATGTGGCTAGTGAAGATCTTTTCTTTAAGAAGGAACTAATGTAAATGGGGCGATTCCAGTGTTTGCCACGTATAAAAATTAAAAAAAAAGAGTCTTCCTTTACTCCCAGAAGTAATGTATGAACATAACAGAGGGCTTACCAAGAAACACACCCCTGATCTCAGTGTTTGCAGGCTTGCTGGTTGAAAGCAGGTCTGTCCTCATGGTACGTCTTGGTTTGGATCTCATCCTCCAGCTTGAACTTCTCCTGTCTCCAGGCTGAATCCTCAGATATGCTTTTCACTAGAGACCCACCCACGCTGCAACTGGATGGTTGAACGGCCTCGTTTTAGGGAATTTCTGTACTTCAGCTGGAGTTTGCTACTCCACTGCTCCAATGCGGCATCTGCTTGAACGCTCTGTGGAGGAGTTAAAATGGGTCTGCCATGTCTGTCACAGGTCAGGTTGATGTCGACATCAAATTATGGTCTGGGCCACAACATTTTCCTTCTTCGGTGTTGTGGTCCATGAGGTAGCAAAGATTTAAGGATGCTGCTTTTCATATTCAGCTGTAAAGTACCAAGGAAAAAAACAGCAAGGTGTTTCTAGGAATAATGCAATTAGAGGGAGGGTTAGTTGTCTTCAAAAGATAAACACTGTAATTGAAATAAGGGATATTATCTAGAGAGAAAGAATTAAACCAGAAGATGTGAAAGAACTCATTGTCTATTAATACCCACAGAATGATTCATAACGGGTTGCTGCTTTCAGCTCTGAGTAAGTGATTAGCAGTTAGATCTACTCAGTAAAAGTTTTTTGCAGTGGCATGCTAAAACCAACAGAAAAAAACTCACTGGGAATGAAAACAAATAGTGATCCTGACAGCCTGGCATCTGATATCAAAATCAGTACTAACAGGTACAGCCTTTGCAAATTCTGGTAGAGAAATGGAAATCTGCTGTTTTGCACTTGTAAATCTGTCAGTCTGAAGCCATTCACTACTTTATTTCAGGCTCTTCAGTCATTTTATAGTTAAGTACATTTCCCATTACAAGCTTGCTTTCTAATTCTATATATCTAAATTGCCCCACACAAAAGCAGTCTCTTCAAAGCTTTCATGGTACATCTTTACCAAAAATTGTGTTTTGAGGGGAGATCTGGAGTAAACCAGAGAAGTCATTCTAAATTTAGGGCAGCTTAAACACTTTCTTTTTATTTGTCATTTTTTCTTGTTATTTAGTTGCTTGGCTACGAAATCCACGCTTGTTCTGTTGTTCTTGCGAAGAAGCGCTTTTTAGTACATTTTCGTGGGAGGTGAACGTGTTAAAGGGTACTCAGTGATGAAATGCAAGTGCAGTAGCTTGTGATGTCCAGTCCTAGGACACAGTTCAGAGGAGGCAGGAGTACAGCTTTGTTTGCTGTAAGGACAGAGGCTAACACGGTGTGGAAAACAGCACGTGGAGGAGATGCAAGTGATGCAGATTAAACAATAAAGAGGGAGATTTGGAAAACAAATATAGTAACCCAGGGATGACAGAGAAGCAAGCTGAGAAAGAACCACTGTGTTAAATCTTCAGTGTTTCAAATGCTTTTCAGTGCTAATATAAGCTTGTGAATTTGTTTTTCTTCCATTTCCTCAGTAGTCTACTATTCTGTGTAAAAATTCCTTCTTTTCCTTTCCAAAGTCTCTACTTAAATGCAGATATTCACACACAATGAAATGTTAGTGATTGTAAACCACATCCATTGACACAGCAGTTCCTAGGAGGTAAAGCAAATATTTTTAGTTAAAACTACAGAGAGAATTTCACTTTTGCAGAACGCAATTACCTGAATTAGATTTAGGTAGGATACCTAACACTTTTATTGTCGTCATGTCCTCAGCAACCTCAAGCACTGGATTGGACTCGTCTCTCAGCCAAGAGAAGGGAAGTAAACAGGAGCTGCAGAGAAACAAAACATTATGAAATGCAGAACATGATTTTGTCTCCACGATCAGTTTAGAGATGTTAACAATAGCTCGTGCACACTTCCTCCCTTACCTCTAAAGTAACTCTGTCAAAACAAATTGTTTTTAGTTTAAACCCAAATTAATGAACCAGGTTTATTATTTCAGGAGAGAGAGGCTGGCAAAGGAAAAATAGAAAAATAAAAGACCCAGGAGTCATTGGTAGAATAGGTGGTTTATAATGTGTTAAATGTGTTTATTTGCACTTCCAAAGTTCAGATTTCCTCATACATTTTCATACTGATAGAGATAAAATGCTGAAGTCTTAAATCCCTCTATGCCATGCTGAGTTGCTAAGGGCTGTTGAGTTTTTGTTATTTCTCCTCTCGAGTTAGCTCTGATTATGCCTGCTGAGTGAAAAATTTGTATTTGCCGACAGAAATAGGAACCATACCACGTGTGCTTGCACTCAGCAAATGCTCCAATACATCACAAAGATTTGCTCAACCCACCTTCAGAGGCCAAATCGAGCATGTTATTTTCTGTTTAGATCTGATCCTGAAGACTATCAGTCAGGAGTGTTTCTCAATCTCTGATTAAAACAAGGCCTACAAAGCTGCAAGTGTTCATGCACAGTCTCATTAGAGGACTGGATGGAGTGACCCTGGTCTTCTAGCACAAAGCTGTGAGTGAACTTCAAATATGAGAGTGCATCAATCAAATCCAAGCAAGGCTTTTATGTCATTTTTTCTACTTTGCCTTTAAAGTCCTAAAGGAATGCCCTTTCCACTGTACAGCCAAGGATCATTCAACAGCAGCAAACAAACCAACAAAAAGCCTTTCAGGAGAAGGATTTTACTCCCCTCACAAAGGGGAAAGCAAGATATTTTACTAATGTGTTTTCTAATAAAATAGAAAATACACTTGGCTCATTTCATAGCTCTCTGTCAATGATTTTTGCCAATCTGGAGGGCTCAGAAGTATATTCAAGAAATAGAAAGTTTATTATAAAAATTATGGAAAGAGAGATTTTGTGCATTTTGCTTTAAACCAGGATTGGTGCAGCTTTTTGTACGCTTTTGATTTTTGCTCCTGCTTATTGAGGGAAGGAATAGACAAAAATACATTTGAGAACAGTGCAATATTTGATCCAGATATTTGGTGCTATAGCACTGTGTGGTATGTAATTCTTTTCTGTTTAAATGATGATGACATTTTAGTAACTACTTTTAAATGGAAAAATTAAATTCAAAAGATGTTACACTTCACCATCTAAAACTCTCTTTCAAAAGCTGTGATGATGCAATGAACTGTGATCATAAATGAAAGGAAGTTTTTCTTTGAACAAAACCAAGGATCCAAAAATAAATACAATCCGGGGATGACTCTCCATGGAAATTAAATTAAAATGAGCTAGGGGAGTTTGAAAAAACAAAAGAAGTTAGATAGATGAAACAGGCCTAAAAGTGCCAAGTGACCAAAACTTTGGAAGTCCGACAGACTTTTGAAAAAGCAGTCTGTACTCAGCTGCATTCAGCTGAGGCTAGGAGGACCTAATACTTAATGTTTGTTCACAAGGTATCCTTTTGTCTCTGTACCATGTTTTTTTTTCCCTAAATTCCACAGATTATGAAGCAGCCATCACCTGAGCCTTATCATCATCTATATATACATACACATATATTTTTGCAATTTTTAATATGTGGAGGTATTTCCAACATTATATTTAAATGTGGTTTTTTGCAGGCCTTCAGGTGTTCAGAAGAATTATGCAGATTTTATAAATGAGTACTAGAGCATTTATGCCACTTGATGGTGCCCCATCTGTGCTTCCCCCGTAGTGTTTGACGGGGCATCTGTGGAAATTGCTACTTTTTTTGTTTGTTAATTAACTCACTGGATAAAAAACATCATGCGTTACCTGTTACAATTTTGATATGCTTCAGAATATACACTACTCTTTTTTTGGAAATAATGTTGAGTCCTGAGTTTGCCTTTGCGCTTACAGTTTCTGAAACCAGATGTCAAGCTACTTCTCTTTTCAGTCACTGAAAATCCAACAAATTGAAGAAATTAAACTTCTGCTCCTGACTCCTGAACAGCACATATTTCTTTACTTTTCTGACATCATATTGTTGTTAAACTTTATCTCACATATATCTCCAATTTAATATATTATATGGTGTACATTTATGTATTTATAAATTAATAGGTATGTACTTACGTACTTATGTTTTGTGAAAATATATCAGTCAAATCAGCCAGATTTTCTGTTGATGATGTTTGCTCTATTCAGTTACTTGATTCACTTTTTTTAATGAATATCTTTTTTGCAGGGTTTGCTTTCTTTTGTTCCCTGTTCCTCCAGAAGAAAAGAAGAAACAAACTTTCTTATGCTTTAATTTGCAGAGTGTTAGGATCTACTCCAAAATTTTTATATCTTTTTGCTGCTGAGAAATAATGATGTATAGTTTTCCTCAATGTTACAGTTTTTTATTTCAATTTCTAGCAAAATTAAGTTGTCTGTTTGGATTGCCTGTAGATTTAGCTAGAGATTTTCATTATCCAAAGAGATAGTATCCTAACCCTGCAGATTAAGTGTTTGGCCCCCATAGCCATGGGCCAGTTCAGACTTCAGAAGAACACTAGAAAAATTCAGAAGGCTGAGCAGGTTGTTTTAGTTTGGAAATAGCTGCATGCATTTTTTGTGTTATCTTGATCTATATCCAATACATATTCAATGTGTAATCTTAATCTGACCCACATTATTGTTCAAGGCCAAATTTTAATTTATGTTTTCCAACATTCCTGGGTTTTCTCTCTTCCAACAGTATTGTGGAGGGAATTTGCAGGGTTTGTTTGTTTCCCTTTTGCACGTGGGGATAGATTGTGAAGCACTTACTGTTGAGCAAATGTGCATTGAGTGTATCAACAACAATACAGTGTGTATGGCTGTTGTCTTCGATTTCTATTATCAAAGGTTAAAAATATGCATATATGTTCTGCCATCATAGAACACAATTTTTCTACACAGAAATTTTCTCTATCAGAAGAGCATTACAAAAGTGCTTTTGTACAGTGGTCATTGGGTGGTAAATAAGCAAAAGTGATTCATGAGAAAGAGAATACTAAATTATGTCAGGTTTAATATCCAGAACGTGTCCTTATAACACAAGTACTGTTGTCTCACAGCATTGTACTCTAAGCACAACTAAGGATGATCACTACAAATGCTTAACTCTTCCTATACCTTCTCTGTTATGAAGTGATCTGTGCAAAGTTCAAGCTCTTACAAAACCAACAACGACAAACTCGCACTGAGCAAGTGCCAACAGTGCCTGTGAAATTCCAGTTAAACCTATGTTCTCTCGTGTTCTCAGATGTGGGCAGATTTAGGTAAGGTTCTGTGAGTCAAATGAGACTCGCCAACAGTACAGTATTACGACAATACTCTATTGCAACAAGTAGACAATCTAAATAGATATGTCAGCAACAAACATGGACAATGTCACCCTAACTTTTCTTTTTCTCAAAAAAAAAAAAAAGTCGGCTTCCTACAAGTAATTATCTATATTTTTCTAACCGTACCTGAATAGCACATTTCTATGGATTGATCCATTTTCTTTGTAAGAGAAAAACACATAAATAGTTACCCATAAAGAGATATTTAATTCACTTCTCCTTCCCTCCTTTCTTCTTTCCCACCTCACTTCATGGTCCTACAGCACATGCTGCTGCTTCTACTATAGACATTCAGTTATCATCTGATATTGATGGTGCCAGATGCTTGACGTTACCTTAGTTTGTCAAACTTTTTTTTTGTGTTTGGATTTGATTTTGTTTTAATAAGGAACTACTAGGTTGTTTCTCCTCGTTGTTTGGTTTTGGAAAGGAAATTGGTTATGCTCAAGCAGACTCAGACAAGAAGCAGAGGAGTTATGTAATTTTGTTTCAACATACTATATTTGATTCTCTGATGTGTTAAGTCCATGAGCTATTCATCGTGATATCCTCTATCTATAATCATTATTTCTGCTGTTAGTCCTTACATTTTTTACTTTTTAGATTACGTATGCTTTTTTTCATTTAAACCACCTCTCAGATTCATTTAAACCCTCTTTCAGATGTGTGTTCAGCACTGTCTCTTGCTGTTCTTTGATTTCTTTTCAACAGCTGTTTTATGACCTTCATTACCTACTCTTTCTTCTTTTACAGATTTTGTTCATTTACTTCAATTTGCCTGGACTCACAAGTTTCAGGATTAACTTTTTACAACTTCTCCACCAGTCTTTTCCTCAGATAATATCCTCATGCTGAGATGCCCATACATAGGGCACGAGCTCCCAAACCATTCCCCTTAGCAATGGTTATATCATTCATCTGATTTGCTGTTTGGCAGATTTTTCCCTCTCTTTCTAGAAATTAGGGCATAACACAAGCTAACATCTGTCAAGTGAATAATCAGATGAGACTTGCTTCAGAAGTTAACCAGAATATTGTCAATAGCTTCTTCTCAGAAAAGCTATGTTCAAGCAGTACTGATAATAATTACAAGAATTTTCCTTGGAGAGTGCATGTTAATGCTGGAATATAAGCATAGTTCTGTTTATTTAAAAAAAGTCACTACAGCCGTGTTTATACCTAAGCAGAGAATGAAGCACTTCAGAAACAAGGGGGCTGTGTTTATGATAATACTGTTTAAGTGCCCAGGCACTTGCTGATTGCCCTGTTGTAATCAATGTAACCAAGGGTGGAACATAAGCTCCAGACAATCCTTTCAGTTTCCTAAACAATAGGATAAAATCTAGGAAAAAAATTTATAAGAGGAGAACAAACAGTTGATTAAAATAACATCAACAAATAAACATCAACAAATAGCATAGGAAAACAACCTGAAGTAAGTGTTATTAAAAGAGCTTGCAAAACGTCTGATAAAAAATAGGAAAAAATTTTGCAGGCTGTCAATGCAGCATTGCTTTGTACTTGGTCACTACTTTACATAAATATGAGATTTTGTATACTAAGCCATTTCCTATAACTTTACTTGTTTCATATTCAATGTTGAAAGAGAATAGTAACTTTTGTTACAAGTAACTATTTTGGGCTAGACTGGGACAGCTTTTGTGGGATTTGTCTTGCATAACTTGAGCTGTCTACAGCCATAGACAGCTATGTCCAAGTTGCTTTTACAGCATTGGAGAGAAATTAAGTGAACAGGTACTTTTAGGAGGTAGTCCAGCCAATACATTTTAGATATGTACTTTGGGATTAAGTCAGTTGTGCCACAGAAATTATTTTCTCCAGTGATTGTAGAGACACAAGTGTAGACATCCTTGCAGGTCTCATGCCTAGCTCAAAGTAAGAAGTGGACATAGAAGAACCTCTTCCAAGAGCTGCTTTTTCTGTTTTCAGAGAGGAAATTTTGTATCTGATTCTTCTTTGTTTCAAAAAGAAAAATAACCCCTTGAAGCCCACTGCAGAATCCAACTTATCTAATGTATGCCAGGTCAGCTCTTTAGATCTCCCTTGACATTGTCCACCTTTTTTTAGCCACCTCTTACCCACTAGTTCAGGACAGCCCTGGAGTACACATGAAATCAGATAAACCATGCATTTACATGCTGATCTGAGATGGGATGGAATTGTGTTTAAATGCTTTCTTTAAATGAATCATGACAGATAACTTCTCCATGTTGTGATAACAAAAGCAGGTCATGGTGGACAGTAGGGGATGGTTTGTAGCCTTGTTGGAGCTAGTGACAAATTTGTTCTTCATCTGTACTTGAGCTTTGTTGCAGTTAATGAATACCCCAATCTTTGCAACTACCTTACAGAAGAAAATGCTTTGAGTTGTAATATTCAGTATAAGAAAACTCATCAATCAATTCAACCTAGAATCCAAAGTTACCTGTAACACTGGAACTTCTGAAGTATTTATTTTTATTCTCATTAAATAAAGAGAGCCACAGATTATGATAAATCTTGTGTTGCCCTTCAGAGATACATCATCTAGTGCTTGAGGCCAAGAAATGAGTAGTTTCCATAATTAGTAAGGGAAATTGAATAATTGGGCTGTGGTTTATGAGGGTTCTTTCTCTAAGAAGAGAAACCATGTAAGTCTCAGTCAAGTGGATTAACATGATTTATTTTTTTAGCACACAATTATTGCAAGTTCATTTAACATAAATTCTACACTTGAATATTTATTTTGCGCTTTTTTTTCCGTTTCTTTTTAGCATAGCCACAGGACCGTGTTTTTGTGAACACTTTATACTCATATTTTCTGCCTGGAAACGGGCTTAATATTGTGGTTAGCATGATTTCTAGCTCAGAATATTCTATGATATATTTTTTCTGAAGACAGTGAAAGAAATAAGTGCTTGTCTTCCAAAAATGGCATAAATGTGGGTATTTCAATGGAATTTCACATAGTGACAAGACACCAATTTATTTCATATTTTGCCATCACAGAGAATCTTTGTATCTGAATTGTTTATGCTCAAATAATTTAAAAAGCTAAATCAGTTTACAGATATCTTCCTTGCTAGGCACAAAAATATTCTTGTGTGCTGGCATTTTCTAATGCATGTATGATGTTATGATACATGCATTTTAATGCAGTATTAAGTTAGTAAAAACAAGAAGAGGAAGAATTCACTTCATGTGTAGCTTGTAGGAATCAGAGAAAGCAGGTTTGCCCAGTGAAAAAATGGATTATTCCATATTTCAAAGTGAATAGCTCCACAGACTTCAGGAGCTATGATCTTACAGTGTTGCAACCTAAATAAGAGTGATAAAAAACTGGGGCAATTACATATATAAAAGAAACCCAACCTCAAGATCACAAAATAGAAAGTAGGAATTATAAAATCTTGTACAAGAAATGCTGATGACAGTGTAAGATAGTTTTAAGCATAGGATTATTAAATCAAGTAATGACCAGTGTAGGTGTACCACTCAAACTCTGAGGACGTCTTGCTGTGAATCCGGGGTCACGAGTCCAAGTGTTTCTTCAGACACGCATGAAAACATTGGACATCCCCAGTCAACCTTGCTGTAAAGTGATTTCTGAAGCCTGAGAATGGACAAATCAGAGGCAGCTAGACCTGATGCTAAGCACATCTCAATTCCTTTGCATGTAGTGGAAGGGTGTTAGTATGCTTTGCCCACACCCGTCCCACTATGTCAGAGAGATTTGGGGAAGCAAAGACAGGAGGAAGGGGCCTGCATAGAAAAAAACAATAATAATCATTTTAAAAATCACGTGGAACAAAACACCAGAATTTCTGCTTTCTTCATGCTGTTATATCATGGAGATAACTTTAACTCACAGCAGATCAGCACCTGCCAAAAAATTGGTATTACTACCCCTTGCTGGGTCTGACCAAACATCTACCTAGCCCAACATTCCTGTTTCTGTCAAAGCAGCAGTAGATGCTTACAGAAAAATATACAAATATACACAGAAAGTAGAAGAATGCATAGTAATCATCTAACAGACCTTAGCCTGAACTTGCAACCCTTATTCATGTGAATAAAGTCCCCTTGAAATCAGGGGATTAGCGTCCTGACAGTATTGTTCTGTTCCACTTTTTAACAGAAATAGCATCATGAGCTCTCCAAATGGATATTGATCCTCTAAACCCTCTTATGAAAAGCCCCAGTAGAGTTTCCTAAGAGAAGAGAGAAGTAAGGGTTTACGGAACAGCCAGGGTATAATTTCAGCTAAACCTGAAATGTGCAAGTGTCTATATAATTCGTTTCATAATTGCTGCATACCGCACATAACCTTCCATTGACTCCTCTTGTGTGTTTAAAAGCCTCTAAGTATGGTTTTAGTATTGCAGCTTTTAAGTATGGTTTCAGTGTTGTTCCTGAAATCCTCTTCTCTGGAAAAATGCTTCCAAAGAAAATACATTTCTTATGTTTTCATGACTCTGACAGAGGTGCAATGTTTTGTGATGAGTTACTTAATGTCTCCCTTTGAATATAGTTTTCAGAAAAATTTTATTCTTATGTGCCATATTTAGAGTCAAAAAAACTCAAACAAACAAAACAAAAACAAAACATCCTATCACTTGGTTATCAGAGAAAAAATGTTAGGTAAAAATTATATTACTGTGATCTCTCTTGGATTCTGAGGAAATACACTTTCCACCTTTCTAACGGAAAACTTGGGAAGCTTAGATACCATAAAATGATTGTGACATTTATTGGCATCAGAAAATGGTAAGGGTTCCAAAGCATTCCTGGTGTTTAGAGGTAGCCATGAACCATGGATTTACATGCATCAGGCTGCATCAAATAGCTAAGCCAGTATTTTACACATACCTAATCTCTGAGTACATAAAGTGCTGCATGTAATATTACTGAAACAACAATCTAGCTTTTAAAAAAATGCTTTCCGGTAACTATTTAGCTAGAAAAAGAATCAATATTCCTTCAGTATTCACAACCCACTCAATAGCTTAACTGATATGTTGTTCAGGAAAGGTTAAAAAGAGAGAGAGAAAGAATGAAGGCACAGAAAGAAGCAGGAAAGGAAAGGAAAAAAATTATGCCGCCTAGCTACAAGCTGCAGAGGGAAATTAATATTCAAAAGGTTAAGGTGTCTGTGAAATGTATGTAATGAGTAACACTCATAGTTTGTTACTATAGGTTCATTGCCTCTAATGTTGAGGACGGCACATGGATAATTTACGATTCCCATTGTCCCCTCTGCAGGGATTAATTCTGAATTATTTATGTACCTATATACGCACAGAACTGAAACATTTTAGTTAAAGTCAGCCACTCACTCATAGTCTTGAAATTATGCAGCCCTTGTTGCTAAAAATGATGTTAGCCTCTTGTGATTTAAGTCATAACATTTTATTTTCAGTCCCACTGAGAGAGAAAGCATACAGGAGGAAAAAAAAGATATATTTTCCTGAAGAAATCTCTGAATGCATTTTTTAAAGATTTAAATAGATAATGGTAATTTGTTGAGTCAAATTATTGTTGTAGCGTGCATGTAAATAAACCTTTATTTTATTCATGATTAGAGATAATTTTTCTATTGCTCTGTGAGATTATTTTTTTAAGATGGCTATCTTTAAATACAAAAGCTTTGCATTTCAATAAAGGGAATCCCATCTACTTATTAATTAATCAAAGGATGGAATTTCATTTTGGGAAATTGGTCTCAACTGTTAAGAATTCCCACTGAATCACTGCCTTTGGTACAAATGAAACCTTCACTGCTGTTTCCATTTGAACTCCAATGATTCCTTGCTGCTCTAAATGGCTCTTTTGGATACATCAAAATTCTTTAATCATGGAAAAAATGCAGACATTAAACATTTCTTAATAAAATATTAGATTAGGGACTGTCTTGAGATCTACACTGAGGATAGTGTTTGATAAAGACCTAAGCCAGTCAGCATGAACAGGTCATAGGCATTTTTTCTAAGCTAGGTATCAATTTAACATGTTTCGCTGTTTTTAACCATTTTTACTTCATCTGTAGGAGGAGCATTTTTTTCCTTGATTTTTACTTCAAACATGTTTCAATATGACATAGTTGCAGTGCAAAATTTCAAGTTTATTGACATACAAATGTTACTATGCAAAGGGCAATTAATAAAAAGGGTAAGAGAAAAGAAACCATTGCTTGAGCAGCCCCAGACCTTTGGGGTTTCAGACGAACTGGCCGGCTCTGCCTTAAGGAATTGTGCCCGTAATGATGACTGTTCATCGCAAGCAGACAGCATCGTCTGCGAGCAGAGTATTTAATACCGAGTGGATAAAGATGTAAAAGTATCTGACACGGAAAAGGAAAAAAAAATACATATAAAAGATCAATCCTTCTTTTTCCCCCTTCTGTACAATTCAACAATTGCTAATGAATTAGGAGGAGGGGCATATTGATGTACTGCTTGACTGTAACACAAAGAAGTGTAGTTAGCAAAAAGCTGCAGTGGGTAATGAACAGTATTTTAACTCGGCAGTTTAACCTCCGTGTCTGTCAGCAATGACCTTTTACCAACCCCAATGAGAGCCTGATTTCTCACTTTTGCTACTCACTGCTGGATGAGTGAATGTAGAATTTGACAGCGAGAGGTTTTACATGAAAAGGGAAGGTACTTAAAAAGCATGTTTTGTGATGATAGGCTACATTTATTCACTGTTCATTACGCTGGGTGCAGCGGCAGCGTTGGTGGATTGATTGGGTGTGAGCAGCTTGTCTTCTGGGGCAGCGAGGAGGCGTTATTGACCTGCATGGGAGCCGAGGTGGCCTCCAGATGACCCCCCTTTCACCTGGAATTGACCTTGAAAACAACCTAGGGTTCACCCCGCTTTGAATAAATAGAAAAGTGTCTTAACAGCATGTGGATTATTAGAATTGACATATTGCACATTTCTCCTTTTTCAACTTTTATAGAGGTGCGTGTGTAGGGGGTGGAGGGAGAGTGTTGCCTTTTAAATTTCCAGATCCAGCAGCTGCACGGCTTGGTATTTGTACAGATTTATGGCGGGAGGCAACTAGACTTTCTCCTGCTTGATGCTAAATTTTACCATTCATCATTATTGATTAGAGCCTACACTCTATGACAGAGCCCAAACCTTACTATGACAATTGCTATTTCAGTTGTTATGGGCCATAATGGGCCATAGGGATGATTTAAAAGAGCACAATAGCTATCTGTAATTACACATGAATAATCCATGAATTCTCTAGCACAGTGCTTATAATCAGACCCTAACAGCCAAGGCCGAGACATTTGTACTTGTTTCCCCTTCAGCAACTAGACCAGAAGGCACCTCTACATGTAAACTCAGCCACAACAGGCCAAAAGCAATTGTCTCCTTCTGTGTCCAATCTTGACTTCTCTTCCTGTGCTTAAAATAAATCAGGTAAAGCAGAGGGTAATGGAGTATTGCATCACTGCCGAGGGTGCAGCCCCCTAATGAACTTGACTTGGCATGGAGAGCTGCCTGGAGCTGCCTTCTCAGAAGCTGTTTCCTTTGGTTTTGTTTTGTTTTATCAGACACAGAGTTATTTTTCAGAGTTTCTAAACCCTGATGATAGCTTGCTTCTATGACAACCCTTTTCTGTATGGAAAGACAAATAAGGGAAACAGATACAGCAGCTAGCTTCAAAGTCGCTGCTTAATTCTACATTGGTTTATTCCATGTTGAACATTTTCTGAATTGTTGCCCAACTTTAATCGCCTCAGTTTTGAAATATTAAGAGCATTGATCACAAAAGTATCTTTACTGTGGGTTAGATGCAACTCTTTCAGAGAGCTGTATTGGTGATAATAGCTTGGATTGGTGGCACCACATAAGTGGCATCACATAAGAAAAAAAGCTAGGTTGACCAGATTTTTCTACAGCAAGGCTTCTGCACTCGCAGATACATCATTCTGAGCTAATTGGACCAAATCCAGGTGGCTAACAGGCTGCAAAATCTACACAATCACCATTTTCTGCTGAGTTTATGACGTCTGTCCTGTGGCTGTCCTAGACTTCCATGTTGGTCCTAGCTAAGGAGAGCACATTTTCTGCGGTGCTCGAGGAGCCTCGTGTATTTTTTATTTTCAGCAATACCTGTCTGGGTGCCCATCCTGTTTTGGGCTCTGCAAACGGTATTTTCTTTCTAATTCAGGGCTTCAGAGGGGTTTTCGTTCCTTAGGAGCCACTATTCTTCTTCCCTCCAAGTTCTAGTGCTGAAGCATGATTTGCACATGCTGTTAAATGGGCCTTGTTGCAAAATTAAAATGTAACATATCCTAAAAAAACAGCTATTGCCAAATGAAATAAAAACCTGCACAATTTTATTCTGAGTTATGCAAATGATTTTTTTCAAATATTATTTCCTCCTAACTGCTGGCATTTATCTGTACATCAAGAAAACACGGAGCAGGGATGTGTTTTCTTTAACAGCTGAGTCTGTACAGAACACACACACAAAAAAAAGAGTGACTTATAATTGGTATGACATTAGAAACCCATGTAGTAGCACAGTCAGCTTCCATCTCATCTTTGTTCCTACCTCTCTATAAAGGATAAGGCAGTTTTGCCCAGAGGAAGAAATAAAAGGGAATCCTCGTTAAAAGGTACATTAACGAAAAAAAGAACAGCTTTATTGGGGACATGTGCAGAAAGGGATGTTTGAGTAGCAAATGATAATTTACTTTTGAGGTATATTAAAAAGGTTTAATCTTACTGATCATGAGTTAAATTGGATGTTTTAATCAGTTAGTGAGTGCCAAAAATAATTATGCCAGAGTGCTTAGTCTGCAGAATGTGTACACAAAGCATATAAATCCTTTCCTTCCCCAGGGATTTCTCAGAATAACACACAACTAAAAGACAAAAGCGATATCAAACTCATATAAATTAACATTGCAAATGATCTGAAAAATACAATAAATAACATGATTCTATCACTCTGAATATGCTATACAGGGGAGAGTGTCCAACACAAATACATTCATTAATCTCTTATATCCTCACTAAACTTTTTCAGGAAACTTTCCTGCCATTTACTTTCTGCAGTTCAATTGAAGGTCATCCTATGCACAGTGAAAGTGGGCTGATGTCTACGTACAGAAATCTGTCATCTTTTCTGAAATAAATGTTCAAAACTGAATTAATTTCACTTATTTCTTCCTCTTAGGAAGAAAAGTATTTGTCAGTATTTAGTACCCACTCTGAAAGCCGAAACAATGCACCCTGATGGATCCTTTTATTCAGTTTTGTAGCTTCTCGTAGAAGCGTGTAAAGATTTCATTTATAAGGGATCTTTTTTCAATCTAGTATAGTAGATAGCTACACTGTATGTGTGCATGCATGTGTGTGTTCATAATTACTGTAGATTGGATGCAAATTTAAATGAGATGGCAGCTGTGTAGGTGAAATGATCTTTAATCTTTGCAGCTTTTGCAAAATAATTTTGGAGCTAAATTATTTGTATAATCCTTTTACTTGGAAAATGTAAGAACATGGCCATCACATGCTACATGTACAGGAAGGCTTTTCTGGAAGCACCCAAGCTATTATTTATGAAACACAAAATATACTTTTAGGACACAAGGTTTTAATTTTTTAATTTCTGAAGTTCCTATTTTCACCCTTTCAGTTCATTCTCTTTTTCTTAAATAAGGAAATCTCACAGGATAATCCCACCAACTGGGACTAACAGGATGATTTTAAAATTAGCCCATGCAGTTTCACTCCCTCTAGACACAAAACTGGAAAGGAAAACTGACAGAAAAAAGCAGTGGCTGTTATGCTGAAATGGTGAGTTGGTCGCTGTGATATAATCTTGCCCCCCTTCTAGCATGGCTGGGTTTGTCACAGGTTTTTTATTTACTGTTAAAGGCCATATACAGGGTTTGATTTCCCACTACTCCCATTTGCTCCTCAGGAGTTAACTCTACTGAAGGCAACAGAGTCAGGATTGCAGGGTGAATCAGATTATGCTTCCCTTATTCTGCTACCATTTACATACCTCACTATACATGCATAGGTATCCTACAGGCCTTGAATGAATGGCTTATTAATAGCTTTTTGCAAGACAGGTGTTGAAGGTGTTTTAAGTACCTAAAAAATAAAAATTTAACCCATGCACATCGTAAATTGTGGGCCATTGTCCTTGCATTATGTTAATGCCAGCTCACAGAAGACCATTCTCAACTTCATTTATTCATTTCAGATGTAAAATAATTCCAAAATAACATTTGAAATTTGGTTTACTATTGTTTTCCTAATGTCTTATACATAATTATACACTATCTTTGACTGCCTCTCATGTTTTGTCCACTTTCTACTTGTGTGCAGAAAAATTCAAAAAAAAAAGAAATCAGGTACAAAAACCTATGCTATAAGTCTCATCCAGAGACCACCTTAAAGTTTCAGTTACCAATTAAAAACTGGCTTGGTGTACTGAAATGTTAAAATGAGTGATTTTTTACGCCATACTTATTGAAATGCCTCCATATAATTAGGTGAGTTAGAGACAGAACGTAAGTCCTAAATATGAATGTTCTGATTTTTGTTGCTTAAAGTAACAATTTAATTGACAAAAATCTGCTCATGAAACTGTGTTCATAAGCTCAGTAATTACAACAAAGAAGCATCACAGAAAACACCTCAATTATCCATTTGAGAAAAACATGCTGGTGTGGATTTGCCACTAGTTTTACTAGTAGGACTCCAAGGGATAGTTCAAGTAGTGGTGTCGGAGGCTTTGAAATTTCTGTTTCTCTGAACTTTCAGATTCTAGAATGATCTGATGAGGTAGTTATATCTTATGTAAAATAAATTTCCTGCAATCTCCTACAGTCATAAAGATCTGAGTTCTCTCTTAGAGAAGAATTTAATACCTGTAATTTTGTCCATTTACATGTTTGTCTTTTGTACATTAAAAATTGTTTAATATTGTCTTTAATGTTTGGTAAACCGTAAAAATTAGAAGATTAATTTAGGTTGGATATGCATAAAACCCCAATTGTTATCTGAGATTATCCATTGTTTCCTCAGGGCAGCCAATTTTTTCTTTTCTGCCATTCTTAATTTCCCTAAGGATAAAGCAGGGAAAAAAAAAAAAACATTTAAAATACACTTATGAAAAAAGTTAGTATTTAATTCCTGATTATTTTACCCACACTATTGCTAACTGTAAGCTCAGCTTTCCTCCACAAGAGCTTACCCACTCTGTAATATTTTAAGTTTCCTTTTTTTTAAAGACCGTTTTTCTTTCTTCCATTTTGAGTTGGGTTTTGCGAACGGAGAGCTGAGATTTCTTTGCTGGTATGTTTGGAGTCCAGGAAAATGGACAACAGACAAGAATTCCTGTGAAAAAAGGTAGAAAAGATGTTTAAAATCAATAGGCAAGTGAAAGGGGCAGAAACTCACACAAAAGAAAAAAGGTTTCAAAGCATGATGAAAAAGAATTAAACCTTAAAATCACTCTGATTCACCCACATACTGAGTTACTTTAATTTTGTCTCTGTCCCAACTTTCCTATTTACACATAATCTTACATTATCTTTGCCTCTCAAAGGATGTTGTCTGTTGTATGGCATTAAAAATACATATTTCTTATACAGTATCCTACAGAAGAGGAGGAGAAAACTGGGAAAAGAGAATAAAGTGTTGAGAGGGTAAAATAAAAATTAGAAGAACCAAGAGCGTAGAGCTGTTGTCTTGGGAAATGGCGTGAGATATAGGAAAAAAGCTAATAGAAAAAAAATTGGAAGGGAAATGGACGATGAAAAGTGTTAGAGAAGAGGTGGAGAGGCAAGAGAAAATAAAAAAGACAATCAGACAAAGGTATAGAAATACAGGAAATATTTGAAATTAATATGTGCAAAAGAAGGAAAGAAGTGATAAGGAAGGAAATAAAAGTTAAATGGCTACTGAATGTTTTGTTCATTTTAATACTTGCTTGAAAATGGGAAGGGAGCCCAAATACAGAATTCTTGCTTGAGGTATAGCTTGACAAAGGGGGAATAATAACAATATCCATCTCTCTATCCATGTCTCGCTGTAAGTTCTTACGGCCAGTTGTAGTTTAAATGTGTTGGAGGGAGGGAATAACACTTTTCCTGATTCAGTCACGGGTGTTTATTTCTGAACTTATTGCAAGGGGTTTGAGCCAAATCCCACTGAAAGAAGAAAGTGACCAATTCATAAGACCTTGAAGTTCAACCTGCACAATGCAGTTATGCCAAGATATTTAAAACAAACAGGGCTGTGCATCTCATGGATGTACATGTGAGAGAAGGAGGAAGAGGCAATTATAATATATAAACATTCACACCATTCTTTATACAGCTGAGCATCAAAGAAACATATTTTAATAAAAAACCTAATTATTTCAGTCTCTTAGTCTTTTCCAATCCACATCCCATGTCAGTTACTTGCACCCAAAGCAATATCTTGTTTCCAAGGACACAGAATTGTCTTTGTTCTTTGCTGGGAATTTCTGCATTGGAGGGATTTCTGATAGAAGGTATAAGTTTCCTTCTTATTAAAATGTGGAGGTTTGCTCACATGGTGGGCATGATTTCAGCGGGGAAAGGAAACTCCTGGTATTCCAGAGCATGCTGAAAAATATAATTTACTTGCTAGTGTTCTTCTGACAGCTCTGGTGTTATCAAAGGTGGTTTTGTTGGAATAAAAACTCTCTCTTCTTGTGTTGGACCTCATCCTGTAGTGAAATCACAAGCCCAAGTGCCCAACATTGGACTGTTGCTGTGGAAATTCACACCTGAAATCCTGTGTTCAGTTTTGGGCCCCTCACAACAAGAAGGACATTGAGGTGCTGGAGCGTGTCCAGAGAAGGGCAACGAAGCTGGTGAAGGGCCTGGAGCACAAGTCTGATGGGGAGCGGCTGAGGGAACTGGGGTTGTTTAGCCTGGAGAAGAGGAGGCTGAGGGGAGACCTCATCGCGCTCTACAACTACCTGAAAGGAGGTTGTAGCGAGGTGGGGGTCGGTCTCTTCTGCCAAGTAACAAGTCATAGGACAAGAGGAAATGGCCTCAAGTTGCGCCAGGGGAGGTTTAGATTGGACATTAGGAGAAATTTCTTCACCGAAAGTGTTGTCAAGCCTTGGAACAGGCTGCCCAGGGAAGTGGTTGAGTCACCATCCCTGGAGGTATTTAAAAGACATGTAGATGCTGTGCTTAGGGATATGGTTTAGTGGTGGACTTGGTAGTGCTACGTTAACGGTTGGACTGAATGATCTTGAAGGTCTTTTCCAACCTAAATGATTCCATGATTCTATGATTCTATGAAATGAGTGGGATCACAAATAAAAATTGTTGACCTCACTGCAGGATGAGATAGGACAGGCTAATGGAACTGTATAAGTTGTTGTTTAGTCATATGTAATACAATGTGCTTGTGTGGTATGAGCAATTATGCATATTGTACTGCAGATTAAGGCATTAGAAGTGTAGATGTTGTCAAAAAATTTCTGTGATGTGATTGTCTTCTCCTGAGTAAGAGTAACCCTTCTTTAAAAAGAGGGTGCCATCAAAAACACATAATCCTTGTTTTGGCACAATTTTTTATTCCCTCTCATTTTATTCAGTACTTTTTCTTACATCGGATAGTCAAAAACAAAGTTTCTTGCCTCTAGTGTCATAGCTGTTTTATTTATGTAAGGAATTGATGTAGACTTACCTGGCCTTAACTACCATGTGTAATTGAGCACACACATCTGCATACATAAAATATTCCTATGCTATTTTTTTCTACTCTTTTTTACTAGCTTCCTTTTCTCCTACAGCTTATAAAGACAAATTGAATCGTACTTGGGTTTCAAGTGTTCTTGTTATCAGAGTTTTGCTTTTGCTTTAACTGTGATATTCATAATATTCCTAGTGTCCAATATATTTTTAATGACGTTTTCTCAGCTTTGAATGTGACTGAAGAGCATGTCCTGTTTCCATGCTAGTTGGAATCAGGAGTCCTTCTATGCTTTGACGTTGACACAAGTCCAATTCATGTGGAAGACATGGTCATTCTCAAAGGCCATGTGTGATCCCTACAACTGGGTGCTAATGCTATTGGTAGGTTTTCTACACCTTCATAAAACCCTTAAATGGATGCCCCATTAAATTAAGACTCCTTGAAGGGAGCATGATATTGCATGATATTGCAATATTGCTCTCATGATGCATTTGTGCTGAACAGAGCTGTTAAGCAGGTGGTCTGCAGCAGCTTGTACCTTTTGAACTTTTATAGTAAATCATTTTATTTCTGCATATAATGGGTTGCAATAAGAACTAGAAACCCAAATATAGAGATCTTCAGGAGCAGGCAGGTGTCAAGTAAAATGAAACATGATCTTTTAGTCAGTGGCAGATAGAAATGGACTTTCTGTCCATAACATTTTAAGTACCCATTACTTTTAGCAGTTCAGATGTACAAGTGGTGTACCCTTCAAAATCCATTTCCCACCCTGTTTTCTTTGGTCATTCTAGTATTTATGCAGTTCCTGATTTTGGCTCATCCATGGGAAAAATTAATTCAACTTGACATGAATGTTGAGTTGATGGTCATCTAAGTTACCACTACATTTCAGCCCACTCTCTCTCTTTTTTAGGGGATAAATAGGTGAAGATTAGACTTGGGTAAGAGGTGAAGGATGTCGGTGCTCAGTAAGAGTTCCTTCAGGACATCACATCTGATGGATCATAAACTCAGCCTCCTAGAGGATAATGATCAAACATCGCCTCAGAGTCCATCAGTGTCGATGATCTTTACTTGTAGGTGATCAAGGTAAGATCATCAACCACTGATCCTTTATCAAGTGGTAGGGGTCAGAGGACAACAGCAGCTGACACCTGGCATTGCAGAGCATTTCTTCCAGCTTCTTTGCTGAACAAGGAGGCAGCACGACAGATAGATAGGAATTTGCAAGGTAATTAACAATGTAAAATTCAAAATTTTAAGATATCAACTGACTATGGGCTTTTCAAAGTGATTTTGAAATGAAGCTTCATTTACTCCTTTCTTGCATGGTAATTTACAGATGTGTACAGTACACTGAGAGTATAAAATATAACTTTTATTAAAAGAACGAACATTTTTGCCAGTCTATAATGCTGTGAAGAAAGCAAGAGCAAAATGTATATCTGGGAGGTTTACTCTGGAAGCAACAGTCATCTGGATAATACCATTACATCTCCTAATGGCAGAAAGGTAAAAAAACGAGTTATGGAGAGTGTTGCTTGCTTACTTGTAAATTAAGTTACTATATTGCAATAACAGTTGCAGGCTTTATTAATGCTTCGGTTTTGACCACCAACCTTATCTCCTTATCGATTGGGCTAGGAGAGGTCTTTGGAACAGTTAGGAAAAAAAAACACCTGTTTCTGAGACTATTTCTGTGAAAAATCTTGTTTTCCAGGTTTTCAATGAGGGAGAATTAGAACAAATAGAAAATAAACAACCTCCCCGAAGGCCCTCCTTCTAAAGCCTGAGCTCACTTATAAACTGTTGACAGTTCCTTATACAAAAGCACCACAAATGCCAGATTTCTGAAGTGCTGGGAAATTGCAAGATTAGGTGTCATGCCTAAGGAAACTGAAGTAAGCAAAACAAAGTAATCACTGATTTTTTTTTAAGTAATAAATATATATTTTTTGTTAGTGGGTCTTCAACACAATGCAGAAAATACATAATTTTTCCAGTTGATTTCTTCCTTTCCAGTCATTCTTTGGTTGTTTGACAGCTTTTAAGTGATGATATCAATGCTGCTGTAGAAATATCAGGCATTTATGTGAATTGCATTGGACAGTGGGTGTATGTTTTGGGAAAGATTTAAATTTGTATTTTAAAAGAATCTGATGGATATCTCATGCTGGTTTACATGTAACTGCTACATGTAATATGGTACTGAGAGTAAAATTGGGATTTTGACAGTGTTAGTAATTGGTACGTTACAAGTGATAATAGATGCTTACCATGGATTTCTAAGACTGATATCAAAACACTTTTGAATAAATCCTTGTTTCTGGAGTATATTAGACAAATGTTAGCAACCCATGGCACACACTAAAAAGGCAGTTTCATTCAGATGGTTACTACAGTTGGATTGACTTTTTTTCTGATTCCTCCTCAAATGCCTTACCCTAGATATTCTTGCCAACACCTCAGCCCCAGCCCTTGGCGCATCCTTTATTTTCAGTACGAGCATGCGTGCACGCTGTTTGCTGAAGGTGTTGAACTAACTGGTAAGAGACACTGAAGTAGTGGGATAAGGGGCAAATTTTAACACCCCATTGAAAATGTGCCTCTTAAAGGTGGAATGTCCTAACAAAGTTATAGGAAATTAATGCAATGCAGAGTCTTAATGGAGAATTTCAATAACTTGTGACAACATTTTAGTCACCTGAGAGAAGAAAAGACCGTACCGAACTTTGGGAGTTCTGCAAGAGGTGGTGCTGAGCACAGGAGGAAAGCACACTCAGTTTAACGCAAACGTAGAGCAAACACTATTCCCAAGTGATTCCCCAAAATAAAGCTGCCAGTGTTTGGTTCCTCTGTATGATGCGGAGGGAGCTTGTGTGTATGAACCGGTAGGGGAAGGTTGCAGAACAAACAGTAAAGTTCTGCTAAATTTTACTCACTGCTGCATTCAAAATCAATGTCATAACTCAAAAAAAAACCTCAAGGATAAGGAGAGGCATGCCAAATATGCACTAAATCGAGACGTATTTCAGTCTCTTTACATTAATATCGCATCTGTTGCATTGTGTTACTGTACAGGAAGAGGAAACTACAGTAAAACAGTTTAAGCAGCAATCTCTTTTCATTAACCAATGCCATTAATCACTGAAGGTCTCATCACAGCTCTGAGCTATGAAGCCATTCTTCAGAGGCCAGGGGGGCTGCAGCAAACCCAAAGTCCCGGACTCAGCACTGACTCCCGCAAGAAGACCACGCTGCAGAGACCGACAAGCCCTCCCCGACCTCATTCCATTCATGAAAGGTTTGGGAAGGGCACGTCAACCCTCAGCGCACGTGATGGGTTGGCCTTGCGTAGATCGACAAGAAGATGGAGGGCTGGGGGTGGAAATAGGCTGTATCCTCTTTTTCCCTCCACTGAGTCATTCTTCATACGGAGGGTTTCGGTTTCTCTGCAGAGTGGTTGGTCTGTTTTAGCGCCTTTCCCAGCAGCTCTCACTCCTTCTTAGAGTGGTGTTTTTTTTTTTTTTAATTCCCTCACAAACAGGGATATTTCAGTCGTGCTAATTTGGCTGGGCTTACTAATTTTAAAATAGGTCTCAGGATGTGCTTCTGACACCTCCTGAACGTACAGCTGTCCTTGTTTTGAAACAATTTCTTTGACCAAGACCTGAGCAAATTTCTAATTGCCTGCTTGTTGTGCTTCTACCTGCTCACCAGGGTTGGAGAGGGGAAAGTGACCTTGCTGTCCTGCCACAATACATTTCCCGCATCTGTTTATGAGCTGTCATCATCTTAATTAAGCCATTATTGCTGGAGTTAAACAAACTAGTTTTCACTGCAATCTTGTTTTTATGTTTTACCCACAAGCAATTGGCTGGGTGACTCTTTCCACAACATCTTTCTGCATTCAACTGTAGTGAAACATAGTCGTCTTTCTGCTTTATTTTCTTGAGTAGCAATGCTTTCATTGTTCATTGTCATTCTCTATTTGACAGAGTACTCTGAGCCAACCCTCATATAACCAAAATTCCAGTGCTTTGGTTTTTGTTTTACATCTGATCAGAAATTTCATGTCTTCGAGAGGATAATTTTAAGAGGGTTGCTATGTTCTGCCGAAGAGTTTCCAGTTCGTACTTGTGTTGTGCTGCAGGGGTCAAAACTTGCAGCACGACCACTATTTCAAAATCACATTGGCAATATGTCTCTTTACATAAAGCATCGGAAGGGTATTTTTGGTTCTTCGTTTTGAATGACTTGATAGCGAGGTGTCTTTCACGAATGTGACACTTTTGCACAGAAGCACATCCCCCACAACGGTTAAACTATCAAAACAGGCCAATAATGGAGAATTCAAAACTATGACTTTTCTCTTTGCCTCTGGCTAGCCCTCGAGTATGATACTTTTGAATACTTGTTCGCATCTTTACAAGTTTTTTAGATCAGTTTCCAAATTTGTCAGAAAGATGGAAAAAATTTCAGTAACATGTGCACTTATGCTCTGTATCGTGATCCACATTATTTTCTACTGTGGTAAATGTGACTTAAGCAGTTTAACTACCATCTTTCAGCATATGGCTTAAATTAAAATGGTGTTTCCATTATCTTAATACCCATGTTTGTTTCTCAATGGTTGCTCTAGTCACATATTTCTAGGAATGTTTTCTGAGGTTCTGTACTCAGCAATGAAAGTATTTTAAATTATTTACTTCAGATACACTGATAAAAGTTTCATGCTGAAACATATACATATTTTCTAACCCAGTATTCTTTGTTTCACCACATGAAGAGTACTAAATAAATGCAAACTGCTTGTTCCATCCCAACTAATGAATAATTCCTGCAGGATAAGGAACATCCAAAGGGGCATCATGGAATATTACAAGGTGTGGAGGGAAATCTGTGTTTTATGATGACCCAGGTAAAGGAAAAGTCTCCTCAGGTGTTTTGCTTTAAACTCTGTCCTAGATGTGGTCAATATAAATTCCCTCCTGAATTATCTGATAGTCTTTCATATAATTAGTATGTCAAACATCACTGACTCTTTACGTTAACACAATTAGCTACAACTCTGGATTATGTTGACATAACAAAAATTTTTTATGAAGGTTTTATGGGAAGAAAAAATCCCCAAAGAAATACTTTCCCAGGCTCCTTCTTTTGGCATAGTTTTCGAGTTGAGTGTGGATGAGGAGAAGGTTTCAGAGTGAGTCATTACTCTGAAATAAACTGGGTAAGTATCCTGTACTAAACCCATACCCAATTCGTCCTTTGAGGCAGTCTGATTATTATTTCAATTTTGAGAGTAATTACTTGATCCCCTTTGTTGTTTTAGTATGTCATACACCTCTTTCCTCCACTGAAATTACTGTGGACGTAAATCAGAAGAATTCAGGAGACTCCTTTCATGCATCTCTCATGCAGACTTAACCTCAAAGCTGGGTACTACGTCCTTCATAAAGTGTTTGCCACAACATGGGGTTTCCCTGTTTTTTCCACAGATGCTAAGTGAAAAAAAAACATGACAGGAACTACGGCGATCCCAGTAATTTTTTAAATCTGTACCCTTGAGCCTCACAGAGACTTGTTCTCAGGACTTCTTCTCTCTTTCCTTTTTTTTTTTTTATCCTTCAGTTTGCCCTTTTTATAAACTTTGAGTCTGCTTTAAATTTATTCTAAAGACTCTGGATTAAGTTTAATGTTGTAAGATTTGATTTAGGCTTAAGAGTGTTTCTCTTGGTTTTGTTTTCAGTTTCTTTGGATTCTCCATTTGATTTTATTGTACAGCTAAATGTTTTTTAATGTTTTGCTATTTATTTAGCAAGAGCTCTCCTAGTCAGAAAGCGAATTTAAAAGGAAATATTGCGGATAAAAGAGAAGTAAAGTGAAAAGAAGTATGAAAGGGAAATCCTTCACTTTAAAAAAAAAATATATTTATACCTAAATGATTTCAGCTTACCCTATTTTGTTCAAACAATTTTCCCTATTACAAGAGGTGTTTAGCCCCCTCCTCAATATTCCGTTCGTAATCTTCTGATCTTCACAACAGCTTGTACAAATTAACTGCCTAAAAAATGAAATTAAAAGTTGTGAGCCAACCCTCCACCCACTTAGGGCACTGTCTGAAAACAAATCAAAAAACAGTAATAAATTTGGCAGCTTTCTTCCATTGTTCAAGTGCCAAAAAGAGGGCTACTACAAAACATTTTTTTTAATTTTATTTATTTTATTTGTAATTTATTTGTAACTGATTTTTTTTTAAAGAACTAATTTAATGATATGCTCCCCTCCTTGTTCCTACATGTTTACTAAAACACTAAAAAAAACATTAGTAATACACCCTTTCCATTCAACTGATGTTCCTTCAGGGCTCTGCAGCACATGGTTCCTGCTGAACTTGGGGTCCTACAGTTATTTAAAGCCTGTAAATAAGGGGGTTTGGCTAAAAGCTGTCATTAGACCTGCTTCTGCAGAGAGAAACATTTAATAGAAGCATAAGCCTCATCTGGGTTATACAGAAACCCAACAGCACTAATAATTAAATCCAAAAAAAAAATAATTATATGTATCAGAGAAAAAGCAGAATTAAGGAGTGAGATGAAGCTTGCTGAAATCAGTGAAGGCCCTCAGTACATTTTGGATCAGTCCCTTGGCACTGTACAGAAAGCTCAGCTTGTGCTCCAAAACCATGCTTGCTGACATTTTCTAAAGATAGATGATAATTATTTCCCCTGCTCTGAGTTTGTGATCCCATTTTCCCATTTTTCTGCACTTGAAGGTATTCACCTCCACGTTGCCGTGATGCCCGTTTTTGAAAATGTGCCAGTTATAGGAGAAATAAGAACTGCCTGCTGGAGCTCAGCCCAGGTGCTGTTCCTCCCAAGAACACTTTAACAATACTTCTCCAAAAACTGAGTGCCCTTCTGCACCGTTGCTACTTCTCATGCTGATAAACATACAAGCTTCTTATTTGAAGAGTAAGTGCAGCCCATTTTAATTAGCCATCCACAGCTTTATCTGGGTTTTATGGCTTCTATAAGGTTAATTTTGAACCAATCCTGCAAGGGAGGCATCAGGGTATTAGTGTGCATGGGTCACCTTTCTAACTAACCAGACACAGCCTCCTGTGTCAGGAGCACTGACAAAATCGTGCAGCTCTGGGTGACCTCACAGCCCATTTTTCAGGACAAGACTGGCTCTAGAAGAAGGTTCCCTCTTTCTCTAGTACACCCATGCAGAATCTGATGCATATTAAGAATAAGTATCAAAGACAAGGTGGAAAAATCTTGTCTTTGATGGAAGTTTTTGAAAGGCAAAAAGAGTTCTTACTGTAACTGTGTTTTTGTATTCCTGAAAGAATAGTGAACAAAGCAGGACAAACCTTCTTTGGTATAACCTGCTTGAGCCAACTCCCAGCTACTCCAAGGACCGCTCTGTCCCATTACGCAGTTCCCTGTTGTCCTTTTCAGCAGAGAGCTGAAATTACAGGTAAGTGAATTCTGAAGAGCTCCAAAGTTATGAAATATTGTGTTTGATTATCCCTTGCTCTGTTTTCTTTTTAATCTGCTTTTTTTCCTCAGGGTTTATTTTCCCGAGAACTCTTCCAACAAAATTATTATCCAGATTTCTTTGGAGAGATTTTTCTTTCTGTCAAACAAACTCTGTTTCAAAGATTCTTTTTTAAAAAAACTGTACTAACAGATACAGCCATTGTGCAATTTTTGTAGAGATGTGTTTTCTTTAATCAGTGCTTTTACATTCATTGGAAATAAAAAATCTGTTTACTACGCTGGGGGAATTAAGCTCCGAAGAGATTGTTTTAGTTCTCTTTGTTTATGATGATTTGTTAGCTCTTGACTGCAGAAATAATTTTGTTGTTTACATTAATCTATGGTGGCAGTATTAACTTCACATCATACATAAATATAATTATTGATCATTACCAGCTGTAATTCAGTGTTAGAATTACAGATTTACATAATTGTGCTATTAAGTGTAAACTTGAACTTCATATCTGGGGTCACAAATAACTGGAGGCAGTAGAAACAGAAAATTCTGATTATATGTCATTCATATTTTAATATATGCTGTTGCAATTTTGATCAGTGTTAATGTAAATATTTTTATGTACTATGCAGCAATGAGATGCTAATGGCTAGAAATTACAGCAATATTGATCTAGCTAATAAAATGGAATGCATTAGTAAGAGAGGATATTTATTATCTGCTCAAAAAATTACTATACATCATCTGCCCAAGGAAAATTTCCTCCATCAAAGTTTGAGATGACATTCTTGCTGGAAATGGTGTAAAGCTCTTCTCAAGTAAAAATCAAACACAGTCATAGGCTATCTTGTTTTTGCTGCCTGCAGCTTTTCCACCGGTAAAGCTTCACAGAGGAGAACAAGCTGTATAAAGGGACTCACTTCTGTAATATGTTCTCTTCTCCTCCTCGTGTAATCTGCACATAAAAAGATACTCCAGAAAGATCAGTCAGTACAATGGGCCTTCTCCAAAAACTGTTCTACAGGCTTTAGGGGGATGTGCATGCACATCTGCACAGATCAGTGTCTTACTAATTGCCTCAAGCGAAACTTGTGAACCCGGTTTTGCTCTTGGGCACAATGAGGCGAGAGGTCTTGCAGGATACAGGGTTGCACCAGCTCTTCAGCTGGATGTGTCCAACACACGGCGATATAAAACCACACAGCCAAATCAGTTGGACTGCTACATATTACAAGAAGAATTATCTGATTAAGGAGAAAGGATGGCTTAAAATAAGGATTTGTGTATGATTGGACCCGGTTGTCCAAACTCAAAGGTCTTCACAGCTTCCCAGAATTTATTCTTTGGGAAACAAGCCACATGCAGGAAATTTAGTATTCCAAGCAACTGGAACGAGTTCTGGTCTTCCACAGAGAGTGGTTAACTTGCCATCATTTGCAGCATTTATGCTAAATAGAATATAAATAGAAACTATGCTGAAGTGAACATCCCTTGCTGGCAAAGGAGATGGACCAAATCCATTGAAATGAACACGTTTTTTTCCATCTGGTAGTGCCACAAATTTGTGGTCAAACAAGCAGATCTTAATCCAAAATGCATCATTAATATACAATATAAAAAATGGAAGACCACTCAGTGAAACTAATGCTCTAAACACTCTGATAACTTCTCTGGGAAAGAGAATATGCTAAAATGTTGAACCAGTCCTCCCTCAATACTGTGTATATTGCTTTATTTAAAATACATAAATAAAATACTACAAACTGGAATAGCTTACCAGTTTTTCTCCGTGGTTATCTACTCTAACCTATCTGTTTATTGGTTTGTTTTTATCCTGGCCAGGGCATCAAGAGGGAGAGTGCTTAAAATATGACAGCACTAACAATAATCAGGCCCTATGTTATTTGTTTGTTTGAACGGAACGGTATCACCAGGGTATGCATGAGATTAGAAAATGGCTTTTGGTAGATCTGTGAGAAAAACTTGGGTTTGATTTTGAAAGAGACAGATGATCTTTATGTGTAAGTCCTCACCATTAGAGGCCTGCAGGAAATAACACCACAGTTTTAATAATCTGATACATGAGTCCTGCTACTATTAGGAATTAGCACTGCTTGATACTAAAAGTACCCTGCCAGCTTTGAGTGTATGACTGTGTAACTAATTTCAGTATCAATGTTAGTATGAAATATTTTCCCCATTAAATATTGAGAATAAAGTATGTTATGACTTTTCAGATAAAGGTCTCAGAGGACATTTAACCTGTAAACCCTTTTTTCTGCTCCATTCAATAGAAGAATCTTTAGTCCTGTGTATATCCTTGTTTTCTGATCTGTAGGAATCTATGAGGGCTATTATACTTTCTGTCCTATGTTCATATATAATATCACTAATAACTTATTCAAGTCTTTAATTACTCTGAATATTCCTGAGACATAATAGAAACCACCCTATGCAATATTATATTGTCTGAAATAAGTGGCTTAAAAAACGAAGTCATTCATTTCTCTGAAATCACCATTTAGTTCCACAAAAGCACTTTCAGAACACTAAGACAATCAGAAAAGTTATGCTCACCTGATATTATCACTCTTCAGCTAATTTTTGAGTTTAGGGAGCAGATAAAATAGTGAAATATAATATAGAAATATATTATTTTTGCATAAAATTTCTTCTTCTGTTATTTCAAGCAATACCAGAAATAAGTTGTGAACGCCCAGGGCAGTTCTCAACAGGTACTGAATTGTTTTGGAGTCTGAAAAATACAATTATAAGGACAACTAAGATTGCAAAACCTGTCTATCTCCTAGTGAAGGCTGTTTTTCAAAGATGTATGGCAGAGATAATTTCAGAATCAAATCCAGTGGTGAAAAGTGTCAGGAAAACTAAAAAAATGGCAATCCAAAGCATCTGAAATAGATGTAAGGGGTGATTATTTCAACTGAAATACTATTTTTCTTAGTGGAATATTTATGAATGCTAAAAGATTTGTACAAAGAGCCATGTTGGAGCATGGAGTAGAAGCTACAGTCCTCAGACACTGAGTTGTATCATTCTTCAGTAGAGCTTTTAGACTGTGTATATAATTAAGGAATGAGTGTATATTTCTTTCCAAAGTTGTTTTAGAATTTATTCATGCTTTTAGATAAGATACCATTTTGAAAGATCTGATGTTATGAGGAAAACTAAAAGCACATCTGTTTGCCTTACTTGCCCCTCTGTAGAATACTATTTTGCAAAATCTGTCTACTCTGCCACCAAGAAGTCAATCTCAATTAATTTTCTGGAAAAAATATTTTAAATAGAATTTTTTGCAGCAGAAGGAGGAGCGTGGTTCATATGTCTTATGAGACAAAAAAGGTGTGTTCAAACATTTAAATAATAAATATTGTAAGATTCTACTAAAGGCTTTCCTTAGCGTTGCCAGGTTTGTGGTCTGCACAGGCTGAAGAAGAGCTGTCAGATGTGCCATGCCTGAAAGGCATCAAGGAAAAAAGCAAAAGGCAAAAACGTAAGTCTTAAATGTTTGATGATGACCCATACTTTTAATTGGGATCTGATTTCTCCAATTTTATAGATCTTTTGTAATTAGGTAATTTAATTTGGACCAGGCAGATTCAGGTTAGTGGGTGGCCATCTCCAAAAGATAAATTTTTGTCTCTCTTATTTACACATCGTTGTAGATATTTCTGATGCTTCATAAAATTAACAAAATACCTGGCTAGAAAAACAGCATTTTAATACAGCATTTTAAGAAAGCTTTTCTGCTTACTTTCCTAGGTTTTTTCATCATCTCACCTAAGATAATCTCCGCATACTGTTGGGTTGGTTTTTTTTTCCATGTAGAAACTAGACTGTGAAGAGAATGTTATTTCAAAAAATCTTGTGAAAAGTGGTATTCCACAATGCACAGTCAAGACTCCAATCGCTCCAAAAGGAGCAGCTCCATGTGTCATTGCAAAGTTCAGTGCATCCCCATGTGAATGTAACATCTGAATTTATGCTTTTGGAAAGAGGACCAGTTTTGAAATAATGTAAGTACCATCAAATAACATGAAAAATAAGTAGCCTGTTCTGAGTATTGCCAGGACTGATATTCATATTATCTATTTATTGATCAGAAATGTGGGCAACTGTGGTAAAAAAAGAGGCTGGAAATTTAACTTAATGCACCCTGCCCTTATGAGCTGGAATACCCTCAATTGAGCAGCTCTTTCTTGACAGAATCTGTGACTCATGGAAAGTTGCATAGGACTGCAACTTTATGTAACAGTATAAATATTTTTAGGGGAGTCAGTGGAAACTGAACAAGATTGATGTTTCCTCTTTGATATGTTATGAAATATATATAAATCCATGAATATATATTCAATGTTTTATATACATGTATATGTGCATTTAACTAATACTGACTTCAAAACTCAGAGATCATTTAATAAAATCTGGTTTAAAACCATGACTTCACCAGCCAGTTAAATATTTTGCATGAAGCATAATTTGCACATAAATCAGTGTTGAGCGTAAAATGTATTAAATAACATGTGTTGCATGATGTAGCTTTCCTTCTACATCTGTATCTTGGCCTGTAGCTTCCATTCTGATTGCAGTATCTGGGCTTCTTAGTGTAAAAAGCTTACCCTTCACCAATTTCCTGTTTGCAGTCTTGTATACTTTGAAATAATAACTACTTTTGTTTTATTGAACATGTAACTGCAGAAAATATAAAAGGAATGCTGTATTTAAATTATTATTTCATGTAGCGATCTTTTCAAGATGTTTCCACTCAAGTCATGGGAATGGTGTAGCTCGATGCATTTCTCTTCTTCATGGGTTCACCACGGACTCACGCATATGTCAAACAGCTATCTGCAGTTATGTCCTATGGCTTGTATTCTCTCAATACCACAAATGTCCCTGAGCTCCAGCAACATCTCGTTTCCCCTCCATTGCTTACCCACAAAAAACATCCTCTGCATTGCTGCATCCTCTGCACTACGTTTGCTCACTACGTACCCACGTTTTTTCGGTAATGCTTCATGGAGAGAATTCCTTTGGTTCTCCCTTGTTAATTTATTTTGGGAGGAAAATATTTTAAGCTTAACATGAAAGGAGTATCCAAATAAGAACTAGCCGGGGATACAAATGTCACCACAGGAATACCAGTTCAACATCAAATATGCAAGATCAGATCTATGACATCTTCTTTTATTCTGAAAAAAGGAGAGACAGAAAAAAAACTTTGCTAAAACTTCTCTGCAGTGTCCTTTTGTCCATTTGGGATTATCAGGCTCCTTGTGTTTTTCTCATACTAAGATGTCTCAGAGGTTGGAAGCAGTTCAGATATATTCCTTCCACAAACAACAATATGCTTACACAGTACTAAATTAAACTGTGACTTTTCTCCAGAAAGACAGCCTTGGGAACACTATTGCCTTGTGTTGATAGCTTCCACCTGGTACCTGTTGATTAATGGACTGACCTAAGCAACATAATATTTAAAAAATTGCAAATACGTTGTATACTCTTGAAAAAATAATAATTTGTAGAAGATGCTAAATGTTTTCCATATTTTTGTTCAAAATAATATCTGAATATTAATGTTTGACGTTTTCCTGTTACATGAAGATATAAGCTTCACCTAATTTCTTTTTTCCCCTCTGGTTTGTTTGCTTGTCAGACTTTGGGTAGTCCACCTTAGAAACTCAAAAATCAAAAGGCCTGAACATTTGTTCTTGACATTAATTCTAACGTTAGGTCACTATTTTGCACAGCTGTTCACACTTTATAAAAGCAAACCTTCTCTCTGATAGGAACAATGCATTTTAAGCCTGCATTTTGCCGGAGATTTAGATGTGGAATCAGTGCTCAGAAGATTTAAAGACATGAAATCCAACACAATAACTCAAAGTGAAAGGTGAAACGTCACACAAAGCTTAAACTGTAGAAAAACAGAATTAAACTTTAGAAATAGACTCCTAGAAATGAGCTAAAAAGAAATTAGTATTAAGAGAAAAACAACGAAAAAGAGTTTATATGGAAATATTTTTATACAGTGCAGATTTTGAATCCAGGAAGTGATTAAAACATGACTAATTTCTTCATATGTGTTAGTCCTATCACTCTGCATCCAATGGCATATTTATCACCGTTATTCTAGAGCAGAGGAAGCTTTTTTGTTAATTTTTCTTTTTTTTTTTTTTTTTTTTTTTTTTGCTGTAAAACATATAGATCCACTAAATGTGATAGTAATATTTTTAGACTTTAAAATCAATATTTTATAGTTGGGTAGTTAAGGATTTTTTATATAAAACAGTACACTGAAAAAATATTTCCGCTAAAGCAAAACAGTTCAATGGATAAAAGTGAAATTTTGCAATATAGAAAATATTTTTCCCTTCTTTTTTTTTTTTTTGCTATGGCTGCATTTTTTCTTTCTAAGATTTAAAAAGAAACATTAGAATATCTTTTAAAATACCGCTTTATATTTTCCAGCCTGAAGAGAGGTAATAATCACCGGAAAACTTACAAGAAAATCCTCAAGAGGATGAAAAAATTTTTTAATATTTCTTCACTCACACAAATTCCAGGATTTCTGAATCAAAATTTGAGAGAATTGTGCTTATATTTCTTTCTCTCATTTTGAAACTGTTCTTTTTAATTCTTCATCAGATTATTCTTCTGCTTTCAAGTTAGTAATGCCACCTGATAGGAGGAATACTCTGAGAATTCTTATGTTAACATTTGAAAATTTCCTTTATTTCTTTAATTGAATTATAAATGTGAATTTAAAAGTTGTTTAGTTATCTTTTTTTGCCTAGATGATCACGGCAGCCATCCCAACACAGATGAGTTGGGGTGGATCACACTGGAGTTATATCACGAAGATTACAAAATGCAGCCTGCAGAAATGCATTCTACGTGCAGCTATGACTGTATTTAACTATACACCACAGAAAAATTAATGCCAAGTGTGGCAACAGGTCTTGCACAGGAATCCGACTGAGGTAATTTTACCAACTACTGCAGCTTGAGAAATATGAAAACTAAGGAAAGTGAACTGCAATAAAATTGTAGGCATACCTGGTTGCTAATACAAAACATAGAAAATTTTAAGGTGTGCTTCATTTGAGAAAGCAGCAGTTTTCTTGCAAAACTGCAGTGCTCTGAACTGTCAGACACTCCGTTTGACTTCAGCAGACAACACAGCGTATAATTTGGACCTTACACAAGTAAATTAAAACCACATTGCTTTTGTTTTCCACAGTCTCTTTTGTTTTCTCCTCATTAGTTTTGCCTCCATTTTCAATCTGATGGAAATGGCTTTAATCACAGGAGGCCAGATCCTCAGCTGTACCAGATTTCTGCTTAGCACAGCTGAAGATAATGAGTTTGGAAAAGTGGCTTTAATTTCATTCAGCTCCCCACTCCCTACCCCAATTGGGCCCAGGGTGCGAGCAGTTAAATTAGTGTCAGTGCTTGGGATCTACAAGCTGGCCACAAATCTGGGTCCTGTGTCCCTGGCATGTTCCTGGGAGAAAGGATGGTCTGCTATGGGTCATGTTTTGGGACACGACCCAGCACTCACTGCAGGAAGATCTCAACCCAAGTGTGTGTGAAATGAATTTGAGCAGTTATTCAGCTGGGGAGCCTTCACTAGGTTTGTACATGTTGATGGGTTCCCACCTCCTGGACTTTTGGCCATCCCTCGTATGCTTTTGTGAGCCAGAGCATTTTTGCCAATGCCAGTGCCAAAGAACAAGTTTCCAGCTAGAAGATACAGGCAAGCAATTTATGTGGTATGTCATTGCGTAGAGCTATATTATATACAATATTAATATGTGTTAAAAATACTAACTACTGTACCAAATGAACACATCTACTTGTTCAGAAGTGAACTCCCTGACAATTTAGTTACTTTAAAAGAAAACCAAAGCAGGTTTTCTCCACCTTCCCCCCTCCCCCCCCAAAAAAAACCCAAAATTTTATCAGTACTCTTAAGGTTTAATGGAAGACAATTTGAAACTAGAAGGCAATTTTGAATAGAAAATGGTTTTAGTTTCTTTTCTCTTTGCCTTTTTATGTGCAAAGAAAGAATGGTCAATCTGAAAGAGAGAAGGAAAAAGTACACCGTGTCCTCTTTCCAGAGCAGAGGGATTGATGCCTTACAAGTGTTTTTGCAGGGTATTTTTAACCATGGTTTTGGTGTGGCTCCACGGCTGTTTTTTCTCTTAGAATGTACGAAAATGTGTAATGCGTAGGAAAGCACACACCCAAATACTCCATTTGGGATGCCTTTCAACCTCTGCTTGCCCTTTTGAATAGAGGAACGACCAGGCATTCATGAGAGGTTCCACCATTGTCCTTTGTCAGGCGGCACAGCGGGGTGCCCTTCTCCCCGCATCAAAGACCGGCCTCTCGCTCCCTGGGGACTTCTTGCTCCCTTGTCCTGCTCCATCCCTTCCTCTCCCTCGTTGCATCTTTCCACACACGTCTTTTGCTCGTCCTCCCTCTTTATAGGGAAAAGGCAACCATAATTTACCTTTGATCTATTTTTAGTTTCAGAGGTGTTATGCGCTACTGTTTGGTTCAGTTTTTCCAAGGCAAGAAGTAAGATTTAGGGGATGACTTCTATGAAAACACTTGAGATTCTGACTTTGGGCCTTTCCCTGGGAAATTTTCTGCAAATATATGGTATGATTCAGGAACACTAGTTTGAAAGTTAGCCCAGTGAAAAGAAGTTTCATAAAAATAAAAATAATTGGATATAAAAATGTAATGAGAGTAGAGAAAAGAAACAAGAAGAAAATAGCAAAATGGAGGAACTGTGTAATAACTCGTTATAGACAGGAAAAAAATGAATGGCACTGTTCAGAGTGGATTTCTTTTCTTCCTCTCTCTTTCTCTGAAAACTAACTCTGCAGGTTTTTCCAGGCACTACATCCCTTTGTAGAGCAATAGTTTCTGATTCCAGCTGTCCTTAAACCAGGATACTGATGCACTTTGCTTGTAGCAAATGGTGACCAATCCAGTCAGTTCCAACTAGATGCAAATAACTTGTAAGACCTAAAAATGGTTGGACCAATATGTGAATGCAGTCATCGAAAATAGGCTTTCCAAAGCAAAATATTGTGTACATTTAAGGGCAAGAAAAGTGCATAGCGAGAAAGAATTTTCTGTATGACAGATAGCCCCTATGTTACATAAAGATCAGAGAGGTCTGGCTTGCTCCTATGGCTGCACCCACCCCTGTAATCTTTGAGTCTCTCAGACTACTGTCCACCAATTGATGTTTTTTCATCCACTTCAAAGTTCTTTGTTTCAGCATCGCATATAGGCCCCTCGAGGATAAAAGTTGCAACCATACCCCTGTGAAGACAGCCACACAATAACACTCCACGGGATGAGCAATAAACTGGAAAGGAATGACGTCTGAGTTGGTCTATTAGATCTCAGTGAATTAAGCTATATTTAAGTTATTGTTCAATTTCGAGTCTATCAGTAGGCTAGTCTGCTCCTCTTGGAATTAACCACAAGTAAACATTAAGCAAATAACACAAAAACAAGCAGATGAACTGTAGAGTAGGTGTAAATATTTTAAGTCCATTGCAAGATGTAAACCTGCAGTGAACTGGGGTATCTGCTTGCTACTTGCCCATACTATCTCAGATCTATGACTGTTACCCTAGGATAACTTCTCCATCTTTTTCTTCTAGTCTAACTTTGGAAAATACAGTGCAATAGTGAATTTCCAGTCAGCTAGTTAACTGAACATTAGAATCTTTCCATAGTCTCATCTGATAGATTGCTAAGCTTGTACTTGAAAAATTATGGAATAAACCATCATCCAGCAAGGATAATGAAAAGTTTTAGGAGCACTTCATATTTAACAGTTTATCTGCACAAGGAGAGCTTTATTTTGGTATGAATTGCTTGTATGATGTAGCTCAAGCTCTCTCACAAGAACGTGAACTAAAACCTTCAAAAGCAAAATTTCTACTAAAATAAGAGTCTAAACATGGGTTTATATCATTAAAACTGTATCTGCTTAAATTCTTAAGGAAGAGAGCTTTCCTGTACAGACAAGAATTTTGTGCAAAAATTCAAATTTAAACCTTCTGTCTTATCTCATAAAACACAACCTTTTTCTTTAAAACTTGCCTTGCTTCTCAAAGACATTGCAGTTAGGCAAGTTATTCTTCCAGGTCTTCTGTCTCATATACAGCTTCAGGGTTATTAGTGCAACTATGGTCATCCCTTTAGTCAATAGAGTAACACGGTGAAGCAGCCAGCATTAAAGATGTTCAGTGATTTTCTAAAAGCAAAGGACCAAAACCTAAAAATGACTAATAAAAACAGTCAGCAAACTGCCTACCTTAAGGTCTTAGGTCCTAGACTGAAATAGCAAAGCAGAAAACAGATTTGATGTGGTGGCTACACAACAGCTTTTGTGGATTAAGATTACTAAACATGTAAATTACATCTGCCCAGGTTCTCTTCATGTGATATCTGGGCCTGAAATGAGGATCACTCTCTAGGATGGGCGCAAAATCTCTTAAATGGTATATGTAGAGTCTTGGTGTTGCAAATACGTTCCATATGTGTTGAAGTGTCTTCTTTGGGAATCATTCACACTATCGTTCAGAATACCATCAACTCCAGAATCGGCTGTTCACGTTCATCATGTAAATTGAGATAGTGGTTCTAAATGGGGATGAATGGGACCTACCCATAGCCAATAAATACCATCCCATCTCGAGATTCTTTTTTGCATTAATGGAAAATGCACAAATTTCTATTCTTATGTGGGAGCACTTCACTTTTCAGCAGATGGCACTATATAGTACATCCTACTGTGCTTTGCACTTTGCTTAAAATACCCTTTTGCCAACTTGACTTGGAAAACATGCTAAGTGTGACACAGAAAATCTTTGGATGATCTGCAAAAACAGGAAACGTTCTGACCGTGCTGAGGAAGAATAGCACGAGGTTCCCATCTCACCAGAGGCAGGAAATTCCAATCCACAAGAAGTATTTATTCTGTCATAAAAATATACTTTATGATTTTTTAGTGGTCGGACTCTTTACAGAAGCTTTTGCTGTCAGCTAGAGTTTGACACAATTAGAAAAGAATCACTTTTCTAATTCGCCACACGCTTTCTTGAAAAAAGTTTACTCTTTCAGCCTTCTAAGGAGATACTGCCACTTACAACTAGCCATGGGTATCGGAGACTGGTATTTTGGAGACCAGCAAACCTCTACCTGGAAGAAAATTGTAGCTTGCCAAAGCACATTTCCCGGGCAGTGTCGAGATCTCAGTTTGTGCTGTAGTTGAGTTCCTGATCTCGCACACTGATATTTAAATAGTTAGTGGAAAACTTCCCCAATGTGTACATAATTACTCAGAATAGCAGCCGTGTAATAAAAGAGGTTGATTCCAGTAACGGGACTTCGGATGCTCCTCAGTGTGGGGAACTTGGCACGAGTTGGTGGAAAAGCTCTAATTTATTCAAACACTCTTTGGGGCCATGAAGCAGCCTCCAATCTGAAGAGCAAAATTCCAGGAGAGAAACAATACTTATGAGTCACACCATGCTTTCTTCTTGATTGTGCTTCTCAAAGGTGCATGAATGACTTGGAGGTCCTCAGGTATTTTTCAAGTAACCACACCAAGCCTTACCCTTGTTAGCTAAAACTAACCATGAACCTAGATGTGAAAAGACTAAACCTTAGTAATTGATTTGGGGGGGGGGGTGTGTTTGGTTTTTTTATGGTTCAGAGGGAACATGTTAAAAAGTGTTCAGAATTCTGGTTGTAAGTAAAAGATTGTCAAAACAGGTTTTGTTTAACTTCCATCTTCTAAAATAACACCAAGTTTATCTCTATTATTTGTTCTCTCTTCATTTCCCCCTCACTCTTTTACTATTAGCTGATACTAATAAAACACATTTGTCACAGCTTTTGCCATTTCTTAAGTCCCTAAACCTCTTGGCTGAAAAGTTGCAAACAGATTTGAAAAGAAAAGTAATAGCACCATAATTTTGCCAGAAGTTATAGTTCCTATCATGACTCTGAACCTGTGAAATTTTTGAAAGGGAAAGAATGTGTGCTGGCAATAATACTTGATCTGTGCTTCAAGAGCAGAGTTGAAACCGGCACCCCATGGGCTGCAGGCAGAGATCACGAAATAAGCAAAATGCTGCAGTCCCTCCCGTCCCCTCCTCCCTGTCTGAGCTACAGAAGTGAATTTCAAAATTAGATTCTGCATAAGTAACTTCCAGAGCTCTCATCTAATCTGCAGGCTTGTACACTTCACAACAGCTTAGGGTCTGGCCTCTACTTTTGTGCAGGTTTTTTTTTTTTCCAGAGTGACTTCTGCCTTCATGAAAGCGTGAAAAAGTATATATACATATACATTTTACATATATATATATACACACACAGCGTATATATATATAAAGAATCCTTCTCCCTCTTTATATCCACAGTACACACAATTGTACACCAGAGCAGGTGTTGCAGTATTATTTTGATAGTAAATGTAGCACATACAAATGTCATTATTCCATTTGCTATTTCTGGAGGAACAGGATGCACATTTCCCAGGGACAGGCAAAAAGTGCTGGATGAACACGGAAAAACTTTCAGCTGTTCTTCAGTAACTGAGCTTTCATTTCCCAAAAAGTAAATCTCAAGTGAGAGGGTTCTAGCAGTATCCCTTGTTATTCTGTGTATAAAGCCCTTAAGTTTATCACAATTTTTTTTTATTCCTTCTGGAGGAAAAATACAAGTGGAATTCATTCTGCTCCTGTAACACCAGTGAGATCTGTAGGTTCACTGTCACCATCCCAGCACCAGGATGCCTGGGGCCAGGGCTCTTCAGAGCAAAGGTTCTCCAGCTTGGACAACAAACCATTACCCAGACAAGTTTCCCAGCACGTGTTGACCAGCAAGGGACTCATAGAAATGGAGAGCATCCAAATCTCAGACTGAGCAAACACAGAAAAGGATGCTCAAATACTCACTGTTGTAACCTGGACTGAAATTATCAGAATATCAAAAACTAGGAGTCTAATCCAATTTTTACCAACCCCAATCCAATTCCAAATGGATGAGATAAGTTAATATTTTTGCAGCTGTATGGTCAGTCAACCAGAATGATGTAGAATGAAGGCTCATGAATGCTGTAGATAAGGTAATTCATTGGTAAGCTACTCTCTTTTAGCCCAGTTCTGTGTTGTTGAAGCACCATTCCCCACAGTGGTATTACTGTTACAGGTAAGTTGAACAAAAAAGACTGTTCTTCAAAGGCATTGTTGTTATACTGTGAATTACGTGTACTCCTGCACTGTGTACATTGCCTGTCAGTGCTCCGGGCGGCAGCAGGTATGGTGTGCGCTATGGCATTTAGAAATGAGTGCCTTCTCTTGGATTCCTGTCCCCGTACAAGCCAGTATTCTCAATTGTATATGAATGGGACAGATCTATGAGTGATTAAACATCTGCTTGTATAAACACAGTGAAAATAAATTTTATGCGGCACAAAGGTGTGTCTGCAAAATAGATAAGCCTTTGCATGAAGGTATATACATTGGGATTGTTTGTGACCTACTTACATGTGTAGTTGCTTGATTTTGCAATTGCACCAGCTTCCTCTTTATATAATACAGTGAGCAAGCACAATTTTAAGGCACATCTTTGTATTTGTATTTGAAAACATAATCTAAAATACCAGTGTGTGAGCTCTGTATTAAAATGCACATTTACAAGCATTAAAATAAATGCAACAGTGCTCACAAAATACTGATTTATTTTAATCACTAATAGTTAAAATTCCCTTCCTCTTTCTCATGATCCTCTGTTCATGTATAAGTAATATAAGATACTTATTTTAAAGAAACCAAATCTATACTTGTTGACCAATATAACTTGATTCTTCTTGATCCTGTAATATCTTTTTCAAATAATCACTTTTTGCATATTTTCTAAAACTAACTTTACATTTTAACTAGACATGGGTTTAATCCTCGGGAAGACTCCATGTGATATATGCTACCAAGCTGTGCTCTATTGAATTTCTGTGAGCATGGCAACTTCCATAGAGAGATTTATATGACAGCCCTGTAAAAATATGCTGAGCTCTTGTTGACTGGACTTTTTTCAAATAGCCATAGGGACATTCTCTACTGGTTTTAAAGCAGCTACAGTTAAACACAGGATAAGAAATTAAATTAGTTTCATATTAGATAAGCCGTGTATAGACGAATAAGTCAAGTTTTATTAAATGTTACAAAACAGCGGATAAAAAGCTAATGATAAAACAATTTTTTACACCACTTTCATTTTTAGTAACTATTTGATAGGACCATGTCACTTGTAGAACCCGTAGGGAGATGGCACCTACCTGCTAGTCTGGCAATATTGCATTCTGGATTTTAACGGTGGACCTCCCTATAGAAAACAAATTTGCATTGTTCATTAACCCTTCAAGCAGGCACCTGGCGTGTTGGTTGATGTGGCGTGGGTCACCTCTCAACTAAGTCCTGAGACGTGGAAGCGGTGAGGAGTAATCCAGCAATACCCTGGAGTGCTCACAGGGTGAAATAAATTAATTTTCAGTAGGTCTCCGAATTTTATTTTTAATCAAGATAAGCCGGAAACACATCTGGTTATTTAAATCAATTCTCCACATTGCTGGACAAACGGGAAGCCAAAGGTTTCTCAGAGCAAGTGTGCACTGCAGCCACAGTGAAAGTAAGGTAAATTAGCCCACACAGGAACAGTATTACTGCAATTAGACTTCTAGTATTACCTCAAGCTAGTTTGCCAATTTGAGAATCTCTAGATTATGCTACAGACACTTCTAACTGCAATGTGGACATGTCCCTAGAGCTACAGTGTGTTAATGTGTCCCTCTGCACGGCAATGGACTTTGCAGTCTCTCTGTGAGTCATTTAGGCTATAACTAGAGGTTATTTATTCAGATTAGTTACCAATGACCTTAGTTTAACCCTTATTTTAAATATATTTACCATTAAACATCAACAGTTCAAATAACTAATAATTCCAATGCAACTGTAAAAAGAACAAATGCAGAAAAGCTCTGAAGCTCTTTCACTATCACTCTCTGTTGCATCAAAGAAAAAAACATGCAAATAAAGACCAAGATTGGTCTGCCACAAAGAAAAGCAAGCAATAAAGGAAGGAAAATGGCTTATTTCTTTTCTCAGTTTAATTTTCCATGTGTAACTTTCCTAATAGTTATTTTGCCTCATTACTTAATTTCTACAGGCACAGATTCTTTTACTGAAGGATTATAACCAAACCATGTGCAGAAAGCACTAGCTTTCTGTATTTAAATCACTTACCAGCCAACAATGATAAAGAATTAAATTTTCCATTTTAAACAGATGTGTTGCCAGGCTTTATGGCTATAAGGAGACCCTTCCAAACCCAAGTAGAAAGTAAAAAAAAGAAACTACCTTCACTATCAACAGTTATGTAGAGAGAACCTGAATTCCCTTCTATGAATAGGCTGCTAACTCTGAAGCTTAATGATGAATATTTAAATGTCAAGATTAACAATTTTAGCTGAAATATTCAACTACGTTCTTCTTCACTGATGCTGAATTTAATAAGAGCCGAAAATTTAATTAGTGTCTGCTGTAGCTAGATCAATTGATGAAAGCGATTATATGGTTTGTTTACTTATGACAAGAGGGAACTGGGATTGGTGATTGAGGAGGTCCCGTCTACTTCTGTGTTCCTTAATATCAACAAATGTGTATGTTTATACCGTGACTGTAATGTATTGAGACACCAGTAATAGGATGGTGTTTCTAACATGCACATGATACATGCAAGACACGAGAGAAGGTGGTTGTTGACAAAGTGAGAAAGTAATGTCCCCAAATGTTATGTTTGTTCTACGTACTCCTATGCAGCCACCGAAAGATGATAGTGTAGCTCTATGCTGGGGCTGAAGACATCAGTCATCTCAGTTTTAAATCCCAAACTCTCTTACCTCTTTTTAGTTAGCAGAAGTCTCAACTTTCTCCCACTCTGCTATGACATTTCTGAATCTTCACCCCTAGCAACTCCTATTTTGTAGCCTCACAAGTCTCGGTTGCATAATTCTTTCACTCATTGTCACATTTCAGTTAATGAAAATCTTAGAAAGCTTAATTCATTTGAATTTGCTACAGAATTTAGAGCTAGTGTGACTCAGAAAGCTGTGGGCATTGCTGCACTATTTAAATCCTACATACAGTGAAGTACACGGTGTTTTGGTTACAAGAAAGCGGTCCAATATTAACTCCTATATGGCTTAATTTCATGCTTAGCACTCTTGCTGTCAATACAGAATATCCCTAGCCTGTCATCACATTGCTTGGTTTGTGTCCACATACCAGGAGCTCCAAAACGGTGGTCAACATGCAGCTAGTGAGATGCCAGCCACTTCAAAGCACTAGATGGCCTGGCAGGAGATATTTCTGTCAATGGTGATACTCATGCTGGCAGTTGCTGGCGATAGGAATATCTGGCAGGAAAAAAAAAAAAAGGAAAAAGAAGAAAAAAAAAGGAATCCCTCTCATTTATTCTTTGCTTCCAGTATATTACAAAATAGACTGAAGAGACTGCTGAAGCTCTGGTAGAAGAACAGACCTCAACATAATTCTGAATCGTGCAGTTTCCAGGCAGGATATGGATTTTATTAGCTCTGTTCACACTGTTTTTTAGAATTCGAGGGATGATCCATGGAAGAGGCTGGCCAATGTTAGCCAAGCAAAGGCAAGCTAAAGGAGGGTTTTTTTCCTGAAGCCAGCAGATGATGTTACATATGTTTTAAGATGATACATTATTAGATGCTTTTAAAAATGCAGCTGTCTCCATTCGCATAACTATGGCACCAGTACATCTGGAAATTCTAAAGAAATATGAGGTATGATAATAAAAATAAAATAACTGTACTAAAAAGCATATATAAGTGATTTCCTTACAACCTCTCTTTTACAGTTTTTAAATTTCCTCCTTTTTTTTTTTTTCACCAGTTTTATTTCTGGTATGTTTTCACATCAAGAATATTTAAATAATTCAAGGAAAAAAAAATCTAAATGTCTTAATGAAATTAGCACTGTTGAATTCAAATCAATACTAAAAAAATTCATCACCAACTGGGAAGACATCAGGCCTAGGGAATTTGAACAGATACATTTCAGTGAAAATCATGACTAAAAAGATATCTGTTCTTAGCAATCCCCCCTTCTTAGATTCAATCGTTCAAAACAAATTTTGCATACTTTTCATGTGTACTTCAGTGCCTCCCATAGACAGAAATAGATAATGGATGAAACCACCGTCTGATGAATGTTGTCCATAGATTATCACAAGCAACCAACTTGAATCAAAATGATGTTTGTTGATGAGGGCTTTTTCATTTCAGAGCATGGTCTATACAATAAAAAGAATCTGTGTAATGCTGAGATTCAGAGATGAGAAAGGCCAACATGAACAGTGTTGAAAGTTCACAGATCTTGAATTATTTGCCGTGTATAAGAGCAGAAGTCACACAGATTCTGCCCAAAATTACCATGTCCTCACCGCTTTCTTCATTTCGAAGCACTGCAATTAGTACATCTATGAGGATCTATTTCTTCCCCAAGTAATTTAACTACCTTTATCCACAGCCCAACAGGTAAGGTGGGACACTCTAGTGGCCTTTATCATAGAATCATAGAATCATTAAGGTTGGAAAAGACCTCTAAGATCATCGAGTCCAACCGTCAACCCAACACCACCATGCCCACTACACCATGTCCCTAAGCGCCTCATCTACACGTCTTTTAAATACCTCCAGGGATGGTGACTCCACCACTTCCCTGGGCAGCCTGTTCCAAGGCCTGACCACTCTTTCAGTAAAGAAATTTCTCCTAATGTCCAATCTAAACCTCCCCTGGTGCAACTTGAGGCCATTTCCTCTCGTCCTATCCGCTTGTTACTTGGGAGAAGAGACCAACCCCCACCTCACTACAACCTCCTTTCAGGTTGTTGTAGGGAGCGATGAGGTCTCCCCTCAGCCCCCTCTTCTCCAGACTAAACAACCCCAGTTCCCTCAGCCGCTCCCCATCAGACTTGTGCTCCAGGCCCTTCACCAGCTTCGTTGCCCTCCTCTGGACACGCTCCAGCACCTCCATGGCCTTCTTGTCCTGAACACAGTATTCAAGGTGCGGCCTCACCAGTGCCAAGTACAGGGGCACGATCACCTCCCTGCTCCTGCTGGCCACGCTAGTTCTGATACAGGCCAGGATGCCGTTGGCCTTCTTGGCCACCTGGGCACACTGCCGGCTCATGTTCAGCCGGCTGTCAATCAGCACCCCCAGGTCCTTTTCCTCCAGGCAGCTTTCCAGCCACTCTTCCCCAAGCCTGTAGCGTTGCATGGGGTTGTTGTGGCCGAAGTGCAGGACCTGGCACTTGGCCTTGTTGAACCTCATACAGTTGGCCCTTGACCAGCGTAAATTTGTCTCAGCTTTCAAGGAAGCAGTTTTTGCTGCCACCGGGTGGTTATTGAATTGGAAGCCCACTCCTTTTCAATAGGGTTGTTTCATACAACACTACAGCCTTGGTGGTTACTCTGGGTTGCAGAGCCATCTCAAGGGACCACGTTGATCGGTCATGCCAGGCATACAGAGTTTGGGTGGAAGCAAGCTGGGAAGATTGGGCTTCAGTTTGTGGGTTGTCAAGGGCAGAGGAAAAGGAGTCAGGGGAGCTCTTGGTCAAGGCCTATAGGGTGCAGAGTGCCTCCTCGCACAACCTTCAGCAAACCTTCCTTTGAAAAGACAAGGGTCAGAGTGGGAAGGCAAGGAGAGAACGCCCCGAGGGTGGGAAGCAGAGGACAGCCCAAGGACAGTAGATGTTCTCCTTCTGAAGCTACTGACAAACAGAGATGCTTCCTACTCTGTAGCCCTTTCAGCAGGGGTTGTCTCCAGTTACGTGGTCTTTACCTCCTGTAGAGCAGAGTTTGTGTTTCTCATCTCTACGGTCATGTGAAAAGTGGCTGCCCCTCACCCTCAGCAGAGGCTGAGCAAGTTTGGAGTCGGCTCTATGTGGATGAAGCATCTGGGCACAGCACAGAAACCACATAGAAATATGATGGGAAAATTATATCAAATTAGGTCGTCCCCTACTGTTCCTGAAGATGGAATTTAGTCTCCTTGTTTGCTCTCCTGGGAGAATGTAAAGATATAATTTTCATAATTAAAAAGTCAATATTTGACAAGAGATACCTGGTACTTGGATTCTGTGAGCTTTCCCTCTTACTTAGCAAGTTATTTGCTGCCAGAATCATAAAAAGATTAAGTAAGATTAAGTAATACACATATAAAATTGCTAATGGCATGTGCTCTTCATTAAGCAAATGCATGTGACAAGTATGAGACTAATTTGGTCCTCTGGACAGAGCACCAGTTTCTCTGGGTCCTGCAAGGAAGCAAAAGAAAAGTCCACGTCCATTGTTCTTTATGGCAAACACTGAAGATGAGAATTTCAGGGTTTTTTAATTTTTTTTAATTGGTCAGTCTAAAATTTTGCATTCAGCAAGATATTTGCTTCAGGCTGCTGTTGTTTTTCAGAGTTTAAGTGGTTTGGCTGTTGCCAAGAATACAGATTGAAAAGGTAGATGGGTTTGATCATGTCATACCAAAAAATGTACGTGGCCTTTTGCTTGAAAGGTGACTTGAAATTTGGCACGTCTCAGGGGTGTGCTCATGGATGCCCGTGCATATTTGCTCAAATTAAGACAACCTTAATACTGTATTAAAAAATAATGAAAATAATAAAAGTTAGTTGTGGTACAAGTTCAGTACATATCTGGCAAGTTGGCAACTAAATTCTTTGAATATTTTATCTAGAACAGGTATGCTTTATTACAAATTGATATTTTATTCTGATGAGAATGTGCATCCAACTACTCTACAAAGAGTCTGAGTAGTCACCTGAAAGTTATAGAAGATACTTCATTTTTGTATGGCCCATAAAATCTGTATGTGTATAATTTTAGTGTATATTATGAAAATACGTTCATTAATATCTGGGATTCACACAGAAGCTACTCTGAGAAATGCTCCAGCGTACATTAACAAATTAATAACCTTATAAACAGAGCAGAGTTTCTATCCCTTGCAATAAATAAAGTCTAAGGTAAATAATGGAATAAGAAAAATAAATGAAATATTGAGTAGTTACCCATCCATTGAACACCATCCATTTTATTGACTCAGTGAGGCAAAAGGCTTGGGGAGGATATGACAGGTCAACTTGACAGATCTGGAGTTGCCTTTAGGAAGTTTCTGAAAAGTGCCTCTTTCAAAAAATTTTGTGACTTGTGCAAACACAGAAGGTTAATTTACTCGCTGATTCCTGGATTCAAGCGCTCGGGATGCGGATGCGGTACAGAGACTTTCCTCCAAGCCACCTAAGGCTCCCAGCATGCTAGGCTCCCCAAGTGCCTTCACCAGCAGGTGTTAGCCCAGAGGAGAAGGGAGGTTGAAAGAATTGGGAGTGTAAAGGCACATACACACTGTCTCAGGAAAGACACTTTCTCAGGGAGAAAGAAGTGCCTCACTCAGATGTCTACAGCTGAAGATATTCTTAAAAACAATTTCCATTCAGAGACAAGAGAATGGATGTACCTATAAGTATACTTCATTCCACAAAAAAAATACATAGATGATACAATAAAACAGCAGAAACACACACAAAAAAAGACTGAGATGGGGGGATGGAGCCCAATGGGTATGAGGACCACGTTGGCCAGCTGTGATGGGCTGTCCTTGAGCAGGAACCAGCACGCAAGGCAGCCTAGTCCAGCCTCTAGTCCTCGCCCAGAGACAACCTCACCAAGTAGAAGGCAGAGGGTTTTGCACCTCTGGGAGCAAAATCTGAGAAACCACAGGAGGGGTCAAATGTGGAGATAACACTGTGATTAAATCTATCATCACATGTTGTCAGAAGCAAAGTTGCCTGGGCAATCTGAATTCTGGCATTTACTAAATTTTGAATGTTTGACTTTGCAAGCTTAGCATTCTTTCACTCTTTTTAATGTCATTTTAGTCTCTTTGGCAAGATGCTGAATAGATGTGTGCATATTTGTAGTTAGGATGCAGTTTTAGAGGATACAGTTTCCATGGAGTGTGTAAATAAATCCTATTTTCGGAACTGTATAAACCAAAAGGCTTTCCCATTCATTTCCTTGACAAATAAGCTTGTGGTTTTACTGAGGCTTGGGGTTTTAATATGTTTGTTAGAATTGTACAGAGTAGTACTATAAGAAACACCCACATTTTTTCTTATTCTTAAACAATTATATGCCCACAGAATTACTCTTTGAATACTGCAGAAATGTACGTAAATTAGAGTCTAAATTCATATAGTTTTCCCATGTGCAAATGACATCCAAGAGAGCTAAATTTTGCACAATTTCGTTTTAAGTTACAGTTATATTCTTGTTCAATTGCTCCAGCAACATATTGTAAAAGGGAAAATAATTTGCAAGAGTGGAGAGATGGAAAAACATTCATGTTTTTTTCTTATTCTCCTATGATTTAAACAGGGAGATATGTATTACTTAAATTAAGCATACAAGTTCTCTAAAAGGATAAACGTATTCAAAGGAAGCAATATCCCACAAGAGCTAAATGCATGGGGGAATCTGTCTAGACCCTGCTAAACAGGGTTGAAGTTTAAGTACAAATGGAGGTATCTGAAGGGGTCAAAAAGCTCCAAATGCCCAATTCTTATCTTCTCATTAATATTTAATACAGTATTTGAACTCCAGAAGCCTACTCGTAATTCAGATGCGTGGGACCTTGTTTTGGCATAGAGGTCTTTCTGTCTAGTGGCGAAGTCATCATAGGGAATTAGTGACAACATACAGGCAAGGCAGATTTTTGTCAGTTTCTTCTTTTTAAAAACGGAAGTCACTTGACAATCATAAATATGTTTGACACAACTGGAAACTGCACAACTTCTGTAATGTTCCTCTGGACTTCATTATTTAAACTGTATGTCCAACTATCATATTTATAAAACGATAATTACAGAGGCTTGTTTTCTGTAGTATGTTATTCTTCATACAGAAAATGGGAAAATTAACCTCTGAGCCAGTCAAACTGTGTGTCTGACTCTCCGTCTGGTCCAACCAAGAAGGTTACCTATGCTGGGATAGGAATACAAGAATGACTGTGTCAGCCCCTGGAAGAGGGGGGCAGGTGAAAGGATGGTGAAAGAGATGGTTTCCGGTGATGTGAGAATCAGCCCCTGCCCAGGAGGAAGACCTAATCCAATGCACAAGTTGGGTGACCAGTATGGAAGTAGGTTATATCAGTATTAAGTTGTATAGCAGCCCCGATATAAGACAGCATAGTTTTAAAAAGGGCAGAGGGCAGAATAGGAGGGCAAAACCCTTGCACTCTCCCTACTCTTGGTCCCATCAACATAGACATCAATAATTGAGTGCTCTTGGACTGGTCCATGAACTTGGCCACAACATAGCTGAAAAAATTCCTCAAGCTGTGAAATTGTGACTCAGAAAAGCATTGAATTTTCAGTGGCTTAAGCAAAGATGTTTTTTCACTTGGAAAACAGATGATGTGCATGAAATAGCATTTTTGTAACACATATTCTAACTTCTTTACCCACCATAAAATATCATTTTAGTCAATATAATTTCGCTCAATAACACTTAGTTGTCTTCTTTCAACAAGTATCATAGCAGGTAAGCATAAAAACTCTTCCCAGATACCATTCATCACAATGTTCATCCTCTTTTAAGAATCCCCCAATTAACAGTGATTACTAAAACTTCAACTTTCTTATGAAGTACAATAGCCTTTTTTTGGCATAACTGCATTGAAAGGAATTGTCATGCCTATACCAGCTATAGATGTGAAAACGTGTGTGTGCATATGAACCTATGCGTGCGTCTGTGCAGGATGCCCTAGCAGCAGAGAATATGGCCAAATGCTTCAGCTGATATTGGTGCATTTAGTCTTTTGTTGTCTTATATTTATAGGCTACAGCATGCATTTATTTCAAAATATAAAATGATATGCACAGAGGAGCTTTTTATAGGTCATTGGGATCGAGAAAATACCGCCTTTTTCTCATGTCTCATAGCAGTATATCTTGCATATCTTTCAGTTCTGGAAATCTACGTTTTGATCTGTTTGAGGATACCAGTAATAATATACTTTTGGAAATAGTTCTCAAGATTACATGAGTATCACTATCCATTTTGTCACCTGTCACATCTAAAGATCCACAATACTATAGTAAAATATGCTACAAGCCTGGATTGATGTACTTTGTTTAAGCCTGTTGACATACAATACTTTCTTCCAGCTACTGCTGAATGTGTTAGCTATTTATAGGCATTGAAATTCACCACGAATCTGTGTTTAAGACAAACCATGTAGAAAGAAAAAGAATGTATGATTACTTTATGTTTTACATATATATGTGATACCAATGTTAGGTGTACATTCAAGGGAAAAATGAAAATTCAAATCAACGTTACAGCACTCCAGTCTACTCCACCACCATTTTTAACTCCCTGCCAGCCACCTTCCCTGCTCTGAAAAGCCCCTGAGTCTTTCAGAACAGTGCAGAGATTACCATGTTGTCTACACAATAGAGGTGAAGATGGAAACTTTTGCTGTTGCAAATATAACCCTAAAAATCAATCTGAAAACATGTTCCCATTTCCAACTGATTTTCAAAGGGCAGAGTGGACGATAGCAGTTGTAATGAAGATGAACTGAACTAGTAATTATTTAGCCACTGGGGGATGATATGCAAAACTAAATCTTACTGTCAGTTGTAGTCATAACTAGTAGCATTTAAGTGCCAGATTTATAAGATGTAGCAATCCATCTCCATTACATGTCAGATGCTTTACTTAAGGTGGGTTAAAGGGGATCCCAATTTTTATCCCAGGTGAAGTTGCCTTGTCTGAACTTATGCACAGCAGTTCTTCCTCTTGGTGCGCTTCTTTTCAATACCACTTTTCCATTCCCATACAGCAATCGTATGAATTTGAGTCAAGTTTTAAATAGGCTATAGCTGTAGTGTTTTGAATATTTGAGTAATACCTTTTATATTTGTGTAATTAAAACTGTTTTAAGATATCACCACTAAAGAACTCTTTGCGATTAGGCAATTTGTGAGGCAAACAGCCAGTCCGGATTTTGTGAACAGTTAGGAGGTTTAGCCTCAGGAAGGAGGTGCTTTACAACTACCAGCTCTTCCAACCACGGGCATTTCAATCCCAGCTAAATTAGCACATAGCTCAAATGCCAGAGTTAGCCAGAGTAAGGTAATATCTCAATCGGTATGGAGAAAGAACAGTAAACTCGTACTTTGCAAAATAGGTGCAATTATAACCATTCCCATTTAAGATGGTGAACATATCTACAAATTTTTATCCCTCTGCACAAAGTTCCTGACTTTATTTAATGATATTATCCATTTCCTGTTTGCACTCATGAAAAGATATTGGCTTTTTGACCAAAAAAAAAAAGGGGGGGACGTATGGATTTTAATACTTCTGACTGCTGAAACATCTCAGGTTAGGAATTCATGAGGCTTCATGAGTTCCCTCGTATGGGCTTTGTCAGCACATGGATGGGAAACATTCATAAGATATCCTCAAATGCTGCAGAAAATGGTGTCAGTGACTCATTTACTAGTTTCTAGAGTTTCTTTGAACTCAGTACAGAATAAATGTCCCAAGAGGGTGCAAAATATTTTAATTACTATTGCCCTCTATAACAAAGTGAGATCTCTGCGAAAAAAAGAGAAGCATTCCTAGTCCAAATGCCAGGTAAGAAGAAGTAGCAAATTTCAGCAGTAAGTGCAGTGATTATCCTATATTCATGAGATTTGTGAAGCACTGCAGAATGAGAACTTCTGCACAAACTTTTAAAATATAACCCATTGTGTTATTTACAAATGTATAAACAGAATCCTAAATTAAAAACCTGAAAGAGCTGAGAGATGAGCTGAACACTACGTATTTGCTTGCCTCTCTTTGCAGGCCAGTTACTAAATTTTTGCTACATAATGTTTTTCTAAGCAAATATTCATTGAGCTAGCAAAAGTATTAGAGCTAATCACTGTAGTTTTCCTTTAAGATGGCATTTTTACATGACACCCACTCCCAGGATTACAATTTTGTTTTGACACACACAATAATATTTAACTGCTGGATGGAATGAGATTATTACCTCAAATGCTTCAGCACGAATGTATACCAGAAATTCTAATATTTTCCCATCCTTTATGGACAAGCCCAAGAAGAGCTTTAAAGTCCTGTCACTGGTGGTGGTGAATAACTTAATAAAGCTATAATTTTAAATATGCACCTTTATCCAGAAAAATACTCGAGCTTATGCTTAATTTTAAGTGTAGGTGTCCCAGAGGGCTATTCATGTGCCTCAATTCTTTGCTGGTTTGGGTCTAATTGGTAAAACATGCCATAATCAAATTAAAGGGTAGGTTGCCACTTCAGGCACAGCCTTAAGCAAGAGGTGATGTTTAAGCAACCCCACCTCACAATCTATCCTGGAAATATTTTTATTCAGAGACATACACAGACCTTTTAAGTTACAACCCCTGGCATTGGCATAGTTACTCAAGTGAAAAAAATAACCCTTATACAAGGGGTTGGGAATCACTTCTCACAGCCTTAATTCCTCTGTAGCTTCTGTTTTGTGAGGCAAAGGCTGACATTTGTGTTGGATAAAAGTATCGCTGAATGCTTCTTTCCCTGTTATTCACTTACGCATTTGCTCCCACATAGAGGAGGGACGGAGGGCTTTACTGCATGAAGTCCAAGCAGTATTTGTTCCCTTCCTCACAACCTTGCTGAGACCCAAGGTGAGGAAACCTTCTGTAATGCTGGCCCAGGAATGGTGGAGCCTTCCTTTTCGAGGACACACATGCACAGATGGCCATGGTGGACTAGCTGAAAAAGAGTAAGAAAAACTCAGCCATATATTTTTACCTCCGTATAGTATTGTCCCCTCCTGTGACTATCAAAGTCTGAATGCTACTACAGCCCAGGTCTGAATATTCATCCCTCCTGGAGCAACTTAAATACAAATATTTATTCAGTGGTGCCTTTTAGCAATTATTTTCAGCCACTTCTGTCTCTGGACAAGAGTGGAGAGCTCAATTACTAAAATCAGGGACAAGTGGGTACATAGGTATTTCTGGAAGAATTCAGTTGTAGCTCTAATGTGCTGCAATACCAAATTTTCAATATATTCTTGCTAAGATTCATGGGCTGCAACCAATATAAAAGCAGATATTTAAAAAACAAACAAACAAACAAACAAAATTAGAAAATTCCAGTGACTTTTCCCTCGATACCTAGATCTGTATCTATCTACAACTCGATAGTTGTAGGACAGGATGTTTCCCTATTATCCAAAAGTGATGTAAAATTCTTTTGAAGAAATGTTTTTGTTGGCTCTTTTATTCTGTTGCTGTCTCCCTTCTGACATGTCTCTGTAGCTTCTGTGAGTTAGCTTGTGAACTAATTTAAACCAAGAAAGACAAATGTATTTTAAAAAATTGTTCCACACTGACAAGCAGACTGATCATTTTGCATTCTAGCTTTTGTGAGGGGGGATAAAATTGCTATATAACATTTTAGATTAAAAAAAGAAATATTCAGCATTAAATATTCAACATTAAAGTTCCTCGAATTTAAAAATAAATCTACAGCCTTTCTTCTAAAAATGCTGCTGTCAAGTACTGCTGATTCTCATTCAGGAAACACACTATGTAAGAATACTGTATTTATCCAACTAAAGGAGAAAATGCTTTGAAAAATTAGTGACCTCTACTATAGCCTATAAGAGCTTTTTTTATTGAGCAAAGGTGTCAGGGAATGGCATCCATTCGTGGACAGTCCCACACTTTTCCATTTTGAGGAACTGTGATGCTGACATCTGTCAGTGGCATTCTTGAAAAAGTTTGACTTTAGTGCTAAAACACTCACTCAAGAACTTTGTTCTTGTGACCAATGAGCCTATACAATATGTAAGATTAGCTGCATACACGACTTACAAGGTGAAGTCGTAGTACCATTGGACGAAGGGTAATCAGTTGACATTCCTTCATAGAAACACAATTGGGAAGGTTTTTTGCCTTCTCTTCTTAGTCCTTAGTCTGTTTCTCATGCTGAAGTCTTCCCTTAATTTTAATTAGTTCACTCCTGGAAATATTACTGTGGTGAAGAACAAATGATGGGAACAAAGAGCTGCACATATGATAATGAACATTGTCTAAGTGCCTCAGGGGGAAGCTGGGAGGTGGAAACCTGCTTCACTGCTGTGTCCTCTTACAGTAGATCAGTGTGGACCACTCGGTGCTGGCCTTACTCCAAGGCTTACTCCTTACCCTGCCTTCAGGGAGAGCAGAGACTCTGCAGGTGCAATGACGGTGATGTGCTGGGATCCAATGAGGATACGACCAGGATCAAATCTCAGAGGGGACCACACATAGCATGAAAACACAAAGTTTTGGGTACTAGTCTTACACAATATTCATCCTCACTGAGTTCAAAGAGTGAACGTAGTAGTACTCATAAAGTGGGGTACACTTAGTGGTTATTAATATTTCAGTAACGATAACAACAGGAAGGATATTTTCTCTGGAGATGGTAGAGCTAAAATTTATTTGTCCTACAGACAGGGTAAGCTGAAGTTTATTGCATCTAGCAAGCCAGTCAACAGCCTTCAGCCACTGTTCAATCCTGGCAGTTTTCAAAAGATCCTAAACCACCTTCTCATTCAGGTGACTTCGAGTGCTGAGTCCTCCCAATGCAGATTTCAGTTCCCACCGCTGATCTGAGAGCTGACATATCTCAGCACCTCATGAAATCTAACATCACATCCTCCATCTTCGCCCGGCTAGCAAGAAGAAATACTGATGGTTACAGCTGATTGCAGCATCTGATATTAGCAGCCCTCTGGAAAGAAGGTGGACTATAAATCATCCTGCAGTGGAACAGAATTAGCAAGTTTTTTCACAAAGAAATAATCAAACTCATGTCTTTTTGAATCACAGGAATTGATAACATCACAGTTATTAGAAACATGATGAGCTACATTTTGTCAATATATTCCACAGTTATGAAACCAGTTAAAGGACATTTCACCTCAAGAGCAGTGGTCATAATTCCATGCAAGTCAGTAACAATCAAAAGTTATTAAATAATGTGTGCTCAGTTGCTTACACGAGATTAGTTCATTGCTTCCATTACAGCTTCATGTCCTTGCTACTAAAACAATTAGTAACTGGCAGTAATTGCAGGCATTTTAATAGAATGACTGTGACATAAATGGACGCAGAGATTGAACAGTTAGTGGCGACTCTTCAGAGCAATGCATGGAACGAGAGGGGCTCTTTGCTCTGGGGCTGTTCAGGCTGTATTTTGTGGGAAATGCTGAACTTAGCTGGGACTGATGACGAGCCACATGTTTTTGGAGGGACTCCTGTCACCCAACTGCAACTTTCTACGTGTGAGGCACCAAGTCTGGGCTGATTACCCGGCCTTCTCTAGTAATTAATGAGGACAATGAGGTACTCTTATGATAAAATTCATCCCCATTGAAATCCTGGGTTTCAGACAGTTATTTAAGATGAAGCCCCTAAATGTGCTGATGCTCAGGAGCCAATGACTCCAGTAGGGTAAAGCCGAGTGAGAAAGACAGAAATGCATTTTCTTGGTTAACTTTTCAAAGCTGTTATCTTCCTCCTAGCCCTTCAGAAACATGAGTTACCGTGTCCATGTATGCTCAAAACATTCACCAGCCTGCGAGTGGCCCACACGTTGCTGCACGTCTGCTTGTGTGGGCACGGAAAAAAACGAATGTGCTCTTGGATGAACGTATGCGTAACCTTTCGTTATTATGAAGAGTGCTTTGAAAGTCTTCTGCAGGAAAGGCCTCTTCATCACCAGCTACAGTGAATCTTTCACATTTGCTGCAGCTTGAAAAGGCCTGTTTTGGGTGTGGAAGATGAAATAAGATCAGAAGTGAGATAAAAGTTTGGTTTTTCTGGGTATAATATGGAGGCAAGAATGTCATTTTCAAAGAAATCCTATTTACTTTTCTCTTGAGCAAATGACATGATTAAATATTTATCTTCATAATTGTAGTCAGATGTTGGATATAGAAAGAAGTATACATAAAAAGGTGATTTGGTAAGCCTGCCTCAAAAAATGCTGATGCTGTGGATTTAAGCAATAAATGCATTAAAGCCTCTGCAGATCCTACAACATATTCAGTGCATGAAGTTACTCAGCAAAATTATTTGATGAGTTAAGTGAGAGTATACCTTCTAATTTGTTTTCATCCTTAATTATCCATTTATTCTTTTGATTCATACACGGTAATTTCATACCGTTGATTCCCTCTTGACCTTGTGCTTGTAACTGAATCCTGAGATCTGGCTTGTGGCCCAGGAATATGTAGAAAATTGTTTATATTAGCAGCAAGCTGCCTTGAGCTGCAGTGCTTTGATTTAACGTTATAACTGTACTAAAAGTAGCATAGCTTTCCCATGTACTCTCTATTCTGCTCAAATCCCTTGTCATTATAACAGATGTTTGGATTATTGTTCTGTAAACTATGTCAGAATTTCAATCTCTAGTATCTGTTTATTATTCTCCAAGGGTGATATTACAAATGTTCTCATGCACAGTTAATACTTATAATACAGCCTGTCTTTTTCCCATAAAAGCTCTAAGCAGAAAGTTTTTGTTAATCAGAGTAAATATGACTAATTTTAGAAGCAAAAAATTTTGTTTCAAGTGTGTTTTGAGAAAGTGTTTGCAACTGGAGGTGGTAGTTACCACTCCTTTTCATGGTACATACTGAAGGAGGGGGGGATATGATTTGGGTTACATATTATAATAAAATTATATGAAAAAAACCAAATTAAAAATTTTAGGTACTTGTATAAACAATTAAAATTGAAATACAGTCATTTAATTATTTTGTCCTGAAGCCATAATAACCCTTCTGTAATTTTACATTAATAATCTAATTGCACGCTAAGTTATGAAAGGCATGTTTGCTGGAAGGACACATTTAACCTTGCTGCTGTAGACTGTGAAATAATAATATTATAAGCTGATTATTAGAATGAGAGAGCAGAAGAAAGTGAGATTTTTGTAAAGATTTTAAAGATTTAGAGGGAAGCAGCTACTCCTGTTGTAAGGAAAATGAACTTTTGTACAAATCCTCATTAGCTCCAAAAATAATACCCATTATTATGGAAAAAGGGTTTTTAATAAAGTTTTTAAAGCTTGAAATATTACTTTCCGTCTGCATTTTGAATACTTACAGTAGATCTCTCATAGGCCTGGAATGTGATTCCTGAGGTGGCTTGGTCCAGTTTGAGGTTGCCTGGCAAAAAATTCCCCGTATACTTTCTGTTTTCTCTGTTAATACACACACATGTACACAGAACATACTTGCACACATATATTACAGCAACACATACATTTATGGTCTTACAAACAGAAAAATCAGTACTAAAAAGACAACTAAATATTCTGTGTGTTTGTTAAGAGTGCAGTCTACTATTTGCATTTCTAGTTCTGTAAAACTAAGCTAAAGACCTCCAGAGTAATTCTGCATTCATACAGATAGGGGTTCTCTATGAAAACAATTTATTCCACTTGGCATGCTTTCTTTTCCTTTTTTTTTCTTTTTTTTTAATTTTTTTTTTCTATTCTACTTATTATTAAGCTGTGTTGTCATTACCTGTTTATTATGGGGTACTTTTCTAAGGGTGGTGTGCATCTGTGGATACTGATCTCCTCTGAAAATACTGCAAGGATCTCTTTTCCTGGATGAAAACTGCCTCCGACCTAAAGGACAGTCTTCATATATTACAGGAAAAAAAAACAGAGGTGCAAATTTTAGGATGCTGGGGCAATTGTCAATAAAACTGACCCCACAGAAAAAAAGGTGCGGGTGCTTTTCTTAATTACTTTTGCCTAAAAAAGGGAATTTAGCTACAGTCTACTTCAAAGATTTTGTTGGAATCCCTACACGTATTATGTTTGCATTTGGGATGAAAAAAACAAGGTCAGCTTCGGAAATGATGAATGCCTTTTTGCTGAAAGCTGTACCGAACGTCCTTGAGTTTAATCAAAACTATTTGTTTTTAGTCAGCTTTGCTGTTGTCTCTTTTACTCTTGTCCACTGATAGCTTGACATTAATGACATCATAAATCATGTGAAGTGGCGGCTAGGGTTTGGTAGCATTTCAAGTGTTTGTTGAGATGTCCTGGGCTATCTGAGGAGCTGGTGTGAGGAGGGATATCGGGCTGGTCTAAACCTTCAGCCTGCTGCATTGTTCTGTTGTTAAAAACAGGCAATATATGTATTAAAAATTCGCGCTTTTACCAAAGGGCAATCTATGAGTTCTTTCTTAAATGTTCAGCTGGTAGAAAATTATTCTGTGATTATTTCAAATGCTTTCCCCCACCATGTCGGTGCATTAGAAACCTTGTGAAATAGATGCATATATTACACTAAGAAATATATCACTTGGGTTTGTAAATTCCTTAGTCACTCCTTTTACAAGAAGGCATGGGTGTAAGCCTGTGCTCTTCCCATCTCTACGTGATACAGTCGATCAGGAACTGAGGAGTAAACCCAATTTGCACAAATCTGTCATTTAGAGATTTTGCTGTTTTGTTGTTTTTTTTTTTTTTTCTTTAAATAGCAAAACATAAAACATGAGCACTTTGAAAATGTTTTCTTTGAAAAATGTTTAGCTGTTATCAGTTATGTGTTTCAGAAAGATTTCACCAGATCATTTTATGTTTTATAGCTTGTTATCTGCATGGCTATATTCTTAGAACATGCTTTCCATTATCTTTGTACTGTACTGTGAGGAGAATGGAGAGCTCGTCCTTTGAATATTATTTATTCAGCTGGATTGTCTTACATTACAACATGTAATTTTCAGACTGCTATAGAGAGGATTTGTTCTGTTACCATCCCTAACCCTCACAAAGTTTATTCATCGCGAAAATGTCACTTCTTTGTGCAAAGGAGCCTCCAAAAGTTAGAGGATGTCTTTTATTCAGTCACTTAGAAGAATATATGCTTGGAAATAACACCTAGTGTGTGCTACAGGGAGGAGAGAAGCCGTGGTGTACAGCATATCATTTGGGTTCCAATTCAACTGTTCATCGTTATTTAACAAATCTGTTAAAGAATGTTTTCAGATCCCACTAACTTAAACATAAGCTTAAGGTTAAGCACTTGCTTCAACTGCTTTGTCTAAAGCCGCCCGGGTGAATGGCAAATGGTGGTAGCGTGGCTGGGATACCAACGCGAAATTTCTGTGGTCCACATGTGTGACGAGATGGATATCCGTTCTCCTCCTCCTGGAAAGTTAAGAAAAAATCAAACTGGAGAAAATGTATGTTGCATGTAATTTTGAAGAAAGCAGCCACTGTGTCTGCATCACTGAATACGTGACTTTCCCGGCGACCAGGCAGCACCACTGACACGTTGGTGGGACTCCTCACCCCAGGAAAGCAGAAGGACCTCTCTTTACACGACCATATGTCTGTATGGTTTTAAGTGACCTGGACGTGGGAAAAAGGCTTTCATTTAATTACCTGCATTATTTGAACCAGTGTGGGAAGTCACCTGTGGGTCTCAGACGAGGGAACTTCTTCCCATTGCCCGCCGATGTTCCTCTCCGGTTCCGCGGCTTCCAGCAGGAGCCAGGCGAGGGACGTTAAGCACTTCTGACTCTACGCCGGCATGAGCCGCACTGCAGATCCTGTACGTACAGTGAATGATGGTAATTACAGTGAAGGGTCTAGGGTATTATTTATTTCTCACTAGCAGACAGCACCTGACAGTCTTTGTATATCAAGTTGTTATTAAAATCCTATGTCTGGATGTTAAGCTGACTTATTTTATAACTAATCTTCTTTTACAACTAATCATGAACTATGTATAAAGTTTGGTAAGTAAATTCATCTAATTTGACAGGAGAGATATTAAAATGAAATAATTTATGTCATAAAATAAACGGTAGTAACTTGTTTTTGTGATTGCCAAATGTAGTTTCATTACTACATTGGTGTAAACATCTTTTGAGTAATTTCAATCTTGTATTAAGACTGGATTTGCATGATAACACATCATTTTATTACTTATAGAATGCATTTTCTGAGGATTTTGTGTATAAATCTCTTCTGAATTATCATGCCACATTGAGGATAGGGACATACAGAAATCTTTACTGATGACTCCCATCCAGGGAGCGTGTCACCCACCCTTTTGCTCTGTGCTGTGATGTTGAAAATGGGTAGAGCTCAAGCTGAGCTAGAAGAGAAATCTGCTCCAGTTTCCTTCCTTGAACTGTGCTTTTTTTCCAATTTGTGTTTTGGGAAAACTGATTTCCTGAAGTATGCCTGTTGATACAGGAGAACTTATGATATAGCCTAGTGAAAACAATGTGAGCAGAATTTCATTAACACAAAAAACGTGTTGTCTTCATTTACTTCTAGGGTTGGGTTTTATCTAATTGGATAAACACAAAGCAAGACAGAAAATGTGGGAGGGAGGCCCACATTGAAAAATAGACTACCTGGAGATAATTATGCAAAACTGGGTGCTCAAATCTCAACATAACAACGGCAATCGAAGATGTCCAGAATGTTTTGGTGTACATCAGCGCTTGCAGGGACCCAATCTACTGAGGAAAGAAGAAAGCTTTCAGGTGGCACCTTTCTCCTTTGCGTGTCTTCTGGTCTTAATTTAAAATGCTTGCACATGACATTTTCCCTCCATTCCCTCCATAGAATGACATAGCAGTACCCCTTCTTTTTCCCTCCATATCCTGCGATCAAACAATCAAAAATAAGCCCCACTCTGCACAAAATCCTTACTCACAGAATACAGATTTCAGTGGGAACGTTGGTCTAAGACCAGTTTTCACAAGCATGTTTGTCAGGTCCCAAGAAGTACTGCAAGCTGCTCATTGGATCTGTCTGTAACATCACTGGTCTGTCTGCAACTTTTTTTACAGTTTGTCACTTTCTAACTTCCCACCTTTGCACAGCAGGTTCACTGGGAAGAAACTGGAAACTTATACGAGATGTGAAAGGAGGCCTGAAAGCACTGGGTAAGTAACAATTTGTTTAGGGTGTTTAGCATGTTTACAGCATGACAAAAAAGCTTCTTGTGACTTCTTTTCTCTTTTATTACTGAGACTGTTTACTCATCCATAATTAAGAGTATGTTAAATAGGAAAAAGGACAAGATCTCCGTAACCAAGTAGTAAGAAGTAGCAACACGTCGTTTGCTGTTTTATTAACACTATTTAAGTGTTAACACTATTTAAAGAAATATTTAAAGTAACTGAAACAAAACAAATGCTTATGAAATACCAGATCCTATTTAAAAATATATTTATTTTGAACTATAAATGGCCATTATAGCCTTATTTAGCACAAGAGCACTGACCAGTGTAAAGAAATCACAGGAGTTATAAGATGTATACACTCTACAGTAGTATTTTATTATAAAAGCATGGACCCCTGCTGGCATATGTAATTTAATGTGCAGCATGCCTCTCCTAATTCAATCAGGTCTCTACATCCCTTCTTTTATATTCCAATTGGATTCCATGTGCTAAAGCCATCAAGATTTTCAGGATGAAATGAATGCTTGTATTAATCCAGCAATTTCCATTTAAAACACAGCATCGATTTGATTAATAAGGTTTGATGCTGAATAATTATACGGCAAATATGTAGGATATAGAAAAACCACAGATGTGACCACCAGCAAAAGCCTTGTGGGAGAAGGGGGTCAAAGGGAAGCAATGGCCATGACTGAGGTGATGAATTCTTGGCTTTCCTCTTATGCAATTAACAAGCAATGCTTCTATTAATTTGCCACCCCCAGAGTCTTCACTGGTCAGATGTGTCAGGGTCAAGGGGCACAGGGGCAGAGCAGGGGTCAGCATCACAGCAGCCCTGAAAAGAAATGGGAAAATGAAAGAAATCCAAATTAAATGGTAGAGTATACTTTTAGCAGTGTAGCGGGGGGAGGCATCTCTTTAATGTTAAGACTCCTGTTTTAGAATAATAAAAATGTTCTCTGCACATTTAATTCAAAGTAATCAATCTGAGGTGCAGCGCTTGAGCATCCAATAAAAGAAAATCAATGTGGTCTCTACAAGAGAAGACAAACAATGCCAGCTTTTACTAAAGGGATTATAGGTTAACATTTATTCAGTGTATTGTAATCTGATGTCAAGTGGTATAAAATCAAGCCAACAATCCATTACCACCCGTTATAGGCTAGGTGCTGATCTCATGCAAATTGACTTTTCATAGAACTTATTAAATCATTTCTGTGTTCTAGCTATGGAACACTTTTATATAGCTGCTGAACTTCAATAAATTCTATTTCATACTTGTACTGAGGAATATCAAAAAGACAAATATTTGTCATTTCAAAGCACAGTTTAAATTTTTCCATGGTTTCCTTGTGCTTCCCATCATTAATTAATCAAATGGAATGTAGTTTGTCTTAGATTAGTAACAGGCAAAAAAAAGCATTAATTTGAGAACTGACATAAACCAGTAGTTCTCCAACTCTCCAGTTTGGTCCTGCAAACCTCCCACGAGTGTTATTAATTTTTAAGTATTAAGTATAATAAATTGACAAAAAAGAGCAGTTTTTAAAAGATGCCTATGCTGTTTAGAGATAATCACAGTAATCTGTAATAAAATACTTTGCAGGGAAGAAGGATTCCATGCAAATGTCAGCTCTCAAAAGAAATGTTTGACAATGAAAGGCCCAATCCTGTTCCCAAGCGAAATCAATCAGAATTTGCCACTGATGTTGGTCAGGGTGAAACAGGGCTCTTAAGTCTGCCTTTAATAAACCACAGTAAAAGGAGTAAAGCCTTTTAAATGATACATCGTAAAAAAGGATTTGTATCCATCACATGCATTTTCTAGGTGTTAATTCATAGGAATATAGGGGGTTTGGGCATGTGGCTCAAAACCTCAATTTGTCCTGCTGGTTGCTGGATGTAGTAATAACCACTTATTCATATCAGCTGGGATGAGGACAAGCACAGTGCTCTTTTCATGTCTCAGAAAAAGTCAGTAATCTTGAGTTTAACATGATATAAAATAGCTACAGGAGTTGTCACAGTTAACACTATTTTTTAAACAGTCTGGTTCCTTGTTAGGGTTGGGTCACTTTTATGTGTGTGGAAAAACATTACCACATGTTTGAAAATATTGCTGATATTCTGCAGATTGTACTGCGCTGCAGCTCTCTGCTACTTCAAAACACTTCAGAGTTAGACAGAGGTAGGAAGGGAAATTGGACGTGACATTATTTTTATTATAAAAGCTAAGTTTGGTTTTGCCACCCTTGACACAACAGAACATTTTAGCCGGGAAGTTGTCTTTTCTTTTTTTCTTTCCCTTCTTTTTTTATACATAACCTTGTGGTTCTAAAAGGAAATCGAAGCCCTGAAGTTCTCAATGTCACAGTGTCACTCCTCTAGCATGCCAAACAATGAAGGCAGTGCGAACTTTGATTATTAAAGTAATGGAAGATAAAAGAGAAAAATGATTCTGTGGATTTGGCAAAGAGAGAAAATTAAAGCAATATTACTCTTACTTTTGCTTTGCTAATTATTGCATCATTTTACAAGTCGGTGCACAAACTTAGTTTCCCCTCTGTAAAACAGGAAATCTTCCTTTTTTATTGCAACATGTTTTCAGCTTTCTGCATGGGCAAACCTAGATGACTACTACAGGCAGAAGCCCCTTTTTAGGGACTGATGCTAAAAGGCTGCTTGAGCCTCAAAATTCATCCGTCTGTTGGGAAGGACAAAAAAGTCATCTAGAATATTTTTCCAGTCAAGTTTAGGCTAAAATAAGTGGGGAAAGCCTGTTAGGATTTCATCCTACCCTTTTCCCACCAAGATGTACCAAACCACATCCCTGAGCCCCATCCCTTGCCCATGTTTAGACCTTCTCAAGCCACTCTGCTGTTTCCCTTTGTTGTCTTCATTTTCCACAGGCAACGCTTTGCTTTCCCTGCCCGTGGCTGCCTAGCTAGAGGGCATTTTCTGTGACATCCAAAGCACCAGTGCCAAGGAGAAAGTTGTCCTGCAGAATTGATAGCTCACCCCCTTCAACACGCATTTTCACGGTGTCACCAACTTCACCGTGGAAGCTGCCCAGAACTTAAAAGGCTGGTGATTAGAATTTAAAATTAAAATGTCAGAGTAAAGTAGATAGTTTATATCCTCTGCACCCACCAACGAACTGAGGTTCTTCTGCTTTTTCCCTTTCTGAACAAAGAATCATGATGCAGGAGATCCAAAGTGCATGAAAAAAAGTATGAAAACAAGGTGGTCAGACACAAGAGGCTGATATTAGAATAAAAGACCCTCCAGCTGGAAAATGCCGTGTTTTAAAGTTTATGAGTGCCTTCAACACAAAGGGGAAATGGTTTGGCTTGGAGAGGAAGGACACCATGGACCCTACGGCTCTGAAAGGCATCCTGCTTTTGCATTTTTGAGCTGAGGGCCACAAAATGTCTGCAGTGGGGTTCTGTATAACTGCAGTTGACAGTGGGGTTTAGATAGATACACCCAGTTAAAGGTGATTGAATACCAAGGCCTGAGCAACGCTTATTATGCCTGCTGTTGTGAGACTTCAATTCATTATTGTAACAGAACGAAACAAGCAGCTGCGCAGGACATGGTTGTAGTATTGATTGGGCTTCTCAAAAGTCTTCTCTTAGGATGCAGAGTGCAGTCAAACATGCACAAACATCATTCAGTTCCCCTGATTCTGTCATGTGCTCCCTGTACCTCAAACTAAAGCAGCCTCAAGACACAGGAAAATGCCTCTTTAGTTGAAGGCAGACAGGGCTCTAAGCCTGACTCGAGGGGGTTATGCAGATGTGGTGACCTTTCTTCCAGAGACCAGATTTTACACTCAAATTGCCATTAAAGCTCTGCGTTCCCTCGAGGCCCACAGTCAACTTGTGTGTTTTCTCCATTAGGGTTAAAAGTCAGCGTGGCACTGTGCCCACGCTGCATACTAAACGGAGTGGAGCATAAATAAATGGCAGACTGGCCCTCCGTCCGAGGGAAATTGCATCTTTTTTTTAATATCTTTGTAATACAGGCCATTTGCTATGGTGATAAATGCAATATCTAACCAGGCTAGTGGGAGATCCCCTGCTGCAAACACCAAATATACAGGAAATGCTGTACTTTTCTCACTCTCTAAATTAACTATGAAATTCAGCACTAACAAAAACAACCTCTACCTGCACCCAACGCCAGCAAAAGCACTTTTGAAGTGCTGAATTGGAAATGAAGCGTGTTACCTCTTTCTTTAGGGTAAGCTAAACAGAATATTTGCATGAGCAACTTGAAAGTGCGGCTGGATGCCAGCCAGCCAACTTTGTTCACGACACGCAGCATCTCTGCAGTCCTTCCACGTGAACAACTGGAGGCCCTGGGCCAGGATAAGGGCTTTGGTCCTTGTGCACACATTACAGAGGGGTCTGTAGGCAACGGAGGTAAAATTCTGTTCCTGTTAAAGCTTAGTAGGAGTTACGCTATTAACTTCAATGTGATGCGGGATTTTTTCCATTATGGGCCCTCTAGTCGTTCCGTCCCGACTCTTCCTCGGCACTGTGGGCACACACATTTGCAAACACAAATGCCAACTTCCACCTCTTACAGCAACCTGCCAGCAGCGGGTGTAGAAAATACAATGGCTTTGGGTGAGGGGGTGTTTGCGAAATTCTCGCCCCCTTGCAAAATAGGGCCAGAGTTGTCTTCCTATGCTCCCAAAAAGCTCTCATGCATCGCGCAGACTTGGTATGGCAAAAATTAGCTTTGTACAACAACAGGCATATGTGAGAGCTCTGTCTTGCTCTACAAGGGGTGAATATCCATCAGTCTTTAAAAGGAACAGACAATTTGGTCTATTTCAAAAGCAACATCTGAGGAAAGAAAGGAAAAGCTGCACACTTCAGGGAATTAAACTTGAATGTTATGTTTCCATATGTAAAACTATATTCCTACAGCTGCAAGTGGTAATGACCAAATATTTTTGCTTTAAAATTATTTGAAGAAGACCTAAAAAGTTTTCTCAAAAACAGAAAGAACATATTATTAATTATGAAGACCTAATGACATATCAGACAAATGCTGTATTGCTGCAGTTCACTGGGGATTTCTGAAAACTCATATGATGAGACATATTTCTTGACAGAGGTTTTGGATAGAACATTTAATCAAGATGTTGAGAGAAATCAGATGTCTTTACCCATAAGTTAAGCCTGTTTATAAACTACTGAGAAATCACTTCCTAGTGCTAAAGCAAATTTGCTATATAGGCAGTATAGGAAATTGGAAATACTGCTGCTAGCAGCAGGTGATTCACAGTCGTTTATCTTTAAAAAATATCATTTTTAAAGGAAGACAACAATTTTCAGTTGATTAGAGGAACCTTTTCTCTCTGCTGCCCCCAAATTATTACCTCTTTCTTCGGTTATGTAGAGCATCAGAACACAATTCCAAGTTATTAAGGCATCTGTTGTAACATTAAATACAGTAAATACCCATAGTCCCATCCCAGATCAACGGCAACAGCAATCTGTAGCTTGTGTCACAGGTCTTTCATATGATTGCTGAACACCACATTAAACACAAGCTTTAAAAGAGAAAGAAAAATAACTGTTTTAAATGCCACCATGGTTGCTGGTTAACAGAATTGGGTGGGCAAGGACTTCAATGGGAAGCTGTACCTGTGAAGGAAATATCTTGTATGTACTCACAGCTGGAACTTGAGTTAATTAAAGTATGAATGATATCTACTCTAACCCCCTCATAAGCCTGTATTACAAACTGCTATTTGATATAAGGCTGCTTGATCTTGTCTCAAAGCTAAAAGAATCTCCATTTTAATATTTCCTGTAACATTTGAAGTGTTTGAGTCTCAAGGAAGGTGTTCGGTTAAAAAAAAAAAATCAGTGTCAGTGCCTTTTTTGCTCTATTTCCCCCAAAAAAACCCTACCATGGGACAGTACAAGAAAATTAGTAGAATTCTACCTGTATTTTAATCAACATAATTTCAGGATGCAGCTGGTTATTAGGCAGAACTGAAAAGACAGTAGCTCTCTTGGAAAAGACACAAAGATAGTCCATAAATAATTTCATTACATGTGTTTTGGATATATTGGCTTTCCTTTATAATGAGGTAGAAAAGCATTTCAGATATCTGTTACCAGCTTTTTTGAACTTGTCATGCTCTTTCTCCAAGAGGCTTTGGACACTGCAGATAACCTCCTTCCGTAGGCAAAACCTAACACACATAGTTTTTGCAAGTGGTTGAGAAAAATGAACATTTTCTATATGTGTCACCATATTTGCAATGTGACTCTGAATCGCCCATGAAGTGATAGCCTCTGAAAAACCAGCTTCAGATCAGCCAGAGCAAGAGAAATGTTTCCCCTCGATGCACACGTGTGGAGATCTTTTGTCCTTTCCTTGCTGCCCCTTAAGTCTGCTGTCTCTAAGTCCTGCACAATTACATGAGAATCTGCTTTATTCATTCTGGAAGGTATTTTCCCTCTTTTTGTTTATTTTATATCTCAGTGCTATCTTTCTCCAGTCGTTCTTCAAGCCATTGCCATGACATTTCAGTTCAACTTCATTTACTTATCACAAAAGGATCTCGGTGGGATTTTCTGGCAGGTAAGAACTATTAATAATAGGTTTCCTATCTTATTAAAAAGTCAGTAGGTTATGAGTTAATATTGAAATGGAATGTCTTTATGTTGACTTTCTTGTGTCCATCTGTTTCAGAAGCTCAAGGTTTTCAGCTATAGTAGTGGGGTTTTTTAAAAAGAAGATTCACTTAGCTTGCACAAGAAACTCCCAACTTTAAAAAAAAGGAAGATTTTGATTACTATTTATCTGCCCAAAAATAAATCCTAGAATTAGGGACACAAAGACTTCTTCAGAAAATAAAAAATATTTCTTACACAACCTGGAACATCTTTCAAAAATTATTTATCTGATAAATAGTAGAATAGATCAGAAGAATTTATTCTGGCCTATTAGGCAGGTACTGTACATATTTATTTGTCCGTTCTTTCTAATGCATTGCATTTGTCAAGCCGAGCAGCTCTGAAGGGGTCATTCTGGTCTATTAGATTAATAGAGAGTGGCACAAACTAAGGTCTTTCCAGATGCAGGAAGCTATCCACATTTCAGTAGCCTTGTCCTTTGACATTCCGTGATGTGAACCTTTGCGTAATTAGCCAAATTTGACAGGGTATCCTGTAGTCCCAGCAAAGGCCAGGAAATTTACTGAAATTTTGTGGCCAAACACTGGATTAAATCAGCTGGACTGGTACATGATATTGGTACATTGTCCTCACCAACTTTGTGGAGGCAAAGGCTTTAAGTCTTCTAATTCCCAGTGTATACTGGGAGGTTTTCATAGATACGTTCATTATAAATTAAAACCGAAGCTCAGCTTTAAAACACCAGAAATATTTCTCTAAAGTTGGTAAACAACTGAATAAAAGAGAACAAAACACAACCAGGTGTTACAGATGAGATTTCAGCCCCGAACGCAGCTGCAACAACCGCAAATCGAACTTCGTTCCTTGGGCTGTTTCATGAGCTAAAAGGGAGATAGGTAAGAATAATAACGGCACCATTCCTTCTGTCATCAGCTCAATGTGGCAGATCCCACCCCAAAAATGTTTTGGCAGGAGCATCCCCCTCATGTGACACCCCACCGCAAACACGACCGCTGCTCCCAGCTCCCTCCCTCCCCCTCCAGCCCCACCCCGGCAGGATTTCCATGCGATCCTGTGGCTTCCTGCGGGGATCCTGTAATTCACCGAGTAAAAAGTAGAATTATAACATGAGAACAGAATCGCCTGGAGATGATGGAAACGCACATTTTATTTTAATTAATAGGATTAAGCACTTCGCAATTTCTCGTCCTGAGTGCTAAAAACTGTCATGTAAATTTCTTTTTAGTTTCATATTGATCCACCATATGATAACGAATATTGTTACATCCATATAAAAAGCTATATTAAAAATGACTACAAAGGTGTCCCAATGATGTCGGAACTCTTAATACTCAACAATTTTAAAACGAAAAAGAAAGAGGGTACCAAAAGTATATGAATCTTAACAGAGCAGGATGATCATGTTCTGCTTTGTAACAGGGTGGTATTTTCTGTTTGTTAGATTGTAAAGGGTACAAAAACTTCCTTCCTTATCTTTTGTAAAACGAAAACAGCCAGCCTGATTTTAATACATTAATATTGTAAAATAAACAGCAGGCACTGTGTGCCAGGCTTCCGGAGTATATCATTACAGCTGCACTAAAAGCTTGCAAGGACAAGGGGCTTATGAGTCGCAGAAGTACTAGCCCACCCTACACATGCCGTTGTAACCAATAGAGGTAGCATCAAGACAAGAAAAAAATACGGATGATGAAGAGAGTTCTCCACACTTACAAACTTTTTAACCCCATCGGATATCTGGAGATGAAGAGGACGCATTAAACAACACTTCATGGTGTGTTATAATTAAGGATTTGTAAGCAGTAATAGGTGTCCCTGTGGATGAAACAGCAACCTTTAACCCACCTGAGAAGGGCTCAGAAAATAACGTTGACATCGCTTGTACCTGGAGCACATTATGTCTGTTCCTGCCGTGTGGCTTTTTAGGACTAGCGGGTTGATTTTGGCAACCTTAAATCCATAAGAAATACTAGTTTTATTATACCTTTTACAAACATTAGACTTCAGCTATCAGAGCTTTGAAAGCTTATTTATAACGGCCCCACCCACAGCCACTAACCCTCGTTCCTTACCTAGGACATAATTAAACTTCTCCAGATCCCCATTAACCTGCTCCTTTGATCTCCGCAGTGATGATATGCAAAGCCATCCTATAAGGCCTCATCTCTTGCTATTGGTTGGGATTTTTGATAACTGTATGCAGAGTTCTGAGGAAGCAAAATCTATTGAAGATTTTCTCAAGCTATGGACAAATCCAGCTCAAAAGACCAATTTAAAAAAATCCACGTACCGAGTGAAGTGTCTTCATTAGGGTCTAAGGCCTAAAAGAAAATACCAGTCCAGGGAAATGCTGAAGGTCTGTGACTGACCTTTCTTTGGTTTTAATCACTGAAACTCCCGACAGCTTAATAAGTTGAAGGTGCTGGATCACAGTCTAACTTAATAAGGCCCACAGCAGAGCCTTGGCCACCTTTGATTGCTCCCATAAGTCTTAGCACATCTGGTACTCTGTCCTTGGGTGAGAAATGTTTTCCATAACTTTCCTCATGTTCACTACCCTGCATATAAATTGTTTTTATTAAACCAAGAATGATACAGCACTGTATATTTGTGTGAGCTTTTGCAGTTTTCAGCCATCATCCTACTGAGAGAGATGATTGTTTTCTCCAAAATAGAATTAAACACGGTTTATCACAAGAATCTCCTTAGCTTTTTTTCCCTCAGCACTTGTTTTACTGAGAATCACATGGGTCAACCTAACCTTCAGCCGTGACACAAGATTAAAGAACTGGAGATTGCAACAAATCGGGTAGGAATCATCTGCAATCTGCTGCATTTGTGGTTTGTTGGTTTTTTTTTCCAAAAAAATAAAATGCAGAAAGGCAAGCACAGATTTGGCCAGGGAATTCATTGTTTTTAAGAAAACAGAAAGCCAAAACCCATGCCAACTTAACTGGAAAAAGTATTTATTTTTTGTATGCAGAGTTTAGCTACAATGTAAATTAATATAATGTGTGAAATTGTGCATAGGAAGTGTGACAAAAGTGAGATAAATGTCAGAATTTTTGATGACTGCTGCGTGCAAGTGTTTGGCTGTACTATACACACATGTATACACACGTGTAGGGGAATAATGACATTCACAAAAAATCAGAAACTGCTTTGCCTAAATCTGGTGTTCCTGCCAGATCCAATCTTACACAAGATCTCAATATTTTATATTTGTCTTTTTGTTTTCTATTTTATTCAGATCCTTTTCTCTTCACAGCAGTAGGATATCGGAGCAACTTCAGTCACTTCTGAAAACAATTTGAGTAGTGTGGGTGATACATTTCCTTTCTCATTCTCCTTCTGGAAATAAGTGTGCAAAGTAAGTTTTGCTTTTGATAGGGTTTGAGTTGCTGTTGTTCTTTAATACACAATGTAATGTTTATCTTGGAAAATCACAATGATGAGATGCATCTTGCCCTGGGGGCACAGGCTGGTGATGTTTGCAAAAGTCCTGCACTCATTTTGTAGGATTTGGTTCCACGGTTTTGTACCAATCCTTGAGAAAGTTTTGTTTTTTGCACAGGAAAGTTTAACAGTTAGATTTGTAGGTTTATATACACATAAGCAAAAGTACATTCATTTGAAGGGATAGCAAATCAGTAAAGGCATATAACTAGTCACTTATCTTTTTGATTCTTTACTGCAATACTATGTCTTGAAACTGGATTGCTAAATAGTTAAGGAAATGTGCAGTTCTAACTAGGGAACTGTAGGTAAGGTTGATGTTTATGAGCGTTTTTGGAAAAGGAATACTCTGAATTCAGGTTCTATGTAGAGTTCATAGTGCTTCCTTTAAGGCACGACTGGTTAAATAATGATAATTAGTCTCTCCTTACATTTTTACAATTATTGTCAGAAAAATATATTTTACAAATGATAAAGTAATGTATTCACAAACATCTCATCTGAAAATAGGGGAATATATAATTCAGACGATCTGCTTTACTTGTAACTGGTCTTAATTGATTATGTTGTTGCTCGGGTAGAGTCCAGGAGTACTGTTTTAAGATAATCCCTTCCTGCAAATCATTTGAAGAGATGAACAGAAGTGACTTCTCGCTAGATTTTGCCACATCCCCTTAAAGCCCTAAGCTGTTTATGATTAAATATGTGTTTATGTGAGTAGCCACATTCTTCTAAAGGAAGACTTCTTACTCATTGTCAACATCCCTATAAGACGAAGATGCCGCTGTAATAATAGCAGAAGTTTCATGATCATACTAGGTCTGATCAATGGTCATTTCCACTCAGGAGTGGCCATAAGGGATGTCCAGGGGAAAGAAAGAAGAGAGCAAGTATATATGTTAGTTCTCTCAAGTACTCTTCCAACCCTCACTTACTTTCAACTCAGAGAATTCCCGAGTTGGAGGGGATTTTTATGCAAATGCTATGTAAATTCTACATAATCCTCAATAGATTCCTCTTCTATGAAATTGCTCAGTCTCACTTGAGCCCACCTAAACTTACAGCTTTCCCAGTTCACTGGCAAGAAGAGGCCTTTTTCCAACCGTAACTTCTTTTGTTTGTGCTGACTCTTGCTTCTTTGATGCCTCCATTTCCACGTTAGAAGTGATGGTGAATATTCACCCTCTCCATGCTACTCATGGCCTGGAGAACTCTACCAAATCTCTCCCACCCCACATCCTCTCTTTTTCAGACTTCTACTTAGTCATAGTTCATATGGAAGCTATTCTGCACTATTGATCATCCATTTGGCCCTTATTTGTCACCTTCCAGTACATATTCTGGAGAGAAAGAGACCAGAACTGCAAGCAGTATGCAAGAGGTGAGTGAGCACAATGATAGTATCCGGATTTTTTCTCTGTTTCCTAGCATTTACTTTGCTTTCCTGATTGCCACCAAGCTCTAAGCTCTAAGCTCACCTTTTCATGGAAATATCTCAGCAATGCATCTCAAAGATACTGCTCCTGTATGGTAATGTTGAGGTCAGAGCCCATTAGTTCATAAGTAAAACTGGGATTTTTTTGCTGTGTGCATCACTTTAAAATTTTTCTCCATTCAGTTTCATTTTATTGCTCAGTCATACGATCTTACAAGGTTCTTTTGTAGTCCCTCAGTCAACTATCATCCTTACTGCACTGGATAATTTCAAATCACCATTTATTTCCATGAGCTCAGCATTTCCTCTGTGTAATAGTAATTAGATGCATATGTTTTGCATCATCATAGAAACACAGAAACATTCAGGTTAGGAGGAACCTTGGCAAGTCATCTATTCCATCCTCCAGCTCAAAACAGGGTCAACAGTGAACTCAGAGAAGGTCTTCCAGGGCTTTGTTCAACCAGGTCTTGAAAACCTCCACTGATGGAGGTTCCACAACCTCACTGGGAAACCAAGCCCAGAGCTCAGGGCTTAATTATACCTGTAGTGAAATTTTTCTACCTATTACAATGTCAGCCCCCTGCTTCAGTTTATGACCATTGTCCCTCATTCTCCTACTATGCACCTCAGAAAGGAGACTGACTTTATCTTCTTGTTAGCCTCATAGACTCACCAGCCTGTACTTCCTTGGACCAAAATTCTTTCCCTTTCTGAAGATAGGTGCAACTTTCTGTCCCCTTTCAAAGCCCTCTCCTGATCTCCATTACCCTTCAAACATAGAGAGTGTCCTCACAATGCCATCAGCTCTCTCTACACCCTTGAACATACACTATCTGGTCCTACAGACCTGTGAGGGCTGAGATTCTCAGGAGATCCCTGACTCAGGGATCTGAGCACTTCTGCTAATGTTTGTTCCTCTCGTCTTGAATCCTGTCTCTAGGCACAGAGGTCTGGGAGGTAAATATCAAGGCATAGCAGACACTGAGTACCTCAGCCTTGTCTATGTCAACTGTCACTAAATTACTTACCCCATTCAGCAGCCTGTATCTGTAGAGGCTTTTCTTCTTGCCCTTGACATCCCTTCTTACTTTCAAGTCTAGTTAAGCATTGGCTTTCCCCTGCTTCCACCTCCTATATATGGCCTCTTTGTATTGGAGCTCAAGTGTGAATTCCCTGCTTAGCCAAGCCGGTCTCCTGATAAATCCACTTATTTTCCTGAGTATTGGGATACGTGGTTTTTCTGTTTGGAGAAGGTTGACCTGCCAGCCCTCCTGAGATCCTGTACATCCTGTACCCTTCAGAGTTGCCTGTCATAGAATCCCACCTGAGCAAACTGAAGCCTGCTGAGATCTGTATTCTCCTTCTTGCCCTTATCAATCCCCTCTGGATCATGAACCCTGCTCTAATATGGTCATTACAAGCAAAGTTGCCATTGATTAGCACATCCCCAACCAGTTCTTCCTTGCCTGTGAACAGCAGATCCAGGCAGCAACACCCCTGGTTGGTCCAATGTAGCATCTGCTTGAATATCCTGGATAACACCTGCATAGCATGGTGGTGTTTTTTCAGCAGATGATTGTCTCAGATTTGGGAAATTCTGCAGCACTTCCTAGACTCAGTACATATTTCTCCCCCAACTTTGAGCTGCCGTAAAGCTTTTTCCAAAATTTAGACAGCCTTCTGTATTAAACTGTGGCATTGCAGCTCACTGAGGCTGACTGGGGCATCTTCTGCCCCATCAGGAGACATGTGGCCTCCTGCCCCTTCTGGAAGAGCCCTTTCCTCTTTTCTGTCCGTCTAACACAAGAGCTTGTGAAGCAGTCCTTTAATGACCCCTTTACACCTGCCATCTGCGATGAGACAACCAGGAGGATTCTCCAAATGCTGCTTTGGGTCCCTCTAGCTCATCCGTGCGGCAAAATGAGGCCACAGCAAGGAGAAGGGTCTCACATGGGAACTTTCCTCTATCGCGAACAAGTTTTTGATCCCCATTCCAGTTTGCTATTAACTTAACTATCAACCAGCTGAAGTGATTAACTGGTCAGACTAAGGTCAACCAGCTCTACTCCATAATCGTTTTCAAAGGCAAACCTCTTTCTCTCATTGAACATTGCAATCTTGTCTTTTTATTACCCACTGCATTTAGGGGTAAGGATAACAGGCAGTTTTCATCAGACTCTGGGAAAAGTATTCCACTAGTTTCAAGGTTTCAAAGATCTTTTTGCTGGGTCCAGGCATCAGACAATTACAGGTACACCCTGCTTTGGCTGACCCAGCAGCTCTTGCAAGAAAAAAAAATAAAATCACTGTCTTTTGTGTTATTGGACATTATGCTGCAAGAGAGAAACCTTCTATGAGAACTTTTTCTCACCAGTTCAGTGTTACTTATTACATCGATATTACCATTTTCAATGCAAGTTTTATATTTTCCTATCCTACTAAAAATGAGCAAGGTGAAAACCCAATGGATACGATTCCTGATCATTTATTTTATAATTGTTACCTTACAGAGCAATTATTCTTATAGCTGTTTGACTGATTTTCTTTCTATTCTTTTTATTGATGCCTGTCACCATTAGAAAATTCACAGCTCCTCCAGACTGAAGTTTCTGAATTTGGTAATAAAGATAAGAGCATTTTTTAAAAAATAAATTAAAAATTACTTAAGTGTTAGTTTAACTAAATATTTCCTGAGGCTTCTATGAGTGAAGCCTGTGTAATTCAGCAGCTGACTTTAAAGGGATATATGTGAAATGATGTTATTTGTAATCAAGCAATGGACTAGAACTGGCCTCCGGCCACATGCTTTGCCTCATGTTTGTTGGACAGTCATTTAGTTTCTTTGGTCCGATTTATCCCAGCCTAACTTCAAGGATATAACAGAGGCATCTAATTAAGATCATAATTGCTTTAGGTCCTCTTGCTCGTCAGTGGAGAGAGAGGGACCTCTGAGAGGCAATTCAGATTTAAAATATAGGTTTATTTGCCCTTTGATGTGGCTGTCTTTCTCCAGTGACTAGCTGGGAAGATGAGGACAACTGCAATTCTAATTAAGTGCCTCTGTTACATACCTAAAATTAGCTAAGATGAATCTGGATTTCTGTGCCTTAATTTCCTTTTGTAAAACAAATTTAAATTTTACTTCTTCTGTGTGTATGTGTAGCACCGGGCATCACTACGATATGAATTTTAGTGATCATTGTAACGGCAATTACTATCAACAGCAGATTCACCTAACATAAAGTTATCTTTCCTCAAAAAAGCTGAGTCACTAAGATTTGAAAAAGCTTTAATGATATTTTTAAAATGTTTTGTCAATTGTGCCTAGTCAGGAAACAAACTTGTCTGAGGATTTGAGGAAACCTCCCCCTGTGAAGCCCCTTAGAAATACCAAAAATCATGTGACTCGCAGCTAAATTTTGAAGAACCCTGAAGATTATATTAAATGCTTACCTACTCCAACCTCTTCCATTGCAATATCTACCCAGACCACAAGACCCTCCCCACCAAAAAAGCATCAATTTTTTTCACGGTTATAACGCTACTCCTATTGCTCGGAGCCACAACACACCACCCATGGCCACAACAGCACTGCTGCTAATACGTACCTCATCCTCCTACTAATGCACACCACCTACGCTTTGCCAGACCCTGTTACAACGGTGGTCTTACCAGGACTGTTTATGGTGGCACGAACATATGGGCGCGTATGGATGAGGGAGGGCTCAAGCTAATTCCTCCTACATCCTGCACTCTTAGTTCAAGAAAACTCTCCCTCTCTCCTTCTCTCTCCTTTTGCTCTCTATTAGCAGCTGCAAGATTAATACTTTTTTTTAAGCCAGGGGAGTTAGGTTGGAGGATCTCCCCCGTGCAGCTGCAGATATGAGACAGGTTTTAGCGGCTGAAGTACAAAGGAGGGGAAAAAGCTGTTTAAAAAAATATCACCTGGCTTCCTGCCATACGAGAACTTTCCTCCTTTTGTTGGAGGGTTCAAGGCTCTCTTCCTTTTGTTCTTTTGGGTTTAATAAAACCTTTTGTACCCCTTCCACTCCCTCTCCCCCGGGTGGTCTACATGGCTGCTGATTGAGGTCAGCTGCAAGAGATGTAACGTCCCGAGTACAGTGCAGCAGCCTTAATCCTGATGTTAGAGTTATGGCACTCGGGAGGCTGGAGACATTATTGTTTTCCTGGCTGGCTGACCTCAGCCAACAGTTGTTCTGGTCACCCAGCGCGAGCCCACCTACCAAAGGCATTAGAGGAATGCTCTGCACATGCTTTCTGAGCAGAAACAGTTTTGCTTGTGTAAGGGAGGGGGGGACCTTGGTAGCCAGGGTGCTGCTGGTAGGCAGGGGAAGACCACCAGCCTCCTGCAAGGCTCGGGGTGGATCTTTGGTCTCTCAGACAGATGGAGGCTCCGGGATCCGGAGAGCTTCTGCGAGCAGCAGTCCACGGAGAAGGGCTATTGCTGTGCAGGGCCCTGAGGTACCTGGAGGGGACAAGAAAGGATATTGCAGCTCTGAAGCAGCAGTTTGGGTTTTTTTTTTCCCCAAAAAAGAAATCACTTTGTCCCTGAGCACATATATTGACATCCAGCCTGCTGTGGATACAGCTCTCCTGTTTCCATTTGTTTAACTCACAGAATGGGGAAGGAGACAATCTGTTTGCAGATCTAATCAACCATTTACAAATCCGCTTTTCGCTCTTATTGACTAAGAGCCAGTTTGGGGAATAAAAAATCCCGTCTTCCTTTCAGGTTCTTGTTGGTCCTTGGTACCAGAAACACAGCAATGTGTCTCAGCTTGGACTCAGGATAACCACCCTGCTCGAGGCACAGGTTTCCAGCAGCTGGTGGGCAGGCACTAGAAGACGGATGGCTCCACAGTGCAGTTCAGCTTCCTCTCAAGGCCCTCTCTTAGTTAACAATGAGAAAGTCAAGCCATGCAACTGTTTTAGTCTGATGAGAACTAAATACAGGGGTATGCCTCAGCTGCATAATAGTGACACCAAAGTCTGAATACCCTGGGAATGTGTGGTGATAAGTGGAAAATCAATATACTCCACACCCATCTCATCATGTCCATGAAGTATATAATATATAACAGAAAGGAAAAAAAAAAATCATAGGTTGGGCTGTTTTGCAGATGTAGCAAGGATTTACCATGCTGGATCTCACCTGTGTCAATTAGCTGGGCAGATCCCCATGGTGGAAGTGTTTATTCTCTTTCTTTGAGCCACAGGTAAGGTGTGGGATTCAGAGAAGGGAAGTTTAACCTCACACAACCCAACATCATCAGAGAGAGCCAAAGAAATGGACAGTTCAAATAGGGAGAAACATTGCTGTGGTGTTTTTCATGGAATGTCATTGGATTTTGCCAACATTGTAGCCTAAATCCTGAAACACAAAGTCATGAAACCGTTGTGGGGTTCCTGGAGAGAGAGGGGGAAGGAAAAGCAGTTCCCCATTATATGTCTGACTGTGAGAAGAGGAAGACAGAGCTTCCCTTTTTTTGTTGCCCTACTGCAGACGCGTGACTTGGTAGACATCATTACTGTCCCTGAAAGAGCTTCACCCCTTCAGAAAACATTGCTGTGCTTCCTATGAGCTCTCAGATCTTTGGAGTATATCTGCGCATTTCACAGTGTGTTTGTTTTTCAAGTCTAGATTTAAAAACACACTTAAGAGACAGAAGTGCTCCAGCTCCCAGCCTGGAGATGCTTTCCCCAACAAAGCACCTTCTCCATCCACATCCCTGTTTACCAACTGGTTTACAATGTGCAGATCACCAGAAACCCTTTCTATTCCCCTATGCAGTGCCTACTCCAGTTAACTGTGGGACTATCAAGATGCAGAAGAGCAAGGCTGCGATCATGAAGTCATCCATCTGACAGGTGAATTGTCCCTTTTCTCAGCTGCTTGTTGCTAAGTTTTTCTTTAACATACATTTCCCATATTCAGCAGCTGCTTCCTTGTGCCCCTATGAATATGCCCTAGGAATATATATATTTCCTGCTGCTGAGAAGCACCTTCCAGCTTACTTGCAGCTCCTACCTAGGTCTCATTAACATTCCTCACTGGTAGGACAGGAAAGTTGTGAAATGCCTTCCAACTTGGAGTCACAGATTTAAATGTTTTTTAAAGCCAGTGATTTAATTGGAGTATTAACCTCGGAGCTGGACTAGTTCAGCAGTTTTTCCCCCTTGGCTTCAGTGTGCCAGGAAATCCAGCACATGATAAATATACATAGCTCTGAGGTCATTGTTGCTCAGATTTTGATGTGTCTGCTGTTCAGCTGTTGACTCCAGATAGATCAAATCCTGATATTTTATAAGCACTGCTGCTGCTTTAACTTGGAGACATTTAACATAGTTTGGGGGATTGTGAGTCCTACAATATTTAAACAGTTAAACAACACAGCTACTTGGATCAGTAGTAAATACTCTATATTTTTGGCAGGAATGGGAAGGGTCCAGATTTGCACTGTATTCTTGATGTTTTCAGTGTAACATCTGGGAATGTTGCAAAGGTGATGCAGCATTTATGGGTGCTAGACTGTGAGAAAAAGAAGGGGGGTTTATGGGGAGAAAGCTCACGATGAAATGTCCCCTCAAGAGTCCTTATTTCTTAATTACTGCTCTGTACTGTTCCTGTCCTGACACCTTCCCAACTGACTCAGCAAGCTAATTGACACGCTTGTGGCAAGCATGCAGCGAGAAGAAAAACTGAGCTGCTCTCAGATGAGAGGAGTCCCAGCACTGCAGTTACAAAAACAGTGGATATTTGCTGTTTAGTGTGTCCCCTCATTCTCTGGCAGGGAAGCCAGGTGAAGTGTGGTCCTCAGTGACCAGCGTTTCCAGAGCTGTAGTCCCAGCTATAATTACTCCTCCTGTGGCCTAAATTACTTGTCCTCTCCACCTTGGTTTCAATATTTTTTTAGAAGTGCTAGTAATACCTACTTGACATAGACATCAGTTTGGAAGCTGGAAAGTACTTTTCACACAGCATTTTTATCCTTGTATTTCTCCAGGAATCTGCTTCTCTAAGCAATTTCCCTTAGTAAGAAATTCATTCTAAGCAATGTTACTGAAAAACTTGAAGAAGAGGGAGATAATACAAGACTGAATCTCCACACCATCTGTACACAAGGATATTTGGAGTGGAGATCAGCATAGCGAAAGAATGTCATTGAGTTGTGTTATTTGCTCTTGATGTATCCGTAGTACCAAAAAGCTCCAGTCAAATGTGAACTCACCATTCAACTTGACATTATCTATAACCAAAAAAAAAAAAAACCACAAACCACCACAACAACAACACAGCTCCAAAGATCTTTCAGTCTAAGTACACTTTGGAAAGCTCTGTAATATAAACCTTTTCTGGAAAACTGTATTTCCTCAGCTTATGTCTGTTTTCAGATAAAGGAGCATCAGGGAGTTTAGCCTGTGAATCTGCATTGATGTTTGGTCTGTCCCCAGTGTTTACTAATCATAAAAAGAGATACCTTCTGTGCAGACTCTAGCAGTGGGATACAGCCAACCTCTTGTCAGGACTGTGCAGAAGAGTTTGGTCCACATGTGGCACAATATGAGGAATGTCAGAAGACAATCTGAATGCTGAATTTATTCTTGAGTAAGGAAAAATCGAAACCACTGTGTTGTGTTTTCAAAGGAGCTCTTTGAAGCCCAGCTTTTAATCTTGTGGTGTTTTGAGTGCAAACATGTGGCGTATTTATACTTGCCCATTCAGTCAAGTGTTTTGTAAGATAGGTTTTTTGGACTTTTCTACTGCTGGCATTGGATTTTGCTGCAGAGGCCCTAGTAATGCTGAAATAATTTTGCAGCTGTTTCATAATCAATATTAATTAGCTATTTAATGGTAAATAAGTAAATAAACAGATAATAATGTTTGGAGCTGTTTCACAATTCATTTTGAGCAGATTTTTTGTGAGATCCTGCTTTGGATGAAGGAACAGGCAGTGGTCATCTTCTACACAGACATCTGCAATGCCCAGATATATGTTTTTTGAGGGTATTAATTGACAAAATCTTTTATAACTCCTATAGAAAGATATTTCCCCTAACTTTCTGCTGTCCAGTATTATCTTGCTGATTTCCCACTGAAAATAAGGTTTTATTTTATTTTTACATAATAAGATCATTCTGAACATTTCTATGCAGGAAACTTTAGATGAGAAAGATACCAGTCATCAAGCAGAGGGAGAGAAAATTGAGAAACTATGAAGACATTAAAACTCACTCTGTCAGTCATGCTTAAAAGCTCCATCACTTTCAGTGGGGTAATGAAACTGTTCTTCTTTCCCTAGATATTCTTTCTGAATTTGTTCTTTAAGTAACCTTCCCTTGCTGTCTCTAAACATCAAACATTTAAGTCTTCATCTGCATGTACTCCTTCTGTAAGAGAACTTCTGCAGTGTCCCACAGATGCTCCTGCTCTCTCATTGACTTCCTTCAGCTGAGATGATTTCCTATCCCTAAATGAGAATATGTGAGAGCTTGTTTTCTGTTAGAAGCAGGCAAAAATGAGGACCTGCCTTACGATGTCATATAAGCGAGCAGCCAGTTCAAAAACTGCTGTTTGTACCACCTAGCAGTTTAGGGAAACCTAGTCTTCTGCTTTTGTAGATATACGTATGATGAAATTCACTTGTGCTATGCTATATCATCTACGAGTTCAGTACCTGCCTCCTGAGAAGCTCCAGAGCTCATACACGTGCTACTCTAAGACAGCAGTATGTTCTGTGTACCGATATGATATTAGTTGTGCAGCCTGAGCCAAGGCTGACCTTCTTATGAGACAGAGACTACTTTTGATAGTAGTAATATATTTCTTCATTACTAGTTAGAAACTGCGGCTGTAGAAATGGGCTTGAACTGAAATATCAATAGTGGCTTGAAACAAAGCTTAAAAAGTCCTGTAATTCATTTGCACCACTTTAGTTTTATTACTGAGAACTTGTGGAACAAACTCTTGGAGTGTAATGTCTGGACACAGGCACAGTAAACTGGGGAAAAAACAGAAGGTATCTAAATAGGAGCAGCTATTTTTTGTTGTAATTTATACAAGTAGACTATGAGCAAAAAAGGAGAAAGTTCTACTCCTTTAAATTATGAGCCAAGCAAGCACCTACAAACTAAAGTACATTAACATAGTATAAACAAGATTTCCTAAGTCTTTTTCTGGGAGATGACAACCCAGGCCTTATCTATAGATCACAGAATCACAGAATGGTTGAGGTGGTAGGGGTCCTCTGGAGGTCATCTGGTCCAACAGCCCTGCTCAAGCAGGGGTACCTACAGCCAGTTGCCAGGACCATGTCCAGTCAGGCTTTCGATATCCCCAAGGACGGAGAGTCCACAACTTCTCTGAGCAACTTGGTCTAGGGTGTGACCACCATCCCACCCCCCCAGTATAAAAGTGATTTCTTGGTTTCAGATAGAATTTCATGTGTTTTAATTTTTGCACATTGCCACTTGTTCTAGTCATCCTAGTTTTCTTGGGAAGGCTTATTTTACTGGAAGCTTTTATCATTTGCTTACATAGCCTTTTTCCAAAGAGAGAATACTTTGTAAATAATAGATGCAAAATATTTAATTTTGTAGAATTCTGTTAGCAAATGTGTGCTATTGTTAAACAAAACAAAGAAAAAGTAAGTTTGGCCAGCTAAATGTATGTCAGATCTGTCTGTCTTACCAGTATAATTCACCTGCTACTGTCCTTGTTGTTCTTCTGGATGGATGGACAACAGAAAAAGGAAGTTTATCTTCTAGCAATTTGTATGTTACAGAGGAACCAAACCCTAAACTCTTTGCAGGAGATCATAAATGGAGTTTACATAACTGTCACAAGGGAAAATACTTCTCTAATAGTATGTTGATAGTAGAATTAAACACGCTGCCATCAAGTACAAGTAAATCTCATCATTTATGTTTGAATTGTCACCTAAATATCTCATTATTTTGACATCCTTCTTGTGAATTTCAACAGTACTCACATCATGAGGTCTGATTCTTCTCTTTTTAATGCCCTTAATATCTTAGTTTCTCCCTGATGTATAGTGGGTTTTGCTGGCAGAAAATACACCTGTTTGTATGGAAACTCTGTATGTCTCATTCAAGTAGGACATTCTGGAAAATAAAAGTAGAAACAGGAGATGACGGCAAAAGGGCAAAAGGGCAAAATAAGCAAGCAAGTTAAGAGGGTGGCAGAGTAAATGAAAATGTGATTGCAAAGGAAATGCAAAAATAATCAACTTTCAAAATTGAGGCTATAATGTTATCTCAGGCTTATGGTAGGATATAAATTAATTCATACCTTCTTGTGATTTATGATGTCACTGTTAAACCCTTAAATAGCATTAAATCCATGCAATTCAAAGTTGCATAGCATTTTTTTCTATATACTCTGTGTAACAACTCTGTAGATATTCCTCTATTCCATGCACAGTCACAAATGTGATTTTAAAATAAACATTGCATCACAGTGGCCACTTACTGAGCAAGTAAAACGCAAAAATACATGATCTGAATGGAAATCAGGTGAGGATCAAACACCTCTACAGTATTCTATAAGTATTAGCTTTGTCAAGAGACATTATCTAACAGTATGGTGCATCTGCAGAAAATACGATGTTCCTAGCTATTCTAACAACTTATTTTTAAGTATTGAAGGACAAAGTATTTGTAGGGTCAGCCAGAAGTCATCATTGATGGGAAATATGTGAGATCACACAGAGATTAAGGAGGAAATACATTCAATTCATCCAAACATTACAATAATAGGATTAGAAAATAATAGGATTATAAATACTAAACCTTTGAGGATAAATTCTACTGTTGAGGAGATCTGTGACTGGATCTCTTGATTGCAGATCTCTTTACACCAATAGAGGAACAGGAATCATTTGGAGTACTTCCTGACTTAATTTGGGTGGTGTTTCGAACATGTGATTTTTTTTGAACCAACTCTGACATATGATGTAGCCTCTCCAAAGCCCTTTCCAGGCATATTTTTCTATAATTCTATGATAGCTTAAGTGTGAATTATTAGTGTAAGGAGCTTTATTCATCACGCCACATACACAATAAGGAGTGGCATAAAACAAACTACTTAACTTCTTTTTACAAGAAAAGACCAGGGTCATAATACAAAAATAATTGTTTCATGATGGATTATCTCAGACAAGGGATGTAATTCTCCACTGCTTTTCATTCGGTGTTGTTTTAGACAAAGCTGTATGTTGTATATGACTCTGTTTTACACTGCTTTTTGAACAAATATTTCCATTAGTTACAGTGCCAACTATAGTCAGGCTCAGTTTTTTCAAGAAGGCCAAATGTAAAATCATTCTTCTGTCATTTTACAGTGGGGGAGGTTCCAACTTTCCCCTCCCATCAAACTACAAGGCAGATTGCACAAGAGGAACATGCTAGGGACCACGGTCACAGGTCTGATACTTAAATCATACTTGTTTTACTCTCTTGCTCAATGCCACACTGATGCACGTTGCACTCCTTAGCCATATATATTTATTTTGGGATCAATTTTAAACAGAAGTCAAGTGTATTTCATGGCAATCTGAATTTGATTGATGCTGAATTTGATCTATGCATTCCAATTATGGTGATTTATTCTGAGCTGAAATCCACAAAAAGTTTTAAGATCAAAGATTTAAGATTTACTTCAGGACACCAGATTAGTTTATGACGTTGTTCATCTATTTCTCCAGACATCCATAATTTGAGTTCTTGCTGTATATCAGCTATTCTTCTAAAACAATGAGAAGTTAAGCTGTAGATATCAGAGGAGGATAACCAAAACCTGAAGAAAAGTGAACTGACATGGAGCAGTAAGGAAGTGTGCAGGGGACAGTGTGATGTTGGAAGCTCTCATGCTTCCTTTATGAAAGCAGCAAAACTGTGGGATGGATCCTGCATATGTACGTGAATGCACACACCGGAGGCAAAAACAGAGGCGTTAGAAGTCCACACACAACTGCAGAGCTATTTTATTTGTGTTACAGAGACATGGTGGGATAGCTCATGCAACTGGAAAACAGCGATGGATGGATACAGACTGAGAAAGTGAAGGTGGTGTCTTCTTTACACAGCTGCAAGAAACAATTGCAAGGCCTGGAAATCATGGGGGATTTTAATGACCTTGATATTATTTGGAAGGGCAATATAGCAGGGTATGAGCAATACAAGAGATTTCTGGAGTGTGTTGATGACAGCTACTTGATATAAGAGATCAATGAGCCTATTAAGGCAGATGCATTGCTGGACCTGTAACACACAAACAAGGAAGAATTGATGGATGACGTGAAGAACAAGGGCAGCCTTGGCCATAACGACCATCTGATTGTAGTGTTTAACATCCTAAGAGAAATGAGTAGGATAAAGAAGAAAATTACAACCCTGGACTTCAAGAGACCCCTTAGCTTACTCAGGAATCTACTTGGCAGCATCCATTGGCACCTAGGAGGGCTGGTTAATCTTCAAGGACAACCTCCTCAAAGCACAAATATGGTCTGTTCTAACACGCCGGAAGTTGAGCAAGCATGGCAGAAGGCCAGTACAGATGACCAGAGAGGTCCTGAGTGAAACTGAATGCTAAAAGGAAGGTGGAAGAGCAGCTGGGTGACCCAGATGTGTAGAAAAATTGCCCAAGCATGGAGGGATGGAGATAGGGAGGTGGAGATAATTCAGCTGTAGCTGTAGCTGTAGCTAATGAGTAATGCAAAAGGAAACCAAAAGGACTTCTAGCCATCAACAGCAGCAAAAGGAAGGATGAAGAAAATGGAACAAGAGAGCTGGTGACAAAAGACTTGGAAAAGGCCAAGGTACTCAACAACTTTTTTTTCTCCATTTCTTCTGGTAAGGTCTGCCTCATTCTCCACAGAGACAGCTGTATTTCAGCAGCTTGTGTCCAGTGGCTTCTGAAAGCAGTATTACCACTCAGCATCATAACAAAGGGCTATCTCCAAGCTGACATGGCTTTCATTGTTTGATCTCTTAAAAGAGGAAGGCCATGAGAAAAAATGTATATTAAAAACTGCAGAATTGGAGAGTTATCCATTCTGGTAATAGCTGTGCACTGAGATCTTGTATCCACAGGGAACTATACAGCAGTTTCGTTGTGGGTTGCATTTGTTTCTAACTGGAAGTATACCAATGTATGTATGGGAGACAGGAGAGATCATTCTGAGAGGTGCGAGTGATTAATAAGGACTGTGCATTGTTGTTGTTCTGGTTTGGGGTTTCTCTCTGCAGTAGTGTGAATAAAATATAACATTTATATTAAGTGCATTCATATATCTGGCAGAAAGTTGCATACTCTGCTAGAAAGCATGAGAAAGAGAAGTTAGGGATTTCCTAAACCTGTCAAGACATGTTCATACATGCAAAAAGAAAATTCATGAAAAATATGCCTACCCTTGTAGGCAATGTTTTCAGAAAACTAGAAGAAAATAACTTTCAAAAAATTTAGAGGAAACAAGAGCTTTTATATTTGGTACTAACAATCAGGGAGTAAGAAAGGTATTGGTCATGCTTGCAAAGGTTTTCTAAATTATCCTCATGCAAGAGCTGTCTTTCAGCAGTTAGAATTTTAGGATATCTTTTTTTCACCATTCAATCTGACTAAAATTTGTGAAATAGTTTTTTAGGAGAAAAACAATAATTGTTTGAAAATGGGGACATTATTTGTACTGGTATTTCCAAAATTAAAGGTTTTGGTTTGATCTGCTAGATTCACAAAGAGCCTTACCTACCAACCACAAAACTAGGGAGATGTGAGATGTACCAGTACTCCTTCACCTCCCCACATACTATGGCCTGACATCTATGGAACTTATGTAGGAAATCGAAGGTCTCAACCCACATCCACGGGGTGTGTGACCTGGGCCAGCAATCTGGAAGTTGGCTATTACCTTGCACCAAAAAAATGAGTTTCTGGACAGTAGGACTGTCCTGGGTTTGTCATTCTCATTTTTTGAATGCATAAAAGGGTCATTTACTGTTCCAACTAATAAACACTACTATATGCAAATTATAATATATAGATCCTAAAATATCTTCTACGCCAGTGTTTGAGGCACTCCCTGAGAGGATCCAGGCTTGGGTTAAACCTCTGCTAGACACAAAAGAAATCCATGTCTCATTTTTACTGGGTAAGTGTGCTAATCACTAGGCAGTAGAGAAACATAAAGCCACGTTTGTCACCTTCTTCTCCTCAGTTTTGTAAATGCCATCTAAGCTCCCTTTTATTAATGTTGCCCATCATTTCAACTTCTTCTTTTTTATTAAAAATGTCTGAATTTGAACTGTTACTTTATCTTCATTTCACCCCAAATATTGTTTTGTTATTTCAAAATTTTTATTTATTTTTTCATTTATTTTTACCTTAGCAAAAAATGTTAGTTATTCACACATGTCTGTTTAGTATGCAATCCAGAGGAAGAACTTCTTATTGCATTATTAATTGTCTAATGCACCAGAGACAGAAAATGCGTCAAAAATAATGCTCTAAGTGCTTTAAAGAGTTTACTTCCACCAAAAAAACATAGATGGCCTCCAAAAATATGAATGTTAATTCATCTGCCTTTCCCCATTTTTGATCAGTTATTGGTTCTTGGGCTACAGATGCGTATATTTTATCTTACATGTATCATCACTTAGCATGTATCATTATCATGCCGACATGTTGTGTATACACATTACAAGGAACGCTGAAAATTGCTGTCCCTTCACGCAAGGGGTGATGCACATCACATCTCTCTCTGCCGATCCCCTTTTTTGACGTCTCCCTGCTGCCTAATTCAATATATATGGGGAATACCAGAGCAGCGAATGGCTTGGTCTCTGATGATAAGATGCCCACTGCACTTCTCCGTCCACCTCGTGGCAGAGAGCTGACGCAGCATTAGCTGTGGCCGAAGAGCTTTTTTCCCTTTCTTCTCAGCTGCAGTGACAGATGGTAGCAGGGATGACTGGAGAGATTATCACCGACCCATGGGGCAGATACCAAAGGAGGAGTTGGAAAACAGAGGCACACGTCATTTTTAGCTGTAGGTGAAGGTTGGTAGGCACACAGACTAGAAAAAGAAAAGGCTTCGGCAAGGTCTTCTCGAATAATTTGTATCTGGAGGAAGAAATACATTATTATAGTTATCCTATATTTTGTTAGCTGACTATGTGGTCACAGCTTCACAGCTAAAGCTAAGTTGACAACAAAGTCAATATGTATGCCATGTAAACTCAGAATGTGTCATTTAGCCACTAGTACCATACAGAGTCCCAAGGGGGGTGGTGGGAATCCTGGCTGCAGATAAAGTGAGCTCTCAGCTTCCCAGGGCTAGGGGCAAGGACAACAGTAGTACTGCTACCTGCATCCTTAAGATGAAATCCCTTTGTGAAGGAGAAACAGGCTCCAAAATGGGGTAATGGAATTACAGAAATTCAGGTAAAAATGGAAAATAGCCTATTACTTGCTTTCTTCACATACCCATGAATATTTAAGGACAATCTTCCATGTATTGGACTTCCACTTCTGCATCATTCATCTCCATTTTTAGAATGTATTGAAATGAATTCAATATTCCTGACAATATGCCCCACTCATCCATCTCTGGAGCATTTTGTAAAGTGGGCAATAATGCTGGACTAGATGTAAAACTGGATATATAACAATTCCTGCACCTCAGTACAATTAAAAATATCTGTTGAGCCTGACAGCTGGAGAAAAGCTCAGTATCAGAGTACGTTCTGGTTTTTTTCCAATGTTGAGACATTAGGCTTTCACGATGAAATGGGCTCCTTTGCATCCAGCAGCAGACGTAGAGTCCAGTACAAACGGGAGCCAGAGCAGTTAGCATGGGTGGACTGAGCTCTTTTGCTGTCTTGTTTGTCTTAAGCCATTCCCAAAATCTCCAGTTGGTTGTAAGAGATGCCAGCATGAAGGATTTAGTCCAAGGAAAGGAAAAGAATTGTGTGAAAAAGCTAGTTGCTTTTTCCCTAACACTTCCAGAAATGAATCTAAACTTTTTTAAAGTTCAAAAATGTTTATTTTATGTTGGAATATATTGTTCTTAACTTTTTAGCCCTGTGTTACTGTGTTCTGTGTAAAACCAGAAATATAAAGAATACAAACCTCGGAAAGAAGCTGATCCTTTGTTACTTCAAGTCTAGTCAGAAATAGAAAAAAAAAAAGTTTAAAAAAAATTAGTTTGTTCTACAGGATACCCAATATTTTTTTTTCCCACAGCTTCATGTACGTGAAATGAGGCCCTGGGTCTCCAAACAGAGACTTTGCCAAGTGTATACCTTTTTAGATTTGATGCAGGTCTTTGATTCTTTGCATTAGTGCAGTCACTGGTTCTAAACAAGTAATTCTTACCATTCATATGCATCATAGCCAAGCATTAGATCTTCCAAAGAATATTCATCCTTTTAATGCTTACTCTGTAGTATTGTGTGTGGTCAGACAGATAATGAGTTATTCAAAGACAGAGCAAAGATAAAGTAAGTGAATCTTTCAAACAAACACATACTTTAGCTTGTACAATATGCATATTTTGGAGAATATCCATTTTTTAATAACGGAGTTATTGTCTGAAGGTACTGAGAATAATTTCTTCTTATTCATGGAGGAAAACAAACATTCTTCATATGATCTTTCCTTGGGAAAATACAAAGAGTGAGGAAAACTTTGATTCCCTGAGTGGGAGGTTCTAGAAATAGGAGTGTTTTGGAATTTATATGATTCAGACTCCCAGTATAAATTAAAGGATTTTTAAATTCAAACAGTCTAGAGAACACTTCTGAAATGGCCATAAGTTCTTCCAGGGGAAAAAAAAAAATGTCAGTGCTGATTGACAATGAACTATAGAATACTTTCACACTTTCACAGCAAATTGAAGAGAGCCAGTATTTTAAGGGACAGCGTGTATTCCACTTTAAACAGGGGATAAAATAAATCTTTGAAATGTTTTTGTAATGTAGGCTTTGCAAAACATCTACCCTTTCGAGGCTTTGTTAAAGGGAGCTTGTTTACAAAGTCTGAAGCTGATGAGAAGCAGAAGAAAATTAAGAAATGTTATCTAGGTGAGTCAGTATGAACAGTCAGCTGGTCTCCTTCAGGCATTTACAGAGGGCTCAGATAAATGGACAGAATGTTTAAAATTGGGCTGCACTTAATGAAAGTGCCTTGTTATAAGTATTAAACACCCAAAGACAACACAAAGCTCTTCAGACAAGTACTGAAGTCTGAATAGCAGCTCTGCATTGAAAAGCTAGGATTGTAAACCAGCGGGGAACCAGAGCAGCATTTCATATGACTTACTCAGCGCCCCAGCCAGGGCAGTTTTTTATGTGAGTGCATTGATGTTAAATTGAAAGGAAAGGAATGTATAGGTAAATATCTATTTAACTTTGTCATTACCATTGTTTTGAATTTCATTTCTATCTTCCGTAGCTTATTTTCCACATTCGACCCAATAAATGTAAATATCTTTCCAGATATTCATTTTTTTATATATATAAGGATAAGAATATATACAAGAACATCAAAGTAAGCATGCATGTATGCATGTTTATGTGTAATTGTAGACGAAGGACAAGGTTGAAGTGCCATAATTCATCTGGGACTGAACACACTGCAGAGTAGTATATTGTTATGATGGTTTACACAGAAGCATCAAGTAAGACGCATGGATTTTTCTTTGTGAGTTCAAAAAAAACTATCCATCTTTACTTAACCTCTGACACAGAACATAAAATATAGGTTAAAAAAGACCTTTTAAAATGATAAATAGGTAATGAAATATTTGGGCACTTCCTGAGAAATACTACATTTTATCTAAAGGGAATTCAAGCCAGTCATTTCTAATAGTAGTGAGGAAGGACAGTACTGGCATGCCACTAACATGTCAGAGACTTAACAAAAGAAAACGGTGGGGTTTTTCTCATGAAAACAAAATGGTTGAGGTTTTACAATGTCCTTTTCTGGAACATGAGATTTTGCATGTGATATTCCAAACAGTCCAAGCAATCAATTTATTCCCTGCCTCTCTTTTATGCTGTCCTTAAAAAACAAGTTTTCTGCACAGTCTTCAGTAGGCAAGTCCTTAAAAGTTAATTGTTCTATGTGCTCTTGCAGGTTCTTTATTCCAGCAGAGAACTCCACAGGTTTTTGGAGTAGATGACAGCCAAGATACATAAACTTTATTGTTGTTATTGCCCATTTGATGAGCGTGTGTCCCTAATGGCTGCCTACTGGCTATTCAAACAGAAAACAAAAAACTGGCAAATTACACCAAAATATGAAATAAGATTCCCAAGGGGAAAACTCAATCCTATTTCTTTTTCTCACCCAAACCATAAACCACTTGTGAACTGAGCATGTCCCAGTGTTCAAATGCTTATCACAGAGAACCATATCTGACTGTCAACATGTCCCCTCTGCATTGCTCACTGGTTGCCAGATGCATAATCATTGTACCAGAGGAAAGAAGTTTCCTCATATTTTAAGACTTGTTTTTATTGCTTACTTCAGAAGCAAGACAGTGACCAAAAGAGCACTGTAAAAATATTTCTTAATATGGACCTGATGGGAAGTAAAATTGCAGGGACAGATCATGCAAGGGGTTGGTGACAAGATGCAGGTCTTTCACAGCTAGGCTGATGTTTCTAATCTGGTCTGCAGTTATCTGTTGCTACCATCTAATAGCTGTTTAGTAACCACAGCAAATGAGCTTGATGGTCTTAGTCTGCTCCAGTGGATGGATATATTGACATACAATACTTGCTAGTAATGAAACTGTAAGTTGATTTCAAGGCCATGGATTCTGTTTGCAAATAAAAATAGGAGAACTTGGCTCTCCAGAGAAGTCTTCCTACAGTCCTTCACCAACACTAACTTTTGTGCCAGAACTGGAAAAACTTTCAGAAGTAGAGGGAAAAAGCATTTACTTCTTGTTGATGCTCTTACTCCAGTTATCCACAATTTGTGGATCCACTGCCTAGGATTGCTGTCAGTGTGGTTCTCTCATTTAATTTCACAAACCACTTTCACTATTATTCACTTGAGTACAAACACAGATCCTTGGAAAATGCTGGCTTGGTGTTCCCTGTTAAAATTTACCCAAAAAGAAGCAACTGTGATCATTGATTAAAACTAGTCCTGAATTTAGTCCCCAAACATAACCAATTTTTTCAACGATATTATAATCCAAAAATAAAAACTTTGGAAATAAAAGGACATTCAAAACTTATCAATTTTAGAATGGGACACCAAATTATCTTGTTCCTCTTGAAAAAGAAGGTTAGCACTTTTTAACCGTACATCATAACGAGAGCAACCTGCTTTGGCCAAACAGGACACATCAGAGGGCTCACTTGTCCACAGTGGGTTCTCTGACAGCACTTGTTTAACTTCTCGGCCATCCAAGTACCCCTGAAGGTCAGCAGTTGTGTCTCTTTATTTTACCCTTAAGAAGTGAGATAGGGGACCTCAGGGTCTTCCATGCCTCCATTTAGGCAGCATAAGAGAAGTTGGCAACTGGGTCTATTTCTACTTTTTTTTGGGGGGGGGAGGGGGGCGGGTCAATCATTTGTCCTTCAGAGCCTTCCTTCTGTATGAATCTTCCATTTTCTTCTGTGTTTCTTATTCTACCATTGGGATTCATCTCATGGATAATCTCCATTTTCCTGTAGGGATACCAGCCAACCTGCTTCTGCTTCCTGGACTTCTATTCCTTGCTGCACAGTCCATTTCAAGGTGTATTTTCAGACCAGTCCAGCTTACTTGGCAAGTACCAGAAAAAGATTTTTTATAGGCTTCGTTAACAAATATTAACCCATCCACTCTTAGCTGGTGATGTCCTATTTTAACAGAATAGGGTAGAAAATTTCCTACCTGGTAGAAGACTGCATTTAACAGCTCTGTTGTACAGGTTTCACTGATTAAAAAAAAAAAAAAAAACAAAATAAACAAAAAAAAACCCACAAAACCTCTTGACATGTTTCTTGTTACATCTAAATAACAGAGGTCATTGTGGATCTTCCTGTCAAACTGGAATGTAAGCATAAGACTCCATCAGTTTAATAAAGCTATGTTATCATTGCTTTCAGCCAAGATACTAGATGCTGTAAAAGATATTCAGTACATGTTTATTTTTTGCTGGAAGCAAAGATTGAAAGAAGAATGTAGGTGTGGTGCTTTCATAGCAAAATCAGCCTTCTCTTTTTCATGATGCCTTTAAAAAATACTTGTATGTCTTTTACAATCAGGAATTAATTTTATGGAAGTGCGTTCAAGACTTGTGTTTATTCTTATCTACTTCTCATTAGATAACTAAAATAGTAATCATTTGCCATAGTAATTTTATCGCTTTTTTATCCTCACTTAGGCCATTAAAACACAAAATCTTCCAAACTGTCATTTTGCACCAACCAACCAAACTGAAAACGTATCAAGAAGCTTCATTTTTTCAGATGTGGTCTACAGTGCTACATATTCCCCAGTTCCATCTGTCTTCGTCTGTGCTCTTTTTCTGGAGCCTGTTCATGAGTTGGTACTCAGAGAACTTACATTTTTATCAGGGCCATATTCCCATGCTGGGCTGATCCTATGAGGTCTTGAATTGCTTGTGCGACACATGGACTTTTTTCCACTCCAGTGGTGGTTGACAAAAAAGGGGGAATTCTGCACATTTTGAGAGTCCTTGCATTCTGTAGTCCAAAAGGAAATCTATATCAATTCTGTGTCCAGAAATAGCTTGCTCCCTTTGACATCCAAAGGTCCAAGGGTCTTTTATTGCTTTGACCTTTGGTTTTCCTTTGATCACTCTACTTAGATACAAGCATGGGAGTGACCTACCAAACACTGCGAGGCATTCAGGGAATGCAACGGCATGCGCTTTAGGAAGTACGGGATGATATATAATACAATTATTAATAGGACTTGTTCCACAAAGGTATTTGGGAGCCTAGCTCCCACTGATTACTTTGAGCATCAGGGCCTCTGTCTCTGTCTCCTGGGAAGTTGAGTTTTTATAGACAGGAGAGACCAGTCTAGTCTTAGAGATGTAAGACTATGTACACGCTCTCCCTATATCCCAGAAACAGATATTTCAAAGATTGACTGGGTATTTCTTCCACTCTCCAGAGATTAAGTATAACCTGTAAAATACTCCGCTCAGCAGAAGTAAGTTAAAGCTTCTTGTAGCCTGGGAAGCTCTAATCCTGTTCTGAAGGTTATTAGACAGTAAGTCTTGAAGAAACGGAGGGAACTGTTTTGGCACAAGTGATGAATGTGCCTGCAGCAATCAGGAAACTCCACCAAAACAGGAAATACATCTTGATTACCAACTGTATTCCCAGGGCAAAGGCAAAGGAAAGAAGCCTACTTACATCCAGAGTTTTTTCTCAGACTTTCTCCCCAGACAGGATCTCAGCAGATCTATCTGTTTTCCAATTCTTAGAATAATATATTCTCAAATTTCTCCTGTACACCTTATATCAGCTTGCAGAGTGATAGGAGGCATTCTCATTCCAGTGGTGAAACAGTCAATTCCTGGAGCTGCTAATATGCTTCCAATGCACCAGAAAGTGCAGACAAAAGTTACAAAATATGAGGCAAGCTTGCTGAAGTATCCCCATTGGCTCTACAAACTGGGATTTCACTCTTGTTTCCCATACATCTCCCATCACTCCTGGAAAAAAAAAAAACACCAAACCACACAACTGAACAAGTCCCATAGGATTAAGATACTTCTGCAGAAATCTCTTATGATTGCATTATCAGGGTACCCATGAAAAAGGGATAAAATTTCAAGAACATACACTATACTCTGGCTATTAGAATTGGAAAAAATATGTATAATACCATAACTGTGGTTATAAGGACCTTGATTTGAAAGCAAGCAAAACCAGTTGAAAATCTTCAGACTTTGGCTCCTCAGTTAACTCCTTGCAAAAGGAATAAACAATAATAAATCCACTGCATCATTAAGGTCTATGGACTTCAACTCCCATCTTAGGCTTATAGTAAAAGTTGAGTAGTCTGGCAGGTTTATCAGGACTAACTACCTAGGAGTCAAAGCTTGGTTCATTTTGGCTTATAGGCTCCAAGTCCGTGTTGCTTTAGAGATTGGTGACCATATTTCCAACCTCTTTGAAACTGTCCAGACATCTAGAAAGTTTCCTGAGATAGCAATGGTGAACGGATGTACGTATTCTATGTGAGATGAATGATACACAGGCATGAACAGTTCTGCAAAGTACAGTCTGTAACATAGGGATTAACAGGTCTGTGTATTGTGTCTCTGCTACCATAGATGTGCAAGCTCTCACAAGAATTTACCAAAACCCTATGCCTCCAAGGGTTTTTCGGAACATTGCTTCCTCTCTTCAAAAGTTGAACAAAGTCTTTTTCAAGGAGGGGAGGACTCCAGGCTCTTTGCTCTATGGGAAACATCAGTAGCAATGTCACTCCCAGGTCCTCTTGACTCAAAAATTCTGGCAGAAAAAGCAACTTTAAACACCTAAGTAGAAATTTGCATCGTCCCATTTTAGCCCTGAACACAAGCAGGAAATTCAGTCTATAACTTCCATCTCTCTACATGAAAGTTAAATTCATTCTTCAGTCAAAAGGGAGACACAGTCTCTTGCAAAAGGCCATTTAAAATTAAATTAGTTAGCTTAGATATTGGGAAAGCCTATCTAATGACTGGAGAGGGAGCCAGGGGATTCTGAGCAGCTAATTTAGCTAACCAAGCTGCACGCTTATGTTGGAAGGGATAGTAATGCAGCAAAATACTAAATTATTTGGCATCCTGTAAATGCGAAAACTACAGCAGGAGAGGTAGAGCTTCTTTTACCTTCACAGGACTTGTAGCAGGGTTATTCATTGTATTTATTTCTATGTGGTTATTCACAAAAGGTTGAAGCCAGTTCACATTTATGTTTTCTTCATCTATTAATTTCTCGTATATTTTTTCTCCTGCAGCCCACAATGGTTTCTACCTTTGGCAGGCATTCCATTATTTCAAAATCAATTACAAAGGGAAGACAACTACTGAAAATGGAAGACTACAGCAACAGCTCTTGCCTTAGACAGTACTATACTGTTGTTAAAGGGCCAGGAAAAAATAGCATGTCTTTTAATGAGAATTGAAAGTTCTTAAAATTCAAAAATAAGTTTCCATGTTTGCATTGGAAATCTTGGTCCATTTTCTTCTTTATTCTCCAGAGACTTCTTACATGACATCTGGAGAGTGCCTCTTATAGTCATGACTAATAGTCCTACTGGGCTGTCAGAACCTGTTCATGAGCAATTCATGTAACGTTGCAAGGCTGCTGGTAGGAAACCTCCTTCTCCATGCCTTCCACACAATAAAGCCCTCAAAAAGTCTTTGCAAATCATCACACATATCCAGTAAGAGTAGGCACATCCTTTAAAAAAAATGTTGATTTTTGTTGTTGCTGGTTGTTTTTTTAAATATGGGATTCTTCACAGTAAGGTAGCATTTATACATTTATACACTTAACATTTATACATGCACAGATCAGCAAATGGTGGTGTCAGCACAGACACTGAGGCAAAGCTGCAAAGTTCAGTGGCAGGTCCGTGCTCTGCGGAGCAAAGGAGCAAGGGTTTTGCACAGTATTTGTTCCCTTCCCTGAAAACACAGTCTTTTTTCCAGAGTGCAGATAGATTGTGGAAACAGGCAAATAACTTCCTCCAAAACCTTATCTACAGTCATCCTCTGTTTGTAGGTGTTTATTTTACTGGTTTTATGCAAAGTCTGGAACTTCTAAATATCATCTCTGTCAGCTACAGCAATCTCTCTCTTTTAGCTGGGAAAAAAACAAAGCCTGCAAATTAACGTCCTCCTGTTTTTCTTGTTCCATTTCACTTACACTCCCTCCCTCATTTCTTCATTTCTCTCTAAAGATTCATCACGTACAGTAACACCTGCTGGGGTGGTAACAGCAGTTTGAGCTCTCCCATAACAGTGCTCTGCTAACGCGTGGAGTGATACAGATCAGCATCCCAGTCCCTCTCACTGCCCACGTTTTGGTTCCATCCTCCCTCTCAGGGATGACCACACTCCAGAGCAGCCCTCATGCCTAGTGGGGCAAGACCTGGACACTTGGTCCTATTTGCAGTTGTTATGGACCCTGACAGACCCATGGAGCTGAGAATAAAATCAATGTCTCTCTAGTACAGATGGTCAACAGGCTTAAGTGAGCTAATGCTTTGAGCACAGGCCAGATCTATTTTAATTACTAAAAACCCTGTCATTCCAGGGTCTCTCTGTCATGAGCTGTCGCTCTGCTCAGGTAGTTCTTTTTAGTACATAAACCATGCAGTTAAATATCTGCCAACTTAAAATGCATTATTTAAATAACCTTAAAATCTTCTCTGCTTTAGCTTTTTCAACCTTTCTCAGGAAAACCTGTGCATCATTTGTATGGATTTATGGAGATGTAAAAGCCTAAAGTAATGTTTCAGCACTAACAAATGTGGGTAGATGTGATTTAAAACAAGCTGATCGCGCATTGGAACAACAAAGACTGGAGGATTAAGGCAGTCAGCAAAGATGAAAGTGTAGGCAAATCTGCAGGAAAAAAATAAGCTTGCAAGGAGATCCTAAACAAGTTGAACATGCAGGAAATGTTTAAAGATTGGCCTTCATGGGTGTTTTTTATTTTAAATAACCAACAGGTAGATAACGGTGTCATGAAAGTATAAGTTGTCTCAGCTTTAGGTATGCCTGGCCTGTACCTGATTTCCTTAAAGGAAAATAGTTTCCTGACCCCTGTTGTCTTAAGGCATCATTTAAAGCCAGCGTGCTTAGAAAAGTTTTTAATGAGTTCAGTTGGGAAGATTTCACAGAGCAATATACTCGTAAGGGAAAAATCCATGTGGAACTACAGCTTCCTTGGCTGTTTGCAGCCAGTCTGAACACAGCCCCTCACAAAGCGCTCCTGCAATATTTCCTCGTTAAGCGCGCATGCTTTTTTCCTATTTGAACAATGCCAAAAAGTGATAACTCAGACTCTGAGAATTGTGCTGACAGTCAGCTGTCACTCATTGTCCTTTATTCTGACAACCTCAGGCATTCAGCCATGGATTCATGAGTTTTCCCCTTTCTCTTTATTTTTAAAGGAGGTGGGGGATGGGTGAGTATATCAGAGGATTCAGCCCTGAATAGACTTTTGTTTTGCTCTTTCTTTTGCCTCCTGACTGTGTCAAATGCAGTGTGTCTCTCATGCAGTTTCACTCTTTAGAGAGCCTTGACTGGGCTGGCTAGTTAGTATTCAGAAACAAGCCAAAGAGGATAAAATTCTTCTCTCTGGCTTGCTGAGACTGCAAATAAGCAATTAGACTAAAAGCTCAGTATTGGAAAAAAAGAAGACTTTTGCAGCTTTTGTTGTTGACTGGAGCCTGCCAATATACGTTATACTTTGAGAATTGCATAAGAGAGAAAAATTCTAGACACTGTTAGGGATATGTGCTGGTTAATACACTTGTACTGTATTTTCTTAAAGACAGCTCAGCAGTGTACCCTACTCTGTGAACTGCAGGATTTGCCATTTAACGTTGTTTACTTACTGTAATGAGAAAGAAGTGGAAAAGCTTAGCAGTGGAAATGGAAAATTCATCTTTTCCTCATAAGTAATTGAGATGTTTCAAAGACAGGCGTACATGGTAGAATACAGATTCCCATCCCCATTTCAGTCTGTGCTCCACAGTTTCCTTCACTGCCGAACTCCGTATCCAACCCTCTTGTCAACACTGACATATCTCTGCCCCTTTTTTGCCTATCTAGTGTCACCTCTGAGTGTTTCATCCTCCACTCTTCTAGCCAATGTCTTTATAACACACCCACCCCTTCACAGACAGTGCCCTCCCCGACTGCAAACCCATCCTCCTCCAAATTCCTTTTTGAGCCCCATGCTTTCTATAATACCTCTGAAAACTGATGATTTAGGGGGAGATTGCCTGAGTGCTTGAGGGATGTAAGGCATGATTCTATACATTTAATAAATAATGTATATTTTAATATAATTATATAATTATATATTATTATATAATAATGTAAAATTATTCTGTAACTAATATACCAGAAAAGAGGGCATATCCAAATATATCACCTCATCTCCATGTATTGTTAATGTGTATATGTACACATATATACGTGTATATATATGAACAATCAGAAATAGAGCCTATTGCTAGCTTAAGTTCAGTGCCCCATCTTTCACATCCTTGGTTAAAAAACAAACAAACAAACAAACAAACAACAAACAACAATTCTCCATTAAGAAAAGCATCCAAAAAGATGTCACAACTGCAGCCCGCATCCCAGCCACGCAAGCATGGATAGATTTCTCCTGCCTCTTCCCTCCTTCAAGCTGCACGCTTGCCTCCAGCTTCTGTCCTTGTTGTTTCAGTTTTCTTTTTGAATTATTAAAAAGTTTTTGCTGACTTTCAGGGGTCAATATTTCTTCAGCACAGTGGGCCCTGGGGACGTGACTTTTACTTCTATCTCGCCGTGGTCTGTTAGGTCTCATTGCCCTTCATGACTTCTGGAGTTCAAACCAGTCCCCCTGCTTCTTGTTTTTTCAGGTTCCTTTCCGGCAGTAGGCTGCATGTTTAGCTCTTGACTCTGTGTTTTTACCCTTCGTATGGCCTGTAGCAGGCTGCCGAGAAGGAGAAACAGCCTTCTTCATGCTCTGTTACTGCGCTTGGTCTCAGTGTCCCTTTTTCTTGGTGATGGCTCCTACCGTGAAGGTGTTTGGTGGCTGGTCTTACATGACACCAGGACACCCCTGGGGATAAGCTGTGCCCACAGATGCGTGCTACCCAGCAGCACTGACAAAACAGGGACGCTGCTGTGGATAGCTCCTCTGCTCAGTACACAGGGGTGCATTCCCACCAGTCGCACTAGAATGTCTAGTGATAGGGATGGGACGTCCTAGCTTGTGACTGTACCGCAAGCAGAAACATTCATGCAGCAAAGCTTGAAGGTGAATATGCCACATATCTACAAGACCCTCGCCAGCGGTAGTGTCCAGAGGTAGGCTTTTTGTCAAGAAAGGCAGGAGGGGACATGCTGGTGCACACAAGGGTTCAGGCACCTATCCCATCTGCTGGACTGCTCCATCCATCTTCTCGTCTTGTCACATCCCATGACCGACACTAGGCAAAGAAGGGCAAGGTCTTCTCTGAAAAGGTCTTGATGTTGACCACTTTGAGAGAGGCTATGCGGTCATTCTGAACTACACCATTTTTGAATCATTAAATGACATAGCTGACAGTATAGTTGTTCCCGTACATTGACACCTAAGCCATACTCAGATACTTAATCTCTAGAGACCTATAATGCCTGATGTAACTCCTGATTTAAAGCTTGATTGACATGCTAGAGCCTAATTTAAATAGGCAGATGAACCCAAAGTCGACAGGAGTATAAGTTGGCTTTTAGTGATGAGTATTTGTGCTAAACCCTGGCGTGCTCCCAATGCTCACTTTTCCTAAGAGAAGACAAGGCTTTTAGGTAGGAGTAATATGATGTAGTAGACTAATCAGTACAGCTGGAAAACAAACAAGTTTTGGAGCTCTCCATCCCTTATTTAGATCTGCAGAAGCTGCAGCTCTGAGAAAGATTGCTCAGAGATCAGATAGATATACACCAGACAGACTACCTTTGAATGAAAAGAGGGTTAATATTTGTGGCGTAGAGATGATGTCAGGGAGGGTAAGGAAAAAGTCCTCTCTTGGACAAAAGAGAGCGACAGAAAGCCTTAAATGCATGGAGGGAGGTTGTAATCTGTGATAAAACCAGTAACTGTTGAATCTATGTTTTCTTGGTCTCCAATAGAGTTATGATTTTTAGTTCTTTGGCTTATCTTTATAAAGTACAAAGTTGTAGGCAGGGAAATATTTTTCCCTAGATCAGATGATTTCCTGTAGATTTCCTACAAAACAGCTACAGCTTTGTGTGACGAAAGGCATTGTCATCGCCTGTCCTGCGCATGTTCTTAGACCCTGACAACCACAGCAAAGTGCTACAGCAGTTTACCTGAAGTTGTGCAAATTTCTGTTTGTAGGAAAAGCCCTGAATTTCAATTTGCTCAACCATGTTCCAGACTACTGGAACAGTTATTAAAGATCTTTGAATCATAAATAAATAAGATTGGAAGCGTAAAGAAGTAGTACATGTCTGAATCTCCTTTGCTATTGATGCTGTATGGGAACTGGAATCAACTTAAGTTAGCAGAAGACTTGTTAATCATCATAGTAGTACTGAAAACAATTTGCCTGCAGATAGTAAGCTGATAAACACCACCCAAACGCTAAAATGAAAAACTCCTTTGCTGTGATAGTTACTTATGACTCTACACTATATATTACATTTTTATATATGCAGTATTACTTTTTACTATAAAGAATTGTTGCAACTTTGGTGGCAGCTGAGGCGCTCTGAACTGTCTCCTAGGAGCAAGAAGACATTGCAGTATAACAACTTTAAAAAAAATTGCATTGCAAATCAGAATTTAAGATTGTCAGAAATGGTTGATCCAGGCAAGTCATCTTTCAAGACTATTTTAAGCGAGACAGGACTTTTTTTTTAAAAACTCTCTTGAAGCACAGACATATGTTACTCTATCCAGGTGAATACATTTAGTGTTTCTTTACCTAGTACTAATAAAAATCCACATTTCTTAGGAATCCGTCAATAAAATGAAAGGATATATTTTCAAGAAGATGTAGTGTTTAAATGTTACCATTATTATATTTAATTGCTTACTGTCATATGGAATTAAATGCATGCATCTGTATTTTTGTCTTTCTTTTTGTCTCTCTTGTATACATACATGCTTTTCCAAGCATTTAGGATTATTCGTCTATTTACAAGATAGAGATATAATCTACAAAATGTATAAAAACATTTCATATTCATATTGTTTTAATTTGTATAAGAATATCTGATTGAGAAAATTGTTCCAGTATCTTGACTAGTTTTACAGTGTGATTGGCACAGATAAGGTTCTTCACATATGTGAAACCCAATTGACTTCAATGATATTTTGCAGAGGCCCAACAGATTTATTTACACAGTAAGATCTAGGCCTTAATGATCAATTAAAATAAACAATGTAGGCACATAAGCTTATGAAAATCAAAACAGAAAGCTGCAGTTGCTGCTCCAATAATTTTGTATTACTTTTAAGTACTATATCTTAAAATGTAGTTAAAAAATAGAAACAATGGGATGTTTTGCAGACACAGAAATATAAAAAGACAAGTGGAGGTCCAGCTATTGTAGTTTCTGTAATTTGTGACCGCTTATACTTAATCTCTATTTCTTAAAAAAGAAGAAATCATAATAAATCCAGTCTCATAAATCAAAGGGAGAAAAGATATGATTTACTTGTCAGAATGAAATCCGAAGCATATATAGGCACTGAAGGTCTGCGCTAGTCATACCAGCTGTTTAAACAGGGTACGTGGATATCATTTCTATAGGTGCAAACCTTCAGAAGTAATGTCTATAAGGAAAATAGATGCATCCTTATCTGTAGTTCACTTTACAAGCCAACTTTATTAGTTTGTTTTTATCAGAAGATTTGCAGAATTTTCATACTGTACTAAAAGCCATATATATGGATTGGACTTCTCTTTTTATCTGATTAGATATTGTCCATGTAACTTTTGCATTATATAAATGTTTTCTAACATATTGCTGCTATTTCTTTAAACAGAATCTACATTTTTCTTGGTCCTGAATGGTAGTATGAAATCCATGCAAACAAACTGTGAAAGTAAATGTCTTTTTTTTTTTTTTTTTGGTCTTCATGAGGACATTCTACAGTAGGCAGTGAAGTATTTCAGCCATTCCAGAGTCATGTAAACTATCCTAAAAATGTACTGGGAAGAAGAAGAAGAGGCTGTAATTCATTATATTTTGCAATGAACTGACATGAAAGACTACATTTTAAAGGATCCAGTGACTTCATTTTCTTTGCTCACTGAATATCAATGGTTCCATACCAGGGATGTTTTGCCTAGTTAATGTAGAATGAATTCTTTGATAAACAATAGATTGATTTTTGCTCAAAAAGAAAACTGGTTTTGGGGAAAGTTTTTTTTCTGGTCTGTCTTTTTCTGATAGTAAACTGTGGTGGGTTTCAGCTGTTCTGTTTTAGAATCTCTTGGGTTTTATGAATAGCTCTTAAAGTCGCACTGGAGTTTAGTGTTGTAATTCCTCAAGAGAGGAGCACTAAAGTAATTAGGAAAAAAATCTTACTCCCAAGACACTTTATTGCTCACAAAGTCATAATGTGTCACCTTTCCTTGCGTGGATTAATATGTAAAAGCCTGGTTCAGCAAGGCGTACACGCAAGTACGCGATGCTAAGCCCAAGCAGTAGTCCCATTGACTTTGATGGGTTTACACATGTGCTTAAAGCTATGCCTGTGCTTAAGTGCCGTGTTACTTGGGAACATAAAATGCTGCTTCAGGTAAAGGAAAGTGGCGTCACCTGGTCCATTGATGCACAAACGTCACTCCACAATTTCAAACATTAATCTAATCTCATTTCAAAATCAGATTCTAGAGCTGCAAAGGAATCGGGAACTAACTGGAGGGATGGGTGGGAGCTGCGTGAGCAATACTACTCCTGCCGTTGACTTCCACTGCCTTGGTGTAAGACCATGGCAAATATAATACCTTGCCTTTGCCAGATAATCTATCAACGTGTAATTTTTTCTTTTCTTTTCAAAGCAGTGTTGCTTATCATAGCAGGGTACAAGATTCTTTCTTTTTTGCATAGTGTATCCGTGACGTTTTTGCCATTCAGAAGCAATGCTGACACACGCAGGAAATGACAGATAGCATTAGTGTAATAAAAGAGTTAAATCAAAACCAAAGCACAGATGTATTTCTAGTTGTTTTGAAAGCACTGACCTAAGCACCTCTGCAGGATTTTATTAGTAAAGTCTAAAAATATTTGGAGGTGAGCAGTGCTCTCTTGTAATAGCCTAAAAGAGCTGACTTGTCATCAAGTGTGTTTGAGATGCCTTTATCTGGAGCTAGTTTCATGCCTGTTTGTGAAAGAGGAATTTTCTTAGACCTTTGTCCATGACTGCTGAGAGGTTATTGAATGTCAGGTGTCAGGGCTCAGACCAGCCCGCTATAGGTGCAAAACAGTGTGGGGAGAATGGGAGGAAAAGAAAGGAGGAAAGAAAGAAAAGAAAGAGAAACAGCTAGCGAGTCAAAAAGCAAAAGGTGTACACGGAAAAGCTTTTAAGCGGCCCTTCTATTCTAAACCTGAAGGTCAGCATGTAACTGGCCTACCGCAGGCTGTATGGTCACTGCCTGCAAGTCCTTCTATATTAAATTAAAATGGAAAATGAAAAGAGCCGTTTGTAGAATTATATTCAGATTTGAGCATGGGTTTTGATCCTGGGTTTGACTGTAGCATGAATTTTCTTCTGCTGATTAAGCGGCTTTCGTGTTCCTCATTTACTTTTATGGATCAAAAGACATGCAAGGTACCTCATTGAGCGAACAGCCTCTGCCCCACAGACCTTGCAATCAAATCTTAATGTCTGCGATCTCTAATTCCTGCAGTTTGTCCATGTACTCCCATCACAAGGGGCTGAGCTGAGGAAGCAGTGTATATACTAGCCAAAAGGACCATACATAAAGAGGTTTTGCACTTTATTTTCTTGTTCCTCAGAATGGAATAGGAAATTTTCAGCTTTGTTGTTGCTGAGGAGAAGCTGGTATGTTGCTTTTTTCCTTAACATCTACTTCTACATGCTCTACCACCTCTCACCTCAGGGTGAAGTGGATGTTTTTCACATCAAGCAATAAAAAAACCCAACTGAATATCCCCGTATCATGCTACATTACGATCATTTTCAGACCACATGCAACTAGGCAGAGAACTGTTCAGTTAGGCACTGCAGTTACTGTTAATGAGGGCTGTTATGGGATAATTGAAAACATATGTTGTCCATGCACCACCACCGTGACTGCAACAGTAGAAAGGGAGATGTCCTTTTGCTGTTGATTAGGACTGATCCTCCCAGAACTGAGTAGCAGTAGGGCTCAGCGGGGTCTTGATTTCTGTCCTTCTTAATTGCTCTTGAAAGTCTGCACTGTGATCTACTTCGGACATTATTATATGCTTTTTTCAATATGTTTGGCTGTACCTAATTAATAATTGTCCTACAGTACATTGCCCTCTTCCACCAGCTACAGCCTGAATTCATTGATACCATCTCCTTAAAAGTTTGAAACCCCCCAGTGACAGGAATATTAATGTGCCAACACTGTCATATCTATTTCAGCTCATACATATGCAATGTCTTTGTTTTCAAAGATTTATGTCAGACTTTGCTGAAGTGAGGTATTCTACCATTTTAGATAATAGCATGCCAAAGTGATGTTATCAGGCACATTCAGCACTCACTCAAGCAAACGGGAAGGAGCATCCATTCCTTCATAGCTTAAACACAGAGAAACTGTTATTTATCCTTATTTGATGAAGAAATCTTTCAGGGGGAAATGGTGTATTTTTAGAAAAAGATTATGGTCATCCTGTGGATTATCTTTTAATTAAGAATGGATGATTTGTGCCCACTCTGCTGTAGCAAACGTCTTGCTGCTAATGAAGTTTAAACAGACTTACTTTATTTAATTACAGCTAATCACTAGGGTAAAATGTGGAATTGTCTTTGATCCGCATGTAGAGTGGTAATCCTTGTGGCAGATAGCATCTCTTATTCCCTCAAACTCTTTTCAGTTTCTCCAGGAGGTCCCAGCTTAACCAAGGGTTAATTGAGATAGCCGGACTGGTGTGATTGATGTATTTTTGCTCAGGGATGCCATCCTGCTTTTCCAAGGACTTTCTCTCTCCCGCTCTCCCTGTGCAGTCACCTTCAGGCCGTGTAATGCAGTAGATGCCTGCTTGTTTGACACGAGGGACCTGAGGGGGCCAAGGTCCTGCTGGATCCGTGAGCGAAAGAACAGAAACTGCTGGAGGGAGAGCAGGGGTTAGAAGAGGGCAGCAGAGACCAGTGTAGAGCAGAAGAGGGCACTAGTAAACTGACCTATTTCAACCGCAACTCTCGCACTCCGAGGTGGTTATAGAACAAAACAATTGATTGAATATTGAAGGCAATCGTAGCGTTTGGCGAGGGAATACCACCAGGGGTGTTTTGTTTCATTTCATCTCGTCGTTTTGTTTTATTATTTTGTTTTGCTTTAATATCTTATTTTAACGTTTTGTTTTATTTATTTATTTTATTTTATTTTATTCATTAAAGAAGTGATCCTCACATCCAGGAATGCCACTAAAGCCTTTGACTTCCAGCCTTTTAAAATGTGGCAATTCAAGCCTGTGGAAGTGAAAAGTCAGTTAAAAAAATGGGAGTTCGTATTTGCTGTAGAGAACTTCTGGTCTCACAATTTTGCCTTGTGCTCGCAACCCTTCTGTAACAATTTTCCTTGCTTTCCCAGACTCAGAAGTTTCTGAGTGAAAATTGTGGAAAGAGCCATCCGGAGAAATCATGCTCAGTAGATAAAATCCCTCACAAGGGCTAAAGTTTATACAACTGCTTTCTTACTGTGTTTTGTACTTGTACAGCAAATGTTGATTTAAAATTACTGGACTTAACTTTTATCTTCTAAACTCATTTTGTCACTTTGTCTTTCTATTTTGTTTTTCTTCCTGATCTACATTGTAAAAATATGCCTCCATTGTCTGAACATACTCTGGTTTCTTGTTACTGCTCTGTTAAAACAGAACAACATTGTTTGTTTCATTTTCTGAACGCAGGATGTCTGGGCTTTTCTTTTTGTTTGTTTGTTTGTTTGTTTGTCTCAAAGAGTAATTTGAAATGGAAACATTTATCTATCAGCCTGCTCAGAAATATTAACAGCTTTAATTAGCTCGGTGAAAAAGTTGTTTGCTTTTATTTACAGGAACTGTTAACTTGCACTCTGGCAATAGAGGCAGAAGACATAGAGTATCTCTTTTGTGTAAAATTTAAATAATTAAAATAGAATAGTTCGCAGTTAGTTTCCGCGATAATGCGTTAAACATCTGCAGTTTTGTCTCTCCATCGGGATGCATAGCTGTGCTGAAGTCACATCCTGATAACATCTGCATTTTAGTGATAGCTTGCGCTTTCGTCTTTATGGCCTGCTGATGAGAGATTCTTCAACAGCCCCTCAGTCATCAGAACCACTGTTGAAAATTTTGCTTGTGACATCCTGAAGGTGGCTTGATTTACATTTGCTAAATGTCATAACGCATGAAGATACTCTCAGTTAAACCGAGTTCAACATCCTGACCCTTTTTCACTTTGCTGCTTTGGAGTTGCGTTTTTTTCCCCCCTTTTCACATGAAACTGGTTTTCACTTTGTCCAACGACTGTGGATTCAAACTAAATTTTCAGTGGTGAGATTTATTTTGTTCCGACTTACTTCAACACTACGGATGAAGAAAAAGCCATTAAAAAGAAGTTTTTGAGGAGGAACAGCACCTTCATTCCTGCTTGCATGGCAACAACAGCTGCATTCACATGAAAAGGCCAGCTTGTTAAACATCATGTAACACTGAATGTACTGAATATTTTAAAGGTCAGGTATTGACAGGCACTGAGCTGCTTATGTTTCCCTAATGACCCCAATTACATCCAAGCTGAGTAAGTAGTCAATAAACAATGGCATTAACATATGTAGAAAAAGTGTTTATTTTACATTTCCAAGACAATTGGCAATCTCCTGCTTGTCATCCAAATGCAGCAGCTAGATCGTGGGCTCTTTGATGAATGAGGAGAACAAGGGAGAGGTTGTGGGTCTTAGAGACCTCGGGCCTGTCTGAGAAATTTCAGGTAGGCTGTCTCACACACAGGCACAAAGTGGATTTCTCTCTGTGGTTTTGCATAAGTAAAGAATCTTAAGGAGAAAAGATAAATACTTTTACTTATAATGCCCCTCATGCAATGTAACGTGCAGTCTGTCATATATGTAGCAGGAAAGTATTCAAAGGATCTTTAAGGATTCAATTAAGCCTCAAATAAAAGTAAAATACTGATGAGTTGTATTGCTTACGTACTCTTGGTGCTGCTGTGGAAATTAATCATCCTTCTTACTTGTGAGCACTTTTTCTCACTCTGTGAACAAAATTTCTAACCGTGTTTGGAAAAGTATAGCAACTTCACAATCCATTGTTCGAAGCATGCATAGACCTGTCAAATAATAAATGAGGCATTGGGAGGCCCCATGCAACACCGCATAAAGGGGAAAAGAGATTTATCGAAAAAAATTGTAAAATATTAACAAATAAGACAAAAGATTGCAGATTCATTCAATTTCCTTCCCAAGCTGCTGGCCAAAACTTTAGTGTAGGTACGTTAGTCTGCCAGCTGCCTCGCACTGCAGCGATTACCACTGGCTGCTGAAGGAGCAGCTTGACTCTTCTCCCAGCTACCAGCTAGAAATGGTGGGACGGCAGCCAGGCAGAGAGGGGCATTTAAACCACAAGGATGCAAGCGAGGAGAAGCTGGTAAATGCCCCCTTCCCCTCCCCATGAAGCCTCCGTGCAAATGATATTTTCAAAGCGGTGTGTTCTTTCCAGAGGATGAGAAGCAGCTAATTCATTGACTATTGTTGCTTTGCAGCATAGCAATTTTTACAGCTCCAGGTGACATCAGTCAGTCTCGGTGTTGCACAGATCAGAAGAAGATAGAGTTTTTGCACCAGAAGGTTTTCTGTAAAAATAAACTATGGCAGAATGTAAGTATTATTCCCATTTTACAGCTAGAGAAATGAGCTCAGACAGACTAAATCTCCCATTCAACAGAGACTTAAGTCTGTGCTTAACTTTCATGGGACTACTCCAGGGTTTTAAATTAAACACCAATTTAAGTGCATTGCTGGATCACAACCAAAATCACAAAATAAGTGTACAGCAGATCCAGGGCTTGAAATGTGAGTGTCTCAGTCCCAGTCCAATGCTTTAACTCACAGGAACATCCTTCTTCAATTTAGGTCTTAATCTGATGACTTTTCAATAAGAAAGAAACTTTCAAAAGATTTGGAAATTCACAGAGATCAATGACATATTTGAAGCTTTTCTGAACCTGTAAGTGCGTTGTTTTTTTAATTGAGGGGGAAAGCAAGCTAATATTTTGCATTGCATCTCTCTCTTTCTCTGCAGGGAGAAAAAGAAAAGAAAAGGACTGCAGATTAATTCTCATCCACTTTCAATGTCTGGGAAAGCTTGTCATAGGTCCAAATATTTTCTCATTTTGTTCAATTTTTTTTCAAACAAGTGGATAAGCAGGATAACATGACTTAGTGATGCTTTGTCAACATCAATTTATTGGAAGACAATCATAAAGTGTTTCAAGATAAGAAAGCAGTGTTTCAGCCTCGTTCACTGAGCAGAATAAAGACCAACACCCTCCCTTGTACCACCAGCACAGTGTAGTATTCACTGATGGGTGGTTTCTGATCAAGAATCTCTTCAGTCTGTTAGAAGCCTGGACACGGCAGTCAACTCAAGAGCTGTCTGGCCCATACTCAAGAAACAGGTTGAAATTATCATGGCTTTTTTTTTCCCTCCTGGCTTCTGCAAAGCTATAGGCATAGTTTGTGTTTGTAGGGTTGGCTAGGAGTACTATCATCCTGCTCTGTTAAATGACCTCATTTCACTTTTATGACATTTGCACAATCGGAGCATCCTCAGGGATTCAGATGCCTCAGTATCAAGGCAGCCATAGGCAGGTTGACTTCTTTCAGGCACAGGTGGAGACAACTGTGGGGCAGACATGAGTAGATAGAAAGGTAAAGGGAAAAGTCAAACAAGTAAACACGAAAGGAATTGGTTACCTCTGACCAGTTTTGAATGAATGGCAAATTGATTCAAGAAAGAAAGGAGTGGGCACAATAGGGAGCTGAATGTTGAAGCAAGGTCAAAGTAGGAAAGACAGACTCTTGGGGTGCTTCTGCATAATACGCCATTTCAAGTGCTGCTTCTAACAGCAAGCATGAAGCTAGCTCTGAAATAGCTAATGTCCAATGAATCAGTCACCTTTTATTTAGTTTTATTGTAAACTGAGTAATTGTCCCAGTTTGGGGATTGATGCCATGAAGAATAATGAAGCTGGTCATTTTGAAAGTTCAAAATTTTCATTACCATAATTGCCTTTCAATTTTGCTGCCAGTGATACATATCCCCACATTATTGTATGAGTGTGCTCTTCCATTGTTGTTTCTAGTGTTCTGGGAACAGATGGCCTTTTACAGCAGATATATTATGAACACCAGAAGAAGAAATGACTCTCCTAAAGAACATTTAGTCTAATACTAAAATAATTACAGGAGCAATATAGGGAAGAAGTTTTAGATGGATATTATTCTATAAAGACTTTAGGGTATTATCCAAGAGGTAAAGCTTGGAAAGTGATTGAAAAAACAAAGGAGTGATGTATAACAGATACAACTCGATATCTTGCATTAAGCACAAGTAGCAGCATGAAATAACAGACAAAATGAGGAGGAATTCTCAGTTTGGAAGAGGGATGTTGCCAGAAGCGTGGCAGGAAACAAACTCAGGAAGGAGAGAGTGGTGGTATGAGAGTCAAGACAAGGAAGGGTAAGAAGTCTTACATTTGTGCAGAAGAACGGGGAAACAAGAGTTTTAGTAAGAAGCGTAATTTGAACAATAGGAAAAGAGGAGATTGTTCCATTTATTTTCAGTGGAGTTTGTCCTCTCCTGTCCTGCTCATTGGCTTTTCTTTTGATTTCTAATCTGATGCAGGACACTTCTACTTCCTTTTCTGTTCGGATGGCCTGAAGATATCCCATTAACTTCAGGCCCTGCACTGCAAGACAGTGCTCAAGGTATTGCTGAAAATCAGCAACCTGATCTTTTTGTTGTTACCCCCTTCCCTCTGCAAGTGTTTCTTGGCTTGCAGTTAGAGTTGGGTTTGTCTGAGTACCTTAGATGTAGAAGCTGGTAGGTATAAACAAACTCCTGGTGGGCCCCAGAGCGGTGTTTCTGGTAAACCCTGAGCCTCATCACCAAAAGCCTTGCATTGCTCTTTCTGGGTTGACTTGGGATTTTCTTCTATAACATTCCTGCTACCTTTCTTTGCAATAGCCATTTTAATTTCTGGTGTCGCTTCCAGTGTCTCTAGCGCTTTATTTTCTCTGAAACTTTACCCAATAAGAACCATTTTGGAAAGAGGTGTCATACAGGGCTCAGGGTAATAGCTCCGGTTCATGTTTCTGAGCATGATGGTGGAGGGCCATGTGTGCAGCTGCAATTTGTGAAAGTATATAAGTGGTGGCAAATTTAGCCATCACGCTGCCCATATGGCTGCCACAGGAGCACCAGGGTATGAAGGTCATGAGCAAAGTCACGCTCTGCCGTGCCTTTGTTTATAAAACTCCCTGGGCTTACAATACATGACCATGCAACTGCTGAGGTGCTGCAGCCCGGGGTGTCAGGGAAATACCAGTTTCATTAAGACTCTTGAACCCTATCATGTTACACTTCAGAAGTAGTGACCAGCTTATTTAAAACAAAGAAGCTTTGACCTTTCTCCCCTTTTGAAACCAAAAACATATGAAGCTAAAGTGACTCATTTCCGGCTTTAAACAAGCTCTAAGAAACATTTTTTTCCCAAGTACAGTTTGTGCACTTTCTCTTCTTCCTCTCTTTGCCTTCTCTCCCCCCGTCCCTGCCTTTTGCATAAATATCTCATTCCCTTCTTGTCAAGGTCAACGTATTTATTACTTATATTCACTGTGTAGTTCTTTTTTACTTCTAGCTTTCTTTCTTTTTTCCTTCCTTTCTTTCTTTTTATCTGTGTTGTTTATAACCATGACCCTTGATCCTCCAAGTCTTAAAACAGCTTGGCTTTCAGCAGCTAAATCTGACAAGGTCAGCATTTTTCTGTTTATTCTGAGACTACTATTTACCCTCTGGGGTTTTTAAAAGCAATTCTATAAAACATCACTTGGAAAAAGTTTGTAGCATTCAAAGACTTCCATAAACCTAGTGCCCAGCAAAGAGTAACTTTTAATTCTGATTGCAGAACTCAGAACAATTAAGCTTGATTTTCCCTCTCCCTGCAAAAGATGCCTACACAAATGCATTTTCCAAGAATATTGTTAAGTATTTCACTCTAAACACAGTAGCAACCTACTAGTAGTTAGCATAATCTTTTTCAGCAGTGTCAGATGTAATGAAATCAGACATACTGTATGATCAATTAGTTCCTAGAATAACCTTATTGTCACATAGCTGTAACGGAGCTATATTTATTTCTTTTTCATTGGAAATAAACGTATGTCGTGTCAGCTCTCTGTCAAAATAGCAAACAATCCTGTAATCTGTAGAAAGTCGGAAAATGACAGAACCAGTGATACAAAAGCAAGGTGTCCTTGGGCTAATACCCAGACTCTTTGTAAGTGATGTTAAATTTATACCCATTTAAAACAAGCCAATTTAAACAACCTGACTGTCTCAGATTTTCAAGAAGAAGGTGATTGCTCAAACGCAAGTGTCCCCAAGGCCACGAAAAAAATGACACTGCTGTTATTGCCTGTTGGGAATTGCAGAAAATTACAGATTTTCCCTCTGAAATTTCCTTGCCTTTTTCCTTTCCTTTTTCCTTTCCTTTCCCTTCCTTTCCTCTTTCCTCCAGCTCTCCATTCATTGAAAACCAATGGGAATGGAGCTCTGCAGTATAAGCAGAAAGTGGGGTTGCAAAGAACGGCAGAAAATCATCTGCAGCAAAACCAGAGGATTTCTGTGAGTGAGTGAAAAATGCTGCTGTTGGAGAGCTTGCTCCTGCATGCTGCTTATGAGGACACAGCAGAGAAACCTGCCAGCAGCAGCCGGGTCACCGGGAAGCAAAAAATATCTTCTCAGAGTAGCCTGCTAGAAAAAGAGACGGGTGGACAGACAGACAGAGAGACAGGCACACAAATTCAGAAAGTTTCTTCCCAAAATCTCTGGGTAACAGATAAGGCGCAAACTCCAAAATCTGGGGCCTCTGGAGGAAATAGTTACAGAAATATTTTTACAGTGAACTTGGGAGTTTTACCCAACTCGGTACAACTCAGTTCCTCCACTGTGAACGTTTCTCGAGAGACTGAGATCTCCTCCAGTGTGAGAGCACAGTGCTCATCTATCTTTCATTTACCCCTCCGTGCTTTCTACGGGGAGGTGAGATCAGTAAGAGTAAACATTTGAAGAACTGCCCTGAATTTTCCATGCTTGTTCTCAGCCTGAAGGTAAATTCTTCTGAAAAGTTTGGTAAGATTCTGTTTAGTTGATTTTGAATTAACCATGCACATAATAAAATGTTTTTCATATTTTAAGATGTTTTTCAGGATGCTTTCTTTTTTGGCTTAGATAATGTCAGAACTGGCTTATTTTAGAAGAGATTGCTTTCTGGAAGGAATGTATGCTTTGTTCGGTTTGAAAAAGAGGTGGAGGAGAGAGAAAGGAAGCTGAAATCAAGTAAAAGTTGCATAGAAAATATTAAGTTGCATATAAAATATTAATAATTAATGTAATTTTCCCTGCTGAGGGACTGAATTTCAGCTTGCACAGAACTTGCATGTGATTGAGTGTTTAAAACATGCTGAAAGGAAGGAGAAGATCAGGGTTATGTTTCAGAAATATCCTTCTACCAGTGACTTGTTATGAGTTCTTGATAAATCACTACTGTTCTCTGGCTTATATTCCATGTCTGCAAAATGGCATTAGGGTGCTCACCTCCTTTACGACGGTGCTGTGAGAAACCATTAGGTGTCTATACAAGATGCTTTCAAAGTCCATTTTGTTACCGTCATCATGATTCATGGTATAAAAGAAAACAGTTACATGTTTAGCTGCCAACTAATGTGAAATCAAATTATTGCACAAGCAAAGAAATTCCCCTCGGTAACAAGGGTTAACCCAAAGCCAGTTTGGGTTAACCAGCACAATTTGAGGATGTTTGAGTAAACAGCTTAGTCTGACATACTGCACACCAGCAAAAGCTAGCGTGGCCATAATGAGGCCACATGAAAGTGCCTGCATAGAACCTCTACTTTGGTGGAGGAAAACTTACAGCAATACACAAGAAAATGTTGCATGCAAGGTAGAGGACTAAATTATAATTGCTGTAAAAGCCATGAATTTGACTTTGAGAGAAACCAAGTTTTCTGCATGAAAATTTTATATCTGGAGTGTTGCAATAACAAGGTTTTAATCATTATTTCTTCATGGTCTTTCTTGAAATGAACATATTCCACTGTTTTAACATTTTATACAAAAACATGGTCTAGACATGTACATGTACCAGTGGAATGAAATCATCAATAATCACTATCTAAAATGAATTACATTCCAAAAGCACAGGCTAATGATTTATCTTTTTTTCATGGGACCGATCTCTATCAGATTGATTTATGTAGCAGCCAATCATGTTTCAGTAAACTCCAGCATGCACATGCATCTTTAAGTGATGATAAGCTGTGACTGTCAATTTATTTGTACACCAGAAGCCAAAAAAAAAAAAAGAACCAACCTGCAATAGCAGTAGTATGCTTCCCCAACAGAAAAGCATGCAGAAACGCTAACTTCTGTTATTGTTCCTTACCTTCCACATCAGATACATGGACAAATTAACGTAATGAAATACAAAAAGACATATCTTGAGGGGGGAGGGCTAAAAAATGTATACTTTCCTATGACAGATGATAAACAAGCTTATTTTTTACTTGCACGTTTACATTTTTTGCTTTGATAGAAAGTTTTTTTTTTTTTGTACATTTACATTATTTGCTTTGATAGTAGATGCTTTTGTTGGTAGTTGGAGTGATTGGCAGCTTCAAGCTGTTCTGTTTAATTGCCTTTCCGCTATGCAAAATTCTATGTTTAGAAGAGACTGTTTCACAAATAAATCAAGTGTGTAGATGTGTGTGTGTGTGTGTGTACAAGAGAGAGAACTGGGGAAGGAGGGAGAATTTCTTCAATTGGATTCACTACCCGTTCTGTTACATGTTCATCTGCATTTCCTTTGATCGTGTGTTGGATTGTTTCTATCTGTTTCTCAGTCCCTCTCCAAAGGAGCAATATGGTGTTGGTTTGGATTAGGACTATCTGTAGTATCCTGTTCACTTCACGGGAAGCAGGGGATATGATGGAGTCTTTGGGAAAAAAAAAAAAAGGAACAGGCTAGAGTACATCCAAAGTTCATCATTTGTTTTTGCATAAAAAGAAAACAAAAGATACACATAGAGGAAAAAAATGTTGCCTCCATTGTATTCTTTGTTTTTCTGTGCTTTATCCTTTGGACTAGTTATTAGAGGATATTTTTCAGATTTTATTTTGAGTCCTAATTAAGTTAATTGTTTTATCTCTCTCTTATTTCAGACCAGAGGATATGGAGCCTTTGGAGAGTTTATTTTTGTTTGGTGTTTTACTGGCAAAGGCAAGTGAATTGTATTTTATTGATTTACAAGACTTTGGAAGCAAGAGAGACAGTGTCTATAGCACATGAGTGACTGCTGCCCGAGCCTGGAAAGAGTTGCTGCAAACAAGCAACTTGAAAACCTAACGTCTGGTGACATTTTCACCAGCCAGAACAGACAGCACTGAATTTACTATTAATTTTATTTTCTGAAATTATAACGGGATGTTCAAAAGGTATTTATTTCACTACTGACATTATTTTTCTTTGGTTAGCAAACCTGAACAGTTTTAGTAAGTTCATGAACAATTCTAGGGGTTTCATGAATCAATAAGCATATGCTTTAAATAGAAACATTTCTAAAAATGCTGTAAAAAAAAGTATTTTTCCTTACACACAAGTACAGAAGTTCTGTGCAATGAGGTATCATGGTAGGATGGAAGCTATGTTATGTTATTCTGTGTTATGAAATGTAATGAAAAGCATTGAATAGGAAAAGTCCAAGACCTTCAAGCAATCAAGGATTTCAGAAAATGTTGTTTCCCCATCTCAGGCTAAATTGTACAGGATATTAATCATTCAGGCTAGTAGTCAGCAGCTCCCTTTCTTTTTAACATCTTAATAAAAGCTGTCACAATTTTTTCAAGTAAAATCTTTCCCTTTAATTTCTCCATGGAAAAAAGGAGTAAAACAGGGTAAGGAAACTCACAAGAATAGCATTCAGTAAATTGCATGAATAAAATCCAGAAAACACTGGGTATTTTCATTTAAAGTCTTGTCTTGATTTGGGAAAATACACATGGTGCTGTGTGGGTGCTGAAATACCACCATATATAGGATTGTGTGCTCTTTAGTCACAGGGGGCTGTGCAGTGTATTCCTACTGTATTTGTTTTATCTCACGATGAAAGTACATTAATAAAGCATAGAGAGGATAGATGGAATATGAAATAAATATGCAAACAAAAATCAGAAATGGAAAAAGTAGATCAGGTTAGATACAGTATTTTTTTCCTGAGAATGTTAGTGTTTCTCTTTAATAAACATTGGTTAATAACATATTATTGATACCATACCTGGAAAAATAATAAAACAGAGACTGATCAATGCAATTGTGTACATTTAAAGAATCTAACATACGCCAGTTCAGAAATTTACCTTGGAAAAGCAACACACAACAATGAATACTCATTTTTTTAAAACATATCAACATGTCTAAGTAATTCTGACAGATTTAGGGTATTTCCCTTCTCATCACCCCTCATCCACCTTCCAGACTCAACAGACAAATGAGCTGAGGTGAAAGCCAATGACATAACAGAACATAGATAGCATGCATAATATATTGCATTAGTGTCCTCTGCATGACATTAGAAAGACGTAAATGTCTATTGGACAGAGAAATAAACCACAAACATGTTTTTTCCCCACAGTGAAACAGCAGAATAAAAACACAAACTGTTCACACAAACACTATCACTGCAGCCACTTCTTGCCATCCAGCTAGATAGCTGAAAATATTTTGATCTATATGACTTCTGTGGCCTTGATCCAGAGCCTATTGAAGCCAATTAAGAATCACCATCGCCCATTAAGAGATTTTGCCCTAGGGGAGTAAATGGAGGATTTTTAAGGGCCAGCCTCGCATGTCACTTCAATTTATCACAAAGGGAAAATACTTCTCTTCATTAACACTGTATAAGTTAGCTTCCCTTTCCAGTAACTCTGCTCTGTGTGTCAAACTCTTCCCCTTAGCTCTCCGCTGATCCCTTATACCGAAGATGACTGCAGATATAATGTAATATTGCTTCTCACAACAGTCCTTAGGAAGTCAGTGCTTCCAGAAGTCATTCATGTAATTTTTCCCTGCCCCAATACTCATGTGGGTAGTTTATGAATGACGACAGCTAAATTAAAAGCTATCCTATCTGAATGGGCTAAAAGACTGGCAAAACTCGGGAAACTATAAGCTAAACAGAAGTGACAGTTATAGTCCCCTTTCACATAAAAAAATTGTAAACTATTTCCTGTTGTGTCCCATTTCTCAGCTGGAATGTACTGCAAGGAGCAGGAGTGGATTAGGGAGCTAAAACGCTTCTTCATTTTTTGGGGAGATGTACAAACATAAAGTTGAGCATGGAATTTTACCAATGATTAATTTAGCCTAATAACTTCTGACTTCTTAATTGAGTATAGTTACCTAAGCAGTAAAACTCAAAATAGTATGCATTCCAAAGACAATGTCTTTAGACATGATTTTAAAATACACTGCCTATATGCAGTTCTGCAAATATATCCTTACGAGTGTGTTTCCCATGTTTTATCTGATTGCATGCAAAAGAGCTGTTCCAGATAAGCTTGCTCTATGGGGTGAATTAGGAACAAAAGCAGGCATTGCCCTTTCACCCACAACAAGCCAGTCTTTGGTTCTTGCAATGGTCTGCGTTGCCGCTGTATCTGATGATGTCTATTCTGACCTGGGTGGTTACGACCAGGAGCCTGCAGGAATCTCTGATCCATATGATGCATCAGCTGCTGGCTCCAGAGGGTGCAGATAAGTCCCTGGGAGGATTTACAGACTCATCTCAATGCACCTATGCCCTTCCAAAAAAGACACATCTCCAAAAACAAGTTTTCAAGAACACTTCTGAAATCCTGGTAGGCACCTTCCTTAAAAAACAGCCCTGAAAATCTTTCCCCAAAAGGTGCATGGTGGAATAGGAAGCCAAATGTTAATCCATATTTATCCCACCCTACCTCCTGGAGCACTTTCAGTCACGCTCCCACCCAGAGCACCTGGAGAGGACATCCCTGCCTCACCCTGCGCCTTGCAGATGGGACAGTGGACATCGCCTCTCTGCACAGCAGGCAGCAATAAGTTTCGGTAAAACCACGTAGGAAGAGCAACGCCCTTTTTGTGACAGAGCGTAAAACTTTTCCAAAAAATCGTCTCCTAGGTAGTATATTTTTGAAGCTTTGGTTTGTTTGAAAAAAGGCTTAGCACTGTATTTTTATAACGTTTCAGGAAAACATATTTTAGTCACATCTCTTGCTCTTGGGAAGTTACTGCAGTCGGTGGAATGCAGCAGTTAAATAAATTTAGAAAACAATTAAATACAATTATGACTCTCTTTTAAGAATAAACATGTCAAGTGTCAAAAAACATTCTAGGTCTGCTGTGCTTCAGTTTGAGTCAAAATACCATTTGTTCCTCTTCGATGAATATTTGAGGAAATAAAACGACACACCTGTTAAATTAACACATTTAATGTGCACCAAAGCTGTTCATTTGTACAGTAAATAAGTTAAAAACTTGATTCTCATATAATCCACTATTCAACCTGACTGACTGTTGAACCTCCCTAATCAAATACATCTACATGATATTGTAAGCTACATTACAGTACATTATTAGCTTGTAAAATGAAATTGCTGCAACGTTATGTACTGTATATTTGAAGCAGTAACAAATTTACCAGTGATAGATGTGCTAATGGATACGTTGTATTGCAATAAATATAAATTCAGAATAGCAATTGGAAAACATTAACATTTTTATATATGAGTTTAGGCATTTATGAGGCTGATCCAGCTAGCAGTAAAAACTGAAGAGGTGTTCTTGCTAGCTGCCATTTCTTTTTTGGACTGTCGCGAGTAAAAGATAAGTGGTCTTTCTCTGCAGCCGGGCTTTTATACCCAACATAAGAGACTTACAACTGACAGAGTTTTGGTAAGTAGCTATCATTCCTTTCTCTAAGAAAAAGTGCTCTATATACCTGATCTGCAGGTCAAACCCAGACACCACTTACCAGTAATTTTCCGTGGCCTTGCTATCAGTGTTTCTTCTTCTGCCCAACACCCCCCCAGCCTTTCTCTCCCATTTTCCTCTTGAGCTGTTAATGCCACGATTAACTATCCAACAATTGCCGTTTCAAAAGAAACAAAGCCATTTCAGGAGAAGAGTCAAAATAAAGTGAAAACAGTGGAAAACAGCAGCCGAGAGAAAATGCTGCAGGGAGGGTTGGGGATGCCACACCTCTCGGCCATTTTTCACAGAAATTTCTGAGAGAACGGGTCCCCTGCGATCCCGCGGCTGGTACAGCTGCACAGGATTTGGGCATTCTGCAGGTGATACCCCGTGCCAAGGCAAGTCACCAGGACAACTATAACCCCACTGAAGTGCAGGACAACGGCAGCATCGGCAGCCAGATTTCGGGTATCGCCCATGGTGGCAGCCAGGGGAAAGATGGGGGTGAGGATGCATGGTGCAGGAGGAAAAGTAAGGGACAAGCCAGAAGGGAAGTGATTTGACTTTGGGCAAAAAATTTGACTGTGGGATGGAGAGGAGGTTGTAAATTGTGATAGGGAGACGTGAAGCTGGTTAAGAACCGTCAACGTCTTTGTGTGTTCAGACCTCTTCTCGCAGGCTGTATGTTGCAGATGCATGCGTTTTATTGCACAGCGGTGCTTTACCCGGCGATATTTACTCGGCCTTTAGAGCCAATATTTTCTGCACGCGCTATCCTTTTGTTTCCAGCTCAGCAAAACGAGGGGTGTGTTTCTGACTCAGATGCCACAATGCATTTGTGATATCAGCAGAAGCGTGTCAGAATGCAGATGCAATTATAGAGTTACTGGAACTGGCAGAAATACAATAAAGTGTTTGGGTATTATAATTCAGCTTAATGTGAAGTGCTGTTAGTTTGCTTGTCACTGAATATCCTTTTAATTAAGGAGTCTTGATACCAAAACATGCTGCATTTGGGTGGAGACCAAAGATATATGCCACCATTATTCTAACCTTGTAATGATGATCATAGTAGACAGTCACCTACCTTGTTAGAAAACGTAAAGCACAAAGGCTGGTGAATTAATCAAAATCTGTAATCTTACACACTAAAAGAGCTGTAATATACTATTTCTGAGCAAATAGACAGATGTTCCTTCCAATGGGGGAGTGGAAGGAGCATAGAGGGATCTGTGAGGAAAGATCTACCTTGAATTTGTCCTAGTCTACTTATCTCATCGTGCAAATTACTTCACTTCAGTGGACTGGGTATGAAGTGGATATCCAATTATTGGTAGGTCATAGAGCCTGTTCTACAGTCAAACAAATCAGTAAAAATCACTACTGGCTAAGACTTTTTCCATCCTGCACTGCTAAACATTATTCTTGTACAAGGAAGAGAAGAACAATTTAGAGAAGTCAAAAAATATTTGACACTTCCTTTGATAAGCAGCTTATAAATCTGCCTTTTGTCTATTTTTAAGACCTATTACTGTAGCATATGTGAGCCTTAAAAGGGCTTGTATCCTAGCACACTGGCAAAGTAGGAAAATATCGTGACTCTGAGACCTGAGGCACAGGAGAAAAGTCCACACGAGGGAAGGCACAAGAGCCTCCCAGGTCTGGTGGCACATGGCCACGTGTCAGCTCACACGATGACAGGATTCAAGTGTGCACCCTCCTCCTCACAGCCCCCGTATACACACACATTCAGGTTTCCGTATGAAACTTGGATGTGCAGAGCAGAAGGGAGCTGTGGTGTGCTGATTTGGGCTGGAAAACCAGACCAAGCCGCAGAAGGCAACCACCTGGCAACTCAGGCACAGCCAGAGCTTTTGAGCCATAGACCTGAAGTCATCCTATGTGTTGCAAACTTGGGAGCTGATTAGTACAATCACACCCCAAAAAAAAAAAAACAAAACCCAACAACAAAAAGAATAAAAGAATTTGCTGAGTGATACTTCATTGCATTTGGAGGGGGTAAGCTAAGTAAGTGTAGGCTCTAAAATTATTTTTTTTTAGCATCCCAGTGACAACCCTTCCAAAGACAGTGGTTCAGGGCTTAATGTTGCTCTGATCTGGTTTCACATTGATTAAAATATATGTGCTGTATCCTTCTGTTCTTCCTGCATCCTTCTGCCAAGGGAAAGAAGGATAACTCTCTCTCTTAGGAGCAGAGTCTTGCTCCTCAGCTTCCAGTGATGAAAACTATTGAAGTGTCTGAGCTTTTATCTTTTGTCCTAATGTTAAGACACCTGTTTTGGCATATCATCAGGTCCCATTGGCAAACTCCCAAAAATGATACCTCTTTAGTAGTCTCCTGATAGATGGTTTCCTGGCAAGAACTGTAAGCTGCATGGTGCCTTTTATTTTTCAACACTTTCTTGTTAAGGGTAATTTTTATTCTTCTACAATTGTCTGTTTCTTTATTCTAAGGTGCAGTGATTGGAGCCTCTTGTATCTTCCTATGCTTCATTTTCCTCCTGTGTTCTGACACCATCCAAAGTTGCAAGACTACTTACACAGAATATTTATTTAATTTAAAAAAAAAAAAACCTTCTCCTAGTACTGTAGATCTTCATAGACACTGGAAACAACAAGTCTTTTGCAGGAGAAGAATATCCTGTCACCAGGTCCAGTTATGGGAGAAGTAAAAATTCAGTCTGATTTTTAAATAGTTCCTTTCCTAACATATTTTGAAAAGAATTGTTGGAAGACTAGAGCTTAAATTTGTGTTGAAATGCTGCATTGACCAGCCAATATACTTTATTTGTAGCAAGTGTCCTCACAACACTCTGCCAAAGCTTGGTTTAAAAAGCAAACTTCCAAAGATTATCTGACTTTTTTTTTTTTCTCTTGAAATCTACCATCAAATCATAGAAGAACAGACTGTAAAGTCTTTTCTCTTAAAAATCCCAGCTCTGGAAATGTGTTTGGCTTTTTAAAACTTAATTTTCTAGTGACCCATCATGTCCATATAAGCAATGAGGTATACAGAAGCACACAGAAATATGCAGATAAAATGCCTCACTTTATTTGGTTCAATTTTAATTCATTTTGCATGGGATTTTAGGCAAAGGTTCAAGTTAGTTCATTTTTTTAAGCTAATTTTCTTCTCACAATTAGTACATTTCACAGTCTTGACTTTGGAATACATTATTATTTCAAGACATCTCTTTGCTGTTGTAAAGAATTAATTCTTCAAACTATTTAGTAGACAAATAGTCTGTAGTTTAAACCAGCCAACTCATTTTCACTTGTGGATTTGAACTCGCAGACCAGATTCATCAACGCGATAATAAGACATTTTCCGTATTTCAATTTCTAACAATTTTCATATCCATATTCATTAAACTTTAAAAGACGATAAATAATGGATGGTTCTAGTGTCTGTTAAATAAATTCCATAGGAAGAAAACAAGGACTTCATAAATGTTGAATTCCACTATTGTTTACATTTATAATGGGTTTCCTCAAATGGGTAAATTAGATCATTATTACCAAAACTATCCATTATTTATTAGTGTTTGCTTCTTAAAGAATAGAAATACTCATGTTTTGTTGAGAAAAGGGAATGATTTGTAGTAGTTATTGCTTGTGATCAGCCCAGTTCTGTCTCTCTGCAGGTAAAATGCAAATACAAGAAATTTCATCATTCTATTCTTGATAGAAAATACCCTGCATATTTTTATGTGACCAGAAAATTCAGTGCCATGTTTCATTCGTTGTTTCACGATATTCACATGGCTCTGCATGTTAGGGAAAACTATGTAGTCCTACCTCTTCCTACCTCTTGGATTTTACACATAAATTACTTAAAATTTAAGTTCTTTAGATAGTTTCTTTCTCTATACTCTGTATTTGCATGTTGTCTACCACATCTATAACCACGGGATGCTGCTGCACACAGGAAATTAAAGATTCAGCAGAAGTTACACAAGTAAGTAGGCAAGGACAGCACTGCTCAGCAGTCATACATTTCAGTCTGCATGCCAGAAACTCATACTCAACTTTTTCCCGCTGTAGGTTTATATAGTCGGTCCAATCTTAACCGGCTAAGGCCTCTGCAGCATGGTACCCTCAGCAGGAGAAATGTGCCTAATAAATAAGTGATACCAATGAGCACTGGAGTATGAGTTGCAATAACTTTGGATGGTGGAAAGGTTTTTTCCTGCCTTTTCAGAAGCTGCTTCACTTCTATCTGCATTGCCAAGAGCGTACACAGGCCCGATGCTGCACATTACCCATATAGGAGTAAAAGCAATGCACGCCAGCAGTTATGGCATTGCAGAGGCAGCCCTGAAAGCCGAAACAGTGAGACATCTGCAAGATCTCTGAAGAAACCTGTGTAGCCTGAGGCTCAAGTGTCTCTGTCCGTCGCTAGGCATCTATGTGATGAACATGCTGCTAATAGTGCCATACATCATAGCTGTCATAAGGAGGGTCAGCACCTGCACGTGTGCTGCTCAAGGATCAAGTCTCCAGTAGGTGAACTGCTCGTTAACACAAACTCAGAGCCAAAGCACATGGACTGTAAATGCTGTGTTCTGAGAAACCTCTGCCACCTTGGATTTGACACAGGGACCAATGCCACATCTGCTTTTAGGACTATGCATAGGTCTGTTCTGCCTCATCTGAAGCTCTCCTCCTTTCCCTTGCTTCCTTGAAAAAGTCCTTGCAGACCATCAAAATGCAGAAAGAGCTGGATCCTGTGCATAGCACAAAGACACTTAAGTAGAAAAAGACTTTGAAGCCTGGTGTTACTCTGTTCACTGTAAGGCAAGTGAAGAAATAAATCAGTTTCAAATCTTGGATGAGATCAAATTAACTTAGCTCAAGTATTCCTGAGACTGTTCAAAGGACTAAGAAAACAGAAGGAATTCTATTTAATTAGGCTGAAGAACAGTGCTCAGATCTTTGTATTCATTGTGCCTCAAGCTTCCTCTAATGAAAGATGCCAGAACAAGTTTCACAGAGGAGTTACTGATTCAGGTGCTAAGGCTGTCACTGGAGCATCCCCAGCTAGTAAGATAAAGCCTCCTGGACGCATTTCCATTTGTATCAAACTGCTGGAGCTCCACAAGACTGTGAAATGAGTATTTGCCCATGCCAAGGGTCAAGCAGACACAGAGCAAGGTGATGAAGTAATGCTTACTTGTGTTTTGGGAGGCACCAAAACAGTGTGCTCAGCCATGTTCATTAGTCCATTGGAACAATTAGTCCATCACAAGAGGATGGTGAAATAGTCCATGACAGTCAAGACCCATGCTGATAGTCTGCTCAAAGCTTTACAAATATTTGAAGAGGTAAGATCCAGTTTGAATGTGAGAAAACATGCGTTAGAAAAAATGGCATTGTTTTTTAACCGGGTTGCTCTGACTTATGGTTCATCTTAAAGGAAGGAGATTGTTCTGTGCTCGACATAGGGCAGAAAAGGTAACACACAGCATGGATCTTGATCACAGCCCAGCACAGAGGAACTCACAAATACAAAATCCTGGTGTGACTGGAGCATTTGGATATTTTCACTATTTCATCAGAGGACTCATTTTTGAAACTAATCATAGACCTATTTTCCCACTGAAACATATCAACTCCTCTAAGCACTTGTGCAATAAATGGCTTATGTCTTGAGGCACTCCTTCACCGTCTTCCATATCCTGGGGAGATCTTCCTTGAAACAAGTGCTCTGTCAAGACATCCCATTTAAAGAAGACTGATGACACATGTGAGATATTATTGGCATACAGCACTACAGCGCTTGCAAAGAATTTCAGCCTGATTCAGCTACTCAAGAGCAGGCGTCCCTGCTCCAGTGTCTGAGTCTGCCGTGCCGTAAGCCACACATCTCTGCCCTCTTCAAGAAAAATAAATTAAAACCATGGAAAAGGGAAAAAAAAATTATCAGTGACCCCAAGGAACATAAGATACCCTGGCCAGGGGGAGGTCGGTCAGTCTGGATACCCAGAGCCAAGCTAGACCAAGGCAGCATATCTCTCTCCAAGATTATACACTGTTAATTCACCGCATAGGCTGCTCCCGAGAAGCCATATGTTCTCATGCTCTCCCACGAGCAGTGAGAAGACAGTACAGAACATTGCACACGATTTCAGTGGTAAGCTGACATCAGCTGCCTATCACACTCTTGACCTAGCTGCTCTCCAGCCTTTGCAGCAACAATACCACCTCCTGCGTATTTTATTGTGAGCTGAACTGCGAGCAATCATTTTGGTAAGAGCTCACCCGAGCCTGGATCCTAATGCCACATTTCATTTTCTTTGCAAGTAATTTAATTTGGCTTTTCAAAAAGATGAAATGAGCATCGGGTGCATGCTTGCTCCCTCCAGAAAGCAGCAGAATATCACTTTTGGATCACTCACCACTGAGAGGGCCTTAAGACCGTGCCTTGCACTTTGCTGGTCTGGCTCGCTAACTGCAAAGTAAACACAGGCGATACAGAACACAGAACAATGCAGGAAATTACCATCTAAATAAATTGTTAAAATAAACCATTAGAAATGGATGCTCTGAGTCAGGTATATTATTTTGTGTAATCCTGTTTATTTACAAAACATGTCTAGATGTCTTCTTTCCACACTTGTAATGAGCAACAAAAGGCATTTTCCCAGCCCAGAGCTCCCACATACGACACTGCAGTCAGCTCTCTGCCCAAGAAGATGCATCTTTTAGCTTTCTCTAAGGGTCTTGCTCTTAACTAACTTTGCAGACTGCCTGGCAGCCTTTTTGCTGTAGCATCTTTTAGGTTGCAAAAACAGTGTCCTAGGCTCTGACTTTCAGTCACTTTGCTTACTTCTGTCCTACTCGGCACCTTCACCTACCGTTTGCTATTGGTTTTGGCATATGCAGGGGCCTCATTTCTCTAGAGACTGAGAAAGTTTTAGGGGGATCCACTGACTTGAGAAAAAACAATATTACTTGGGGATTCGAAACTCTCTTGAGGACAGCCATTAATACCATCACTATAACAGTGCTGTTACACATCGTGCCTTTCAGCACATTTCTGGCCCATCATGGAATAGAAAATTTTTGTGGAAGTTGCTGCTAGTGAAGAACTGTTTTTAAGGCACTTACCATGTTAAGATTTCAGTCTAAGATAGAGGTCTGAAAGTTTGTCTTCCTAGATAACCGAAGAACATGAACATTTGCCCTTCATATGTCCTTTCATAATAAGGTGCAGGGGGTGAGTAAGCTCACCACACCACAATACCCATTTAGAAATAGAACCACTTTCATAGCAAGGTTCATGCATTGCTTTGCCTCCCTTTCGATTCGTAAAGCTGGTCATACCACCAACAGTCTTCACTTTTGCAAATGGCTGTGCCTGGAAAACAAAGGGCTGAGTCTGTTCTGCTACCGAAGAACTTCCATCCCCAAAACCTTCAGTGCAGGAGCAGCCCTTTGGCAAAGCCTCCTCACAGTCTTTCAAACCACATTTCAGTTTAGTTCCTTTCATGCTGACCCAGGAGCTCATTGCACTGGGTTGGGTTATTGCCACTGATTCCTGTGAGCTCCGGCTGATGCTCTTGGTGAACGGAGCTAGAGACATTGGTCAAAATGGACCGTGGGATGATAACCATAGGTATCTGATGTCACTTCTGTATAATTAACTCCTCTGTGTACTGTTCTCTTTTGTCTGAGAAAGCTAGCAAATACGTGAGCATTGATTACTGAGTCAGAATGAATTGATGGAATTTTCCATAATATTCAAGTGTATTAAAAATGCATCGACAAATCCTGGATTCTTAACCAGATTTATGCAACTCATTTTAGGCTGAACTCTTACTGAACTCTATTCCAGTTTTGTCGGAGTAAGAATGGAGCAAGAATGTGAGAACATCTCTAGGTACACATTTATGAGTTTTAAATGTCAACTATTTTGACCCTAGAATTTAATGTAAAAATGAGACAGACTGATCTATTTTCTATTAGTAAAATCTACAAGACACTGAATGTTTGATCTGATTATTTTGTTTTTATGTTAGGGACTAAATAAATAAGTGGGGACTATAGGTAAAACAGAGATTTACATATGCAGTTCCCATTACTGTTAGTGGGAATTGCAATCCCAAAAAACTCTTCATGCATTCATAGGAAAGCAAAAGCTCTGCCTTGTTTTGCTAGTGAACGTAGCATGCACTGTCAGTATTTAACACAGAGATATATGGTTTTTCATAAGTTAAAGAAGAGTTAAAACAATATGTGAACCTTGAGATGAAAAAAAAGTGAAAAAGCAAGAGAAAAAAGGAGGAATCTGACAGTTGAACTGAGTCAACTGCGTAGATTAGATAGGGAGAGGAAATTAGAACTAGCACAAAATGCTAACAAGCACAGAACAAATAAATGGATAACAGGAAGGGAACTGAACCAATATAAACAGCTGCAAAGGGTATTGTTGGCAGGATTTCAGACCTAACAGTTTGAAGAGGACAGAAACATTTCATTGTTGAGCAGTGTTTTTTAAAAGATGTTTTACCTCAACATAATTATTTTTGAAAAATATTTTCAAAATCGCAAGCTTCCTGTAACCATGGGGCTGCTGAATTAGGCTGGGCTTTCTTTAAGTCTTCCCTCTCTTTTCCCTCCATTGGGAAAGGAAAAAGGAGTTGTATTTGTCTTGTCCTCCAACATCAGACTGCAAGGAGACCCTAATGGTACCTATGTGAGATGCCATGCTTTCCCCTGACTCTTGGACACTTCTCTCCCCAGTTCATGGTGTCTCCACACTTTGTGGCTTTCTCAGTCTGCCCACTCCTGAAGACCTTTGAGTCTATCATAGAGGGCAGGTCCATCAATTAGATACCGCAGCTGGAAGATTTATTAGCATTTTTTTAAAGAAGTCTTCTCCGTTCTGGGTGAGAATGATTTGTTTCCCAGTCCCTCCAATGTCAGATGAGGCTTTTGGTTCCCTTTGCAGGTCTCCTGCTATTGATGGTTTTTCACAACATGGACCTGCAGAGCATCCACTTTTACAGAGAGGACAGTTTCCAATCAGCAGAAACAGAAGTCCTGATGAGCTGCCTCCTCTGGTCTCAGCCTGAGGTGAGGTTACAATCCCCCAGCCAAGCAAAGGGCGCTGGCTCCTCTTGGACGAAGACTAAGGGATTGCTGAAGTAATCCAGTACGAACGCCTCTAGTTAATGACTGTCACCAGCAAGTCAATATTGGTGTCTATTCTGCTGTACCAGAATATTCTGATAATATTGTGTTAACATGCTGTACAACATTTCTGCTGAAGCAAGGAAAGCACGCTCAAAACTAGTACTCTCTACCACAGACTTTGGGGTAGACCTGTTGCAGGCTTGCAACACGCTAGTGGAGCAGCAGCCTTAAATTCACAAATTACTTTTTTTAAGATACCTAATTAGTAGTTAGACATGTAAACAAGCCATATGCTTAAGACTTTTGTTCAAAGCGTTTTCATTTGTTCCTTTTTCAATTCCCACCTCCTCCCCCAACTCTTTTTCACAGGGTGAATGATTTCTGGGAAGACAACCCTTTCCAGATGCTTCAGACTGGTTATTCAAACTGGTAATCATTTCTGGATTATAATCTTATTTTAATAAATATATTAACTTCATGAATCAATAATCTTATTAAAATGCTTTTGATTTCTACTCGAGTCTTTTTCTTCACTATGCATCCTCCTGTTAATATCAGTTACTCAAATATATTTTAGAGATGAACTTCTCCCAGGTTTGATTTTAGAGGTTTGATCTTCTCCCAGAAGAGATTGCTTTGTAACTTCTTATTGAATGTATTCAGATTCTCTGTCACATATTTCTTTCTGTATTTTTGTTGTGTTTTCAATCCAGGTAAGACTCTATATGATAACTTTAAAGGTCCTAATAATATAGAAGTCCTCAGTGGGTTATTTCCAAAAAAATCAGGCAACCATTTGCTTTTAAAGGGCTTCTAGCTGCTGCCCACTTCTTTAGGCGGCTAACATAGTTTAAAAAATCTGGAGATGGTCCTTTTTCTGCAAAGCCTATCAACAGTTGAATGTAGAGGAGAATGGTAAGCATGCAGTGTGAGAACAGCTTCACAAAGAATACATGTATGATACTCAAAATTTTAAAATTATTCTGCTTTGATTTGTCTTGTAGGCCAGAGGACACATAAGGAAACTTCCTCCATAGCTCTTAAATTATTATCTTCTTTTTTTTTTTTCATTTTCACCAGGGAATTCTCCTTCAGGTTTTCTTTCCTTAAGTGTATATTCTGAGAAACTCAATGATTAAAGGTAAGGCTCTTGGATTCTACCACAAAACAAACAAAAAGTTTAGAATTTCAGGAAACATTGTAGAGCTGACTTTCTTTTTTCTGTTGACTCTATAGGAATGATCACTGATGATGTTGTAAAGCACTAAGCAGTCACCTCGACTTACGAGAATAATAAAAATCAAGCAACATGCATATTAGGAAGCCTGAGACGCTTTGAAATCTGAAGATGACGAGACTCCCTCTGCAATTCCATATTGTAATGAAATGAGCATAGAAATGAGAATCCAGAATAACTGAATTCTAGTTCAATTTCTACTCCCCATATGTTTGAAATGTACCTCATGCTTATGCAGCACAACATTTACATACTTAATTTTTAAAAACCACAGCATTCTAGCAAAGCTTTATTCCTGCATGTTGCTCATATGTATATGTAAAACTTGTTTCTCCTTTAACAAAGATCGTTGGAATCGCAGCACTTGACATGACAGTGAAAGATATTCTGTGTACACAGACCCACGTGGTGCTGCTAGAAAATAATCTTATTACAGGGCAATGCTGGTGTTTTATTTTCATCTGATTGTTATGCTACAAGGGTGATACTGGAAAAACAACTGAATAAACGATTGTGGAAAAGGTGGCTTCTTACTCCTTACAGGCTTGTGTGTTCACTGGTATATTTTTAGCCATATTTCGTCTCCATTGTAACAAAACTTGTTTGTGACGGTTCAACCACTTCTTTAGGAAAAGATCACTTTATGTTCAATGGAGAGTTATCATTCTCTGCCTGTCTGCAATGCAAAATGAACATTACTGCAGCATTTGAAAACTCCTGTTTAAAGAAATAATTGAGCCCTACCTAAATAGTTAATACTAAATACACAGGCCAAAGCTTGGGATTGGAAATTTATTGGTTTTTATGAAGGATGATGAAGGTCTAGTGGCGGGGGGTTGACTCCCCAATTCACCCAGTGACCTTCTGCTCAGCGCTTCATTGCATTTAGCCGGGGCTGTTTCTAGCTAAAAGGGGAACCTAAAAGGCATTATCAGGTCTGAAAAATTGCAACCACTTCGGAGTTGCCGTGATGGTGCAACACCGACCACCACAAAGGCAACGAGAAAGAGTTCGAACTGCGGCAGCGTTTTCGCAGAGACACTGTCCTCCAGCTGGTTCATTTGACGCGCTCAGTAACAGAATCTGGTACAAAAGGAATATTTAGGGGAAAAAAAACTCTTTGGTAACTCTGGGCTTTGTTTCAGCCTGTAACTAACTCCAGTTACAGGAAGTATACAGTGAAAGATCAAAGTAAGAGACACTAAGTGAGCCTGTTGAAATGAAGTGTTACAGGCATATGTTCCTCATCTCACAGCTCCGTCGACTGGGTGCTGTAACAGCTGGGATATAAGAAAAATGTTTCAGGCAGATTCAGCAGAAGAGCCTGTACTTCATTTGGCCAGCTCGGAGCTTGCATCTCACCGAAGGACTGCAGCAGCTCGATGGAGGGATGTTTTTTTGCAGCACATGGGCTACAGGGACGTTATTCCTGCTAATTGCTGTTACGTAAACCAGGGCAAACCTCGCTGGGTGGCACGTAGCCAACGTGACAAAGAAGTCGCCAGCTTCGGGATGCGGGTCCTGCTCCCTGTTCCCAGCACCAAAAGCGACACGACCGGGGGGCCGTGGGATACAGGTCCTACGTTGCCCTCCAGTCTCCCAAAGGGGGAAGGGAGGTCTGTCCTTGGCTGCTGCACCGAGGCCACCTCGTCTTTACAACACTACCCCCTGCTCCTCTGCTTTTGCTCAAGAGTCGGTGACGGTCTGAGCATACGATAACACACGTGATGCGCCCCGGAGCGCAGAGTCAGCACCGCTGCTGGTGAAGTCACACCAAATTAGGGTGATCTGTGCAACGGCTGAATTTGCCAATTAATTCCTTTCGCCATCAAGACCAGCACGGTCAAGCGGATAAGTCCGGGAGCCGGGAGAAGGGGGTATCCTGCTAATTCAGCCGCCGACCTGCCACGTGCCCTAAGGCGAAGGGAGCTTCTCCCTCCGCCCTTCCCACTTCGGGTCTTCCCCATGTGCAGAGGGCAAGCATCTTCCACAGGGACCAGCCCAGGCTTGCCTACGCACAGCGTTTGCCCTGGTTTCGTCAGTTTTTAGGAGTTGAATTAAATTATTACATCTTTCTCCGGAGGGAACTTTGTAGCTGCATAAACATCTGTTTTGTAAGGATACTGGATATTAAAGATATTCCTACCACACCTGTGTACATATGTCTGAGAAGCCATCAGTCATCACACTATATAATTGTTGTAATAGCTAATAATAGCTAATAATAATAGCTAATTGTTATTATCATTGCTGTTGTTGTTATTCCTCTTATTAATAACCTCTAGATGTAGTAATATTTGGATTTTAAAAATCAGGTATGCACATGTATACGTCTATACCTCCATGCTATAATATCTACATGTTTGCATTGGTATTTCTGTCTGGACTTTCCTGTCTTGGAAATGCACTGCAGTGGCAGGAAGGATTTTAAAGTGCAAATGCGTGTACTTGAGGTGGTTAATTTCTGTACAGTATGAAATCCTCAGTGTTAGAAGCCATATTACTGATTGGGGCTTTAATATAAACTTACAGGTGAACATAAAGAAGGTTAGATAAGGCAGAAATTGTAGAAGCAAATACAGTCCAGGTATTTAGAAGATCAGAGAGTAGCTCATGCTGTGTTGTAATATCTTTCTGACTTTTTGCGGATCCTCCAGACTATTATGTGACAGCTTAGCTTCTCACCAAGTAATATTAATCACTTCTTAATCAAGGTATATTGGTTTTCAGCTTAAGACTGAAGAGAACTATTTAACAATATAGCTTCTTAAAAAATGGTTGAATAATTCTCTGGCAGGGGTGGGAAGGGTGAATCTTTATTTATCTAAAGAATTAATATGTTTTCTACAAGCAAGGAGTATTTTTTACCCCCAAATCCAACCCTGCCTGGCTGCCTGAAATTGAAATCTAATCACAGAGCCTCAACACACTAAGTACTTTCATTGCAGGCAGAGTGCTTTGTAACATGTAAATTTGAGGCGAGTTTTATTTAAATGAAGTCCAAATCCCGGTTTAAAAACAATTCTGTTACCATAGCTAATTGCTGCATGTGACTAGCACTGTTAGTTCTTCTGTGTGCCTCTCGGTTCAGCCTCACGCTGTACAGTAAGTGATTTGGCAGTACTGTACCTGCAGCGCTGCCAAGAAATCAGCAACATTTACTGCTTGATTTCTGAAGTGAATCTGTATTTAGTCGATTTTTTGGAAGAAATCTGATCATTTTTCATGTGCCTAAAAGCGATATTGGCGACAGGGGTTGTATGAAAACCTTTGGTACCTACAAAAATACATATCTCGATAACTCCCAAATTAGAGACAGGCTGATGGCTTCATTTGTACACCGTTATGAAGTAGGTTTTATATGTTTCCTTACAGATATTTGCAATATTAACATACAAGGTGTTAGCCTTGGCCCTCAACTAATGTAGTCACCACACAAAAGGGAGGGTTTTTCGGCTTGCATGAAGATGCAAAAAGGGAGGTTGTAGTCACCGGGCTATCAAGATACTGTACAAGTTTCCCAATATAAACCAATTATTTCAACCTTTGAGGGAGCTCTGCTTCTTAAAATCAATGGTATTTTACATTCTTTGATATGACTTATTTTTGAATCTCTTAAGCAGAGGCTGACAGCTTTTGCAAAGTATAATGAATTGCTTACCAGTGATTTCCTGTTTTCTCAACTCATACGAAAAACACAGGGTAAGTTTAATACAATGGAAAACTAGTATTTTTGCAGCCTGCTTTTTAAAAGTCGACTTGCAAAGAGTATATTTTCTATGTAAATACTATTTTAAAGTTTCTAGGTTTCCTTAACTGTAAATTCTTTTTACCCTCTATTATTATTATCCTAAGAAGTGGTTTCCAAAGCATAATAGCTGAACTTAGTTTTACACCGATACAGCATGTTGATTTTATCTCTAAAGCAAAGTGTTAATCAAAGCAACGTAGATCAAAAATACAGACATATGAAAGAGTGAGGTTTTTCCTCATGGTACGAACAAGGTGTATTTCGAGTCACCTATGTCCTGGGAGGATGTTTATAGGTGCAGACAACACACACTGTTAACTTAATCTCTGTTTACAAACTGCTAGGTGAAAGGGCAGAGTCTGTTTATTCTGTTTCGTGTCTCATGACAACTTGAAGCTTTCTGTTAATGGTATCTATCAGTGATGAGGGCAGGAGGGAAAGTCATGAAAAGCTCTTGGCAGAGTAGAGCAAAACACTCTAGCTGTGAGCCTGAGAAGTTATCGTCCAGGTGCATGACTTCTAGACTTTGGAGCAGCTGAGAAGATTGCCCTTGAAAAAAAAAATAGCTGTAAACTTTAAAATGAGCCCAAAACATGCTGGCACAGCAGTTTGGGAGCTTATTCAAGACCACATAGATACATATGTCGTGGAGACGTTCAATAAAGCTATTAGCTATGTACCTTGATATCAATTCTCAACACTTTGATTCAAGGAGAAGCCGGTAATGAGGGACAGAGAACAACTTTCCAGGTTGATTAGTTTGGTTTCTTTGACTTTATGGAAAAGACCTATTGGGTTTTCTGTTCCGGGACATTGCTTCCTGACAAAGATAACGGTAAAACATCAGTAAACATCTTAAATGATAGTGGCAGGCATAATCATGAAGGCAATTCATAGACAAAATGTACCGAACTAATGCACCAACAACCCCAAAACAAATGCTTTACCCCCATTCTTGCAGATACTGACATTTATTTTTCTGGTAGCCTCTAGAACCCCCTCTAAAAGCATCTCCGTTCATTTGGTCAGATCTGGAGATTTTAACACGATCCTTAAAAGCTTAAAGTGTGGTAAATAAAGCTTTTGATAGAGCACTTTCAGAGAATGGGCTACTTTAAATGCACATAGATATTCTGGTTAGTTTACCATCCCTCCCTTTCCTCAAAATATCACTAATGAATCAGGATACTATTTCTCAAGGTACATAGTTTGCGACCATATCACAGCTGAAACAACACTGGTTTTAGGACTCCTTGAGACTGACTTCAGGAAGCAGTTAATTAGATATTTTAAGCTTAAAAAAAAAAAAACCCTGAATTCATGAAATTTTTTAAATTACTGTTTTTCATTAAAAAGCAATCCCGCCCAAAACCCTATGGGCATTGACAGTCCTGGATGCAGCCAACCCGTGCAGAAGAGAAAGCAGCTGCTGGGAAACTGTTATGGAAAGCCCATCTCCAGCGTGGGGTCACAGCCCAGGGTGGGTTTGAGCATGAGCCATGGGAAGCCAGGGACCAGCAGAGAGATCCAGGGCCATCAAGGGATGCTGGCATGCCCCCTGATTGCCATGTGGAAATTGTTCTGTTTAGCTCCAGCTGACGCACACTCTGAATACTAATGATGGTCATTTAAGTAAAAACAACATTACCTGTTTCACGGGGATCATTTTAGCAGAAATTCGGGTTACAAAGGAAAGTGGGGAGCCAGCCGTTGTCTCAGTTTCCTGGAGCGGAGACAGAGATAGTCAACCTCCCCCCATTAACTAGGTTCAAAGTTACCTTCGGTTCTTGTTTATGGGTGGGAAAAGGGATGTACAGCTCTTTCCCATCAACTCCCTGTGCTTTTTGGACATTGAAAAGCAGAACAGGGTTAGCATGCTTTCCTTGGCCACAAAACCAGCGAGTCCACTTTGCTCAATCAATTACATGAGCATATAGGCACAGCCCTAATACATTTGGTTTAATTCTAGGATTTAAAAACAAAGACTAAACCAGCCATTTTTCATTATTGTTATTATTATTATGTTAATTATTTACTAATTATTGTAAGAATAATTCCAGAATAAAAAATTACCTTTTATAGATCGCAGCTGGTGAACAGAATAAAGGGGAAAGCAAAGTTGTGGGAAGGTTTCTGTGGCATAAATAAATTTTGCATGCCACATAGGATGTGAGATCTTACCTATATTTGAAGATGTTATATGTTGAAGGCTATATGACACAGTTGATATTTTATCTAACTCATCTGAGATCAGCGGTCTCCTTTGATGCAAGCTTAGAAGTGTATCTCCTCGTACATTTCTAAACTGTAAAAAGTATAAAAGTAATTTTAAAATACACCCACCTTGTGAGTAAACATTAGATTTCTCTCTCTAGTGTGTGAGGTTTTGGTGCCAGTGTATGTTTTAAAATTACCAGCGACTGTTGCAGTTGAATGCATGTAGACCCATAAGTCAGCTGGGGAGTTAGAGTTCGCTGTTGTGGGATTATTTAAATCAGACCAATTCCACACTTTAAAACAACTCTTTATTGGATTGATATTCATTAACATTACACAACACTGCATTGATCTTGGTGGTCTGCAGTGGCTAAGGACAAGGCAGCCCGTCACAACATCGCTTTGATGGAGGAAGCCGGAGCCAAAGTGGGCTGCTTGCTTTCTTCCCCATCCTTCCTCATTCATTGTTGATGCAGGGTTTTGTGTTTGTCTTGTCCATCCCCCCAAAAAGAAAGGAGGGTTCATCTCATTTGCCCTTGACACCTTATTTTCAGGGTGAGGACTTTTTCCAGCTTCACTTATTCTGCTGGACTATTCTGCAGAATTACCTTTCCTGACTGTTTTGCAGGATCATTTTGGTTTTACCAGACATCTTAGCTGCTTGCTCATTTCTCTCTGGCAGATTTTACTTTTTGCACATGTTTTCCTATTCCCCATTTGGGCAACTATACCAAAAGTCTCAGTTTGCCCCTTTGCAATTGTGGCCGTTGCTTATATACATAAGGCAAACGGTGTTATGAAATGTTGTTAGTAGTGTTAGTGATGTTACAAAATGCCAATACAGTCACATTATTTTAGTGTGCTTATTTCTGACAAGAAAATAGTAATTTTATTATGATTAGTCTAGGTGTCACCCCACCTGCAATCTGTAACACAGAAGGAAATGCCAATCTGGCCAGTGTTAACAAAGTCAGTTATTCCATTTCAGATGCCATTTGATACCCTTGGTATATCAACTCCTAGCTGCATTCTTGTTTTCCTCAGCTCACAGTGCCATTCAGTTACTTGAACCAAGGTGAGAGCCCTGATCTGCTGAGTCCCCATAGGCACATAGGAAACAACCTCTGCCTCAAGAAATCAAAATCTAAAGAGATGAGATGATCCTATAGCTCAGCAATGTCACAAAGATGCCATCTGATTTTCCCAACATCAGCCAAGAAGGTTCCTATAGAGCTGGAAATGAACCTAGTCCTTCCAGAGGTAATGAACCATAGCTTTCTCTATACAGATAGATAGATAGATATAGATATAGATGTATACATATTCTGCCTTTTGAGAGCAAGTCTCAGCTCATATTTGGATTAAAAAAAAGGTGTCTTGCGTCCATACTACACAGGCAGCGCTGCCTTCAGGTTTTGTTAGGGAAAACTAGGATAAAACTCTGATTTTCTCAACTCCTTAGTATGGACCTCTCCATAGCTACCTGCTCTGTGAGTGGACAGATACTCTTGTGTAGCTGCTCCCACAAATCCCATCGGCACATGGAGTGATGCTACCCAACACTGTGGGATTAGGGGCAGATGTGATCAATAGGCAACCAGAGGCTGTACCTGACTGCGGAGCAGGCAGAAGTCCTCAGTTCAGCTACAGGCACCTCTGCAGGGACCACGAATGCCCTAAAGCCAGACCTTCAGGACAGTGTCACTGTAGCCCAGAGGACCAACTTATTCTGGAATGTGATTGACTTTTAGTTTAGTTGTTATTTATATATTTGTATCTCATCCTTAGAGATATATCAACTACAAAGTACAATTCATATGGTTTTCTGTTGGGGTAGCATAATTACATTACGCAATGTTAGGTGAAATAAATTCCCACTGCCAAGTGTTATAATTAAGACTGTGTTGGCCAGCCCATTTTTAAAACCCTCTCTTCAGTCATGAGTTTCTGAAAAATTTATCTTGTCTAGCAAACTGTATGACATATATCCATGTCAGCGGATGGGAATAATTACTCCAAGTATAATTAATGCAATCTGAAGGGCTTCAATAGTCATGGAGTTATTATGTAACTGCACAATAATTAAATGATCAAGTAACTACTCAGTAATTTCATGGTGATTTGTGCTATATACGATATTTGCCTTGCACAAACAAACAATGCTGTCATACAATTCAGAAAGGATGTGGATATCTGCATGTCGATACTAAAACACATGCCAGATTTTTATGATGGCTTGCTCCCGAAACAGTCACTGTTTCTGAACATATTTTCTGTAAGCATGAAGATCAAGAGGTATGTCTATTTTTAATGAAAGTATATCTCTATATAAACATAAACACTTCCATGGGCAAAGATGGAGCTATGACGTATTTAAGACTTGAAAATATTTAAGGCAGAAAATGTAATGATGTTCACCTGGGCCCTAAAATCAGACCCTGGCCCTGGAGGAGGTACTTCCCTCACAAAGTGTGGGGTGGAGAACACAGGCTGACTTGCATTTTAGTGTTATGGTTGCAAATCCCATACTGAGAGCTGACTTAGAGCCACAAAGTGCACGAATGTTTGGGAGCAAATCCTGGAAGTTCAGTTGTGCACGCTGTGGAAAGTCAGAGAGTGCTATTAAAAGATCTAACAGTCTTTGAAAGATGAGGGCTTAAAAGTGCTGTAGCTGGATTTCATCTTTGGAAGACCAGATTGGGGCATTCTATTCTGATTTTGGAGGGGGAGGGTGGTGTATTTTTGGTGTGGGGGAGCAGTTCTGGCTGTTTTCTCTTTTACATGCATATTAGTTCGTATTATCAAGGGAAATAACAATACAGTACTAGCAAATACAGTTTGTCATTGAAAAGCTTATCTCTTTTGTTTCAATGAAATCACTACTCTAGTGACACAGATATTATCGCCTCACTTTCTGTATTATCTTAATAAAGTGTCTGCCTCTCACTGTATCTGAGCATGTACCCTTAGTAAATGGAAAACATCCTGGTCCATACTCAAAACACCTATACAAATCCAAACCAGAATATATTGATTCTAGTTAAATAATTGCATGCAATTTTAGTACTTGTTTATACCCATGTAGAATAACATCTGTGAGAAGTCTTCTGGCTTCCTCTGCATCTGATACTGGGCACATATCCATGCCCCAAAAATCTCTTCCTGGTTGCAAGTAATCACCCACCAGCCTCAGGAGATCGGCTTTAACTTTTCTGGCTCTGGTGTTACCTTGTCCAAACAGTCCAGAGAGGAGCTGAACCAACCTTTTCCTGACAGACCATTTGCTGGGTTTTTTTGCTCACAATTGCCTGCCAGAGAAGTACCACAAACGGGCACCGCATGGGGATGGGGATGGCATGTTCGCTGGTGGATCAGGTGAGAAAAGCGCATGTGGCCCAAAACTCTAATAGGCAACAAAGTTATGCCCAGCAGACCATGAATAATTCACATACCACATACGCTGAGACAAAAATGTGTGAAAGGTATCAGAGGAAGGAGGTCCTGTCCATTCAAGTAGGCTGTAGATAAGAAATATTTTCGGAAGCTAATCTTGGCAATGCTTTATGTCACCTCCACTCTTACTTTCGCAACTATTTTTTAGAAGGTTGTACTTAGGCCATGCTAGCTGCAGGGATCAGCTCAGAACTTGGTGATCTGAAACTGCTACCAAACTTCATTCTCAGGCTTTATGCCGTGGGCTGTTCAGCTACAAAGAAAAGAAAAGGAGGAGAAAAGAGTGAAAGAGAAAAAGAGAGATCACGAGGGAGAGGAGACAAGATCACAGGACAAAGATGCTGGCCCAAAGCAGAAAAGACCCACAAGGACATCAACTGCTGCTTCTTCCTAGCCTGTCTCCAAGAGAAGGAATGATGAAGCAAAGAGGTTAAAAAACAACAAATAGAAGAAATGGGAGTATTGAAAAGGGGGAGGGAAGAAACACTGTGGTGTGAAAGTTGCATCAAATTAATATTTCATCGATTTTTGTCGATAATGATTATTTACCTTTTTCAAATGAAGGCAATATATGTAGCATCTATTTTTTCATTCAATGCAGGGATAAAGGTCAACATCTGTTATGTAACTGTTCCTTTTTTACACTAGTGGTGGTTTACTTTCATTTTTATTTTATGTTCTTAAATATATTTCACAAATTCCTTCGTATACAGAACATGTGAAAAAAATAATCTAAAAATATGAACAATCTTTAGTTATTGTTCAGGGAATAAAACAGTAGGTAGGTTGTTTCGTGGTTTTTTGGTGAATTCAGTTTATTCCAGTGTAACGTATCCCAATGCATTGGAGATATGTTCCTCCCCCTGTGGACCAGTGGACTTGAGTAGTACAGTTAATGACATCATCAGTGATATTTATCAAATATTTTCTGTCATAAGAAATATTCATGGATTGCATTTTTTTCCATACCAACATAAACTACTGGCAATGAAATGTAGTGCTATTTCAAAGAGGTATCGCTACCTTCCTGAATGTCTTAATCTTAACTAGTTGTTAGCTTCCACATTTCGTTCCCTCAACTGGCAAACATCTAAGTTTTGCTCAAAGTGGTGATGCAGATGATAAGCCTGACTAATTCTGAAGATGTCAGTAGAAGCTCCCCCATGGTAATACACACTGAAAACCTCCCAATAACGCCAGCTGTCTGGAGGCACCTCTCATGGGGCTCCCAGGCCTGAATCCATGGCCAAAATCCTAACCCCTACTCTGAGCAAGCAAGGTAAACTTAAGCAACATACACATTACAATTAACAAGAGGAAAGGGTAATGCATAGCTAAACAGACCAAACCACCTGGACTAAATTATGTCTACGTATAGCATTAATCTTTGCTCCACACTCCAACTGCACAACAAAACTGCAGCTGGCATACTCTAAGTGGCACGAAGGAGAAGACAGAGTATAGGGGCTATGCTATGTTGGTCTCAGCAAGGTCATGGCATGCAATTTATTCCTGAAGGCTTTTAATCTGGGGGGAAAGCTTTTAACTTGGGGGCGAAACTGTCACCCTGAGCCAATTCCTTCTCTTGATTTTTAGAAGGAGGATTTCCAGAGACTGTTTATGCAAATGGCAGAAAAAGGGAATTAATATCTCCATGCCTATTTCCAGCCACAACCAGAAGCATGTGTTTGCAATGTTCCCAAAACTGCCTGCCAGCGGCAACCCGGACTAGTCCTGAAACTGGCAGCTCCAACCAAAGAAGAACGTACATTCAGTCCTGAACATCTCCAAAAAAAAATACTACAGACTTGAGGTTAATGGCATACAGAGGTCCCAGGGGGGTTGTGATGGTAATGAGAACGTCATCTGTACTACTTCATGAGCCAAAACCTCTGAACTACTGTGTCCTTTGCTTGTAGGAGGAGACAGCTTTTCCCTACCGTCATCCACCCAACACCACGAGTGGCGTGGCTGCAGTGGGAAAATGCAGAGGAACATTTGGCTGTTTGTGTTACACTAGTGAGGACCAAATTTCAATGATACCATCTGCTCCATCTTTAATTTTTTGCTTTTTCCCGTAAATTAAAATATGTGGGAAAAGTGATCAGAGAGAAAAAGGAAAAAAAAGAAGGAAAAAAAAAAAGGGAAGAACAGCTGCTTTCCATGGAAGCCACAAATGGAGGCTGACTGTATGAAAACATCTTCAGGAGCAATAAACTACTAGGTGAGAACGCATTGGATTTGAATTCAAGAGAACAAACATCATATCTAATTCAGGACAGAGATCCTGTTTTGGAGGAATGTTTCTGATAAAGCCAGATCTGCTGTCTGTCCAGGTGGAAGAATTAGCACACGCAAATAATTCTTTACATCCTGCAGAAGAAGTACTGCCATACTTTATCCCTGCTCTGAATCTGATCCTTTGCTTTTTTCTTTGATCTTGCATCCCTGTACTCCATTCTTAGCCACTGATGGCACAACACCATGCATTTATCCCAGTGTACACAAGTAGATTAATGATGCAAAGCCTCACAATTTCCTTTCTGGGGGGTAAGCACTGAATTATACATGTCCTGTGTGAAGGCAGTGTACTCCCTTTGTCGACTCTGCCGTTTCACTGATCTATCTCCCTCTTGAAATGCTTAAGTCCGACTATTCTGTTAAACAGGTACAAATTCCCTGTATGCAAAGTAAAGCAGAAGTAAAAGAAAACGTCCCTCTTGAATGTCTTAACATTGCATCAGCTTGGGTTTGTTCATTTATCTAGGAGTTATTCCTGATGAAGACAGAAACAGATGTCCATGGATCTTAACAACTGTGATGACAAAATGCTGTATCAGTGCTTCATCAGTTTTTGCAAGAAAATATTGGGAAAGTATTTTTGCAAGCTCTTGTATCGGGAGCACATGTCCTCAGAAGGGAGACAGCTGATTCATTTTGCATACCTGGATTCAAAATTAAACCGCTGTTAAGTTCTTAAACACTTAAAATTCTTAAAGCTTCAACATACATCCTACTGGTGTAGCTGGTGAAACACGGTACCGATGTTTCTGCAAGTGAGATTTATGGAAGTTGCTGCTGCAGGTAGACAAGACTGAAAAAGTGTTATCTTTCCTTTTTGTTTGATTCTGCAGAAGAGAATTAAGTAATAAAGGATATAAGATAAGGTAAAAGGACACAGGAGTGAAGGAGTGTGACAAGCAAGATGAAATCCTAGCATAGATTATCAACATGTGGCATGGGTACAATCCACTTGGAAGTGGTGTGTGATCTACCAAACATCCAGGTGTTTCCTTTTGCTTGGTGGCAAAATACTTGTGGGTTTCTGAACTAAATTAGTAGAAATGGGATGAAATTTAATAGTGCAAAGTGCAAGTTTAGGCATATAAACAGCAGGGCTTTGTGGGTATACAGAGGAGGCTGAGAGTAGGAAGCAGCCAGGGAGGAAGACCTCACTGAGGCAGCTCTGAAAAATGCAAGTGTGTCATAAGATTTGCTAGGAAAAAGGAGTATTAATATTTCCATCCAAGACATCAGTGAAAGTATCTAGAGCACTCAGTAATATATTGGTTGTGTACCTAGGAAAAAGAGAAAACCAAACTGCAGGAAAGGGGGGTTAGGTTAGTCAGGGGAATAGACAGGACAGGAAGGGGGCTGAGGGAGCAGGCCAGTTCAGTGCCCCGTTTGCCTTTGCAAAGTGGGCGCCAAGCAGGGCTAGAGTTGCTCCCTATAAATAACTGCATGTGTAAATAACAGGGGGAGAGAAAAACTGCTTAAGCCAAAATGCCAGAAGAGAAACACATTTATTTCCACTGTGCATGAGCACTTTTACAGCAGAAATTAGAAGTTTCTAACTATCAAAGCAGTAAGCTTCCAGAACAGAAACACAAGTCAGGGGAAAAGACTTGAAACAGCAAAATTATTTTAAGCAGGACCTGTTTACTTTCAAGAAGGCATTGCACGACGCAAGCGGCGGCGATATTTGGAGGCTGGACTCACCAATCTTTGGGTCAGAAATCCTTATATCACCCATTTCGAAGATGGTTGGTTCAGGGTATTTTTTTTCCCAGGATGCTTTTCAGGTTCCTGCCCATCGAGCTGCCATTTTTTTTTTCCCTGCACTTTGCCCTCGCCTCCCTGTCGCGAGCCTCCTTTACGCCTGTATTCACTTTTCGCTTTTCTTCCTAAAATTTTAGGCCATGGGGGTGCACGTTCATCTCAGCATACCTAAATAAGTCAGATGCCAACTTTTACACTTTTTTCCTCTGCAAAATCTGTTCAAATTTTCATGCATGACACAGGTATCAGACTGTGGTTTCGACAATTGTGTTATTAAAACATGCACTGTGGTGCTGCAGTAAAATTAGTTGGTACAATACTGTGAAAATACTGTCTCAAGGAAAAACAGTCATCTCTGTCACGGTTTATTCTGGACATGCATTTTTGAGCTGTACAGGACAATGTCTGAATCCACTATACCCTGCAGATTAGGGACAGGAACATTTACTGTACGATTATTTGAATTTATACATTAAGCATTTTCTATTTTTGAGTGCATGCTGAGGGACAGATAGGGAAGAGTAGGAAAATGAAACCTTACTAATTTGCAAGGCAGGTTTTTTTCTTCAGGTGCTTTCTCTTCAAAAAAAACTGATTAACTGCAACATGATGTTCACTCTTCTGACTACGTTAGTGATGCGGGTCTAAGAATGTTGTGTCAGCAAGCGAAGCTCAGAAACATTTTATTTGATAGCAATACTAATCATACAGTCTGGAGAGCGCGTTGGCGTTTTGTGGCTCGAGTGTAATTAATACTCTTTTGTTGTGCGCACGTAGTATTTGAGGAATTCAGATCCAAACACCATATTTTATCTTAAACTGAACTGGAGAGCTGTTTACACAGGAGCTTTAGCTTCAGAGCAGCACAGGAAAGCTAATACCTTGCAGAAAGGTGTCTGGAGACCCAGAGAAATTTTTCAAGTGTCCGGCGAAACGCGCCCTCCGGACTGCTAGGGAGGCGATGATCGGATTCTCACTACAAGCAGCTAAGTCTTTAAAGTCCAGCAGATAAAAGCAGTGGTCAAGCCTCAGAGACTAGATATTCCCGCATGAAACATAATACAGCATGAAATGGAGAGAAAGGAGATCCTGTGCTTTTAACCAACAGCTCTTTGACAATGAGGCTGAGTGTAAGCAGATGTTGTTGCTGCATAAACAACCAAGTCCTTTGTCCATATAGGCCTTAAGAGCTTAGCTTCTAATGGAGGGGTGGATGGCCTTGATTTACACAGTTCAGCAATAAGGCTGGAAATACCTTTTTATAGCCCTAAAGATAACTATCTTCTTAACGCCAGGCATTTTGTGACCACTTTATAACCCTTAAAGATGGCAAGTTTACTGCGCAACAAAGCAAATGTTTAAGGGGTTTTGCTAACGAGGTTTTCCACCCTTGTCAGAGGCCAGGTTTTGAAAGCCAACTTTGGAGTTTAAAGTGAAAGCTCCAGACCTCGAAGCAATTTGTTTGAAGCACTGTGAACTTAAGAGGCCAGTAGGTGAAATTCAGAGAAGTACTTCAGAGTCCCCTTTTTTTTTTACCGTTCTCCCTCTCTTTGCACCTTGGTTCTGGTTTTTCTGACATGGTACACAGACCAGCTGGCCCCATCATGGTCTACCACAGCTTCCAGCTATTTGTCAACATACGTCTGTGGTCTGCGCTTGTCCAGGCAAAGCTTCCGAGGTCCAAATTCTGGCTGAGAGCCGGACTGAAGGGAGGCACAGGGGCAGGATCCGTCCGTCAAGGGGACCTATTCACCAGCCGCCCTTCGGCTTTGCTTCCTGATCCACCTCTGCTGAGGGATGAGGAGATGCATCATCCCGCACCGGGAATGATCTCCTTTATCCTCAAAGCTAACGTAAAATCGTACAATGTGCATGGGAGTGATGGGTTCTGGCTGAACAACCTTCTCCGCAAGGGAAGGCAGGCGTTTTGTCCATTTTACGTCGTGTATATTTTATACACTGAGCAGAGCAAGGCAGGCGAGGCAGTTGCACTTTCTCCTGTTGCTCCAGAGCACACGTTGGCTGTTATTTGTTTGTCACGGTATTGCATGTTTAGACTCCAAAACCATAACTTTGAATAAGAGAGCTGCTTCCTTTTCCTAACAAATGCAGCTTGTTTATAAAAACAAACCACCAAGGCAATAGAAACAGAATGGAGGGAAGTTTTCCGAGCAAAACAGCAATATTGTCATGATTAATCTTTCCGAATGTTGTGACTGATTCCAAGACTTGTTTCCCTGTAAGTCTGTGTGATTTGCTGGTGATAAATGCACATTTCTGACCGGAACACAGTGTGCAAATCATTGTGAAAAAGCACTGATAAAATATTATGCAAATAACAAGTAACTGGTAACTTGTTAAAGGTAAAATCATGGTTTCTGTGATATTTATTACTGCAGATATTAGAAATATCCTTTTTGGTTTAAGTGTTATATGTTTTCTTTTCCGAACGTGACAGAAATGCACATTTCTGATCAGAAGACAGAGTGCAAATTATTGTGAAAAAACATTGATACAATAGTATGCAAATAATGAATAGCTGGTAACTACAGGTAAAATCAGTACCTGCAATATTTATTACTGTATATATTAGAAATATACTTTATCATTTTAAGTGTTGTATGTTTTCTTTTTCTTATCTGGCAGGATGACAAAATATATACCTGGTAATAATACTGAAACTGAATTTTTTTAAAGGGAAGAAATTGCAAGAAGTTGCTTAATATGTAGGTTCTTTAGTGTGTCATTGCCACTTTAATATGAGATAACAAGGTTTAAATAAAAGAAGTTGAGGTATTATATATAAGCAAAATGGGCTTTAAATGATGCTTCAATTGGGATTTCAGTTTTCTTTTTCCACTCTTTACCTTATATTGCTTTTTTAATTATAGAAACTTTTCAGTACTGGATTAAATAATACCCTTAATTTAATATATTTGCCAATTTAAAGAAGTCATGCATAAATCAGATGATGAGGATGTAAATTCTGAGTCATCTGAGTCATATTTCACCGCCATTTTTCATAAAGAAATGCATTCGTTGTTTATTTTAAATCCTTTTACAAAGTTTTCAGACAAAACAAGGTCAAATCACATATAACACCAGATCAACGAAGAGCAAAGGTCAATGGTTCGTAATGCTGGTTTTTAAAGGTGGTAGGTCAATGTGCAAAGCCGTAGGATTTTCGAAAATAAAGAAACACATCTTGCACTGAGGATACTGCAAAAGAGACGTCCTGTTTTAAAGCATTTATTTTAAAAGATGAATACCTCCCTAACAACAAGCCCTTGATGTCTCTGACACAAGAGACATGCAAAAGTCATTAAGGCTGTCCCAGCGGAGCTCCTACAGTTGCTTCACTTTAGGGTGGGTGTGAGTATGCTTAAAATTAAATTACTTTAAAATAAAGTTAGAGCACTAAGCAATATCCTGCTTTTGACTCAGCAGGGTTTCCCGTGAGAAAAGAAAGTGGGCAAAGAGAGCTTAGAAAGACAGACAAACATATTTACCCCTAGGTGGAAGGTACAAATTAAATTAGCTTGCCACAAAAGGGAGATGTTTTCTCCTTCTGTTCAGATGTCATGGTAGTGAGGAAACATCGTCTGGGGCCAAGAAAAATGGCACAAATGCATTCATCTAAGCTACCATTCATCCTGTTCCAAGGTCTAAACAGAGCACATAAAAGAACAGCACTGCTGAAGCACTTCCTCTCCTTAGTTACCAAATGGGGACTTGCAGAGGAACATGGGAGCGGAGGGTGGGGATATTTCCAGCATGGATTTCACTATTGTGGTGGGAATGACAGAGGATGTCATAGACCTGATGAGGCTGGATGCGAAATGCCGCTGCCACAACCCGCTTCCCTCTTTGCCCGGGGGGAAGCTTCGCCTTGCGCTTGGTGCAGGATATTGAAAGGTGCACCGCAAACTTTTCCTCTCTCCCCCTTTAAAGCTGGAAAACAATAGAGGCACTTCCTGAGAGTCAAGTATATCTTTTACTGTGCCTCATTAATATGCATGTTTTTGGCACTCACTAGGGTTCAGCTGGTACACTTTCCAGTATCTCATTCTTTATTTATATGAGACTGGGAGGTGTGACCTATGGAGCCAGTTGGCTGTCATGAATTGGAATATTCATTAAGCCTTGTGAATTATGCATTGGACTGCTTATAACACCAAGATCCACAGTTGATCCAGCCAGGACTCTTAACTGCTTCCCATTAGGTGGAATGATCCACAGATTGGTAAAAACATACATGTGTGCTGTACACTGCAGAAATCGCTGTGCCAGTAATCCAGGGAAGTGCTTGGGGATTTTGTGACTCGTGTTTGACAAAGTCGGTCTAATCTTTGTTTTTGTATTTATTTGAAGAGTTTTAGAGTTGAATTTCTGCTCTTGCAAGTCACAATGCTTTGCTCTAGATTTTGAGCTTTTCTTCCAATCGTTCAGCAGCCTGTACAACAAAATTGTTTTCTTGTCAGGCTTAGAGGTCTGCATCTGCCAAGAAACCCACTTTATATAGATATCAAGTGCTACTTTTTCTGGTGAACTGAGTGCTAAGAAAGAACTCTCAAGAATACAGATATTCATAAAAGGAAAACTCTTGCTTGCCTGCAAGGTCATTTCTTATTCTATTTGATTAGGTTAAACATCACATAGAGGCTAGACTTTATTTTCAACAATTGCTTCTTAGTTTTATGTGTGTATTAAGGGTATATTTGTCTTAATGTTTATGAACTAAAGTTGCATACAAATATTTTATGCTCTAAAGCCAGTGGTCGGCATCTTATGTGTATTTTCAAGAGCACCAATTACATATTCTTCTTAAACACTATTGTTTACCTAGACAAGACTTAAAATGGAGGCAAGTGGTTAAAATAAATTAAAAAAAAATTCTGGGAAACTTGACATGTCAAGATTAATGAAGGATTTTAAAAGCTTTGGTCACTTTAATAGCATCTACCGATGTCAGTGCAGAAAAGTTGTCTTGTCACCTTATGACCTTTTAGCTTGAGATTTGTAGTTGCAGTATGACCCATGCAAGCCAGAACTGTAAAACAAAAAAACAAACCCAAGAAAAACTTCCACTGAAAAGTCTCCACATGGATTTTCCATTTGCCATGAGGGCTTATGCACTAGATTTAAGTGATAGCCTTTCTGCTGAAGCATACCTGCCGAAGCAAGTAGCAGCTCTACGTGAAGCAATTGGGAGAAATAAAGCTCTTCTTGCGCAATCTGAATTCACCGCATTGTTTGTGATAAGTTCTGTGGCCTGTCCTGAAAGTGGATAGCCTGATCTATGAAAAGGTCACGGGTGAGCCCTGTGTAAAATGGCATTGTTTACAGTTTTTTTAGCAAAGAGATTAGCTGTCATTTATTTCCACATACCTTAACTGAAGAGCTTTAAAGGTTCCCAGCAAGACCATGTTCTTTTCTCTTTCTCAGCCTGTCACATACTTGTCAGATTCAATAAAATTCCTTACCTGAATTATGCAGATGAGGTTTTGTTGTGTCCAGCACCCATCATTGTTCATCTCCACTACAGCTGAAACTTCTAGCAGCCCTCTTGCTTATACTGCATGATTTCAGCACTCCTTAGGTCAAGACCTTTCAACCTCAGGGCTTGACTTATGCCACAACCATTTGACAAATCGCCCAGGCCTTCACAAAAGCTGGTTGAGCTCCAAAGTGACTGCTCTCTATACACCACTGTTTCACTGTTTTGACATTTCCTTCTCACTTTTCCCCTCAGTAATTAGACAAAGGAAGAAAAAGACATTTGTGTCCAAGGAATGCTTTCATTTAGGGCTGTGATAAATGGCTACCCTTTCCAAGAAGCTACGGTCCCACTGTAGGAGAAAGTTTCTTCACAAGGAAGCTGAGGAAGGAGAACTACCCACTTTTTTGGGGGGTGAGGGGTGTGTGTGGAACACATGACATCTTCCACTGTAAAACCTGCAGAGCGCATCTGTTGATCTTATATAGCTTTTTCATCCAAGCAACGTAATGGAGTTGAACAAGTTGTCCAGATTCTATGTTTATTCATTGTTCATAAGTTGCAATAGGACATTGTAGCATGTTTAGCATAATGGATGGAATAGCAGGCCAAGCTGGACTAAAATGTAAATGATGGAAACCAATGAAAGCATGCCTCTTCAATTTTTTTAAGAATTGTGGTTTTTGTAGGAGGTACAGAAGGACAGGAACTTTTTATCCCAACTCTGACACTGATTCTTTTTTTTCTTTGGTCGATTTTAGTTTCTCCATACGTGACCTGCAAAATATAAGTATGATATTTACAGCCTTTGTAAAGTGCTTGGGAATCTCTAGGCGAAGAGCTCTGTGTGAAGCACAAGGCATTACTAGAAGCAGCAGCAGTTGTAGCATCATTCTTCTACTGAGTGTCTCCAATATAAAGCACTGTTTAATTCAGAAGAGCTTGTTCTCATCAGAGCACGTTAACCCCTGCTGCCCATAATTTTTCATGAATTTCTCTTGAAATAACACTAATTTATTGGACTATCAATGATTTGACATATTAGTGGAGCATGACAAATTTGGAAGTATTTTCAAGGCATTCAGATCAAGATCTTTCAATTGTAGAAGTTAGTATGGTTAAAACAAAACTGGCATTGTAACGTCGAATATTTCTTAATAGAGAGAACTTATGTCAGCCATGTTTTTATAAGCTTCTTTCAGATTATTGTGTTAATGCTTATTGTTCCATTGGGAAGAATGGCTGCCAAACATGTGAAATAATTGAAACTGCATGTGACTCAGTTGTTAGAGCTGCAGTGAGGAATTAGCGTGTTACAATTCATGGTATGGTTAATCTGTCTCTTCTGTTCATGGTAATGCATTAATCAGAACATTACCAAATCACATTACCAAATCACTCAAATTATTTTTATGATCTGATACTACATTAGGATTAATAAACCAACAAAACTGCCCTTGGAGTTCTGTGCATGATATATGACCCTTTTCTCCAAGGCTTGTAATTAAGAGCAGGACAAACACCAGAATCTTCTGAATACTTAATTTTGTGTGGCACAGGATTAGAATACTTTTCACTGTTTGCAGTAGTGTCATCTCGTGACACTACCGGTTCCCCAAGAATCAAAAGAGCTGGAGTGCATTACTTATAATACAGTAGGTTAGATGCATTTGCAATGTAATTTCTGTAAAATATGAACATAATGGGGGAAAACAGTTACATCTAGAAACGTTGACTTTTAGGAAACTGAAATCTCGCATGCTGTCCTTTTACACTTCCTGCGTGCATCATGTAAACAAATCCATAATGTAATTATTTTGGAAGCAATCCTACTATTAAGTCCAAAAAATGCATGAATTTGGCTTGATTTTTTGGCTCTGAAAAAGGAAAGGCTCTCTAGAAGTTTCCCATGTTAACATGCTGGACCGGATAGCTTTATATACCTGAAAAAACACAGCCCCAGGGCTGGTAGCAGGACATATTCCAGCTCACACTTCCTTCCCAGTGCATGCGAATGCATTCAGTAAGGGGGTGGGATGTGGAAAACCATGGGAACCTGGTTGGGAAACCTTTAACTAGTATAGGATTATTAAAACAGTTAACCGGGCAGAACCAATCGTTGCAAATCTAATGATGCTAGAAAGCAGAACAACCACGTCTGCACTCCTTTCTCAGGCAAAGTGCCACGTTGTCATTAAGATCTTGACCTGCCTTCACTTACTGAGCTCAGATGCAGACTGATACCTTCTTAGCAGTCGCTATGAACTTCCACAGTTCAAATTTGCAGGGGATGTTCATTGTGTTGTCTTCTTCCAGTTTTCTGGGGGGAAAGAAAACGTGGAACCTAGTGATACTTAAGCTTAACTTTTTGTTAGTTTCCTACTCATATCTTGAATGTGTTCATCACCAGCTTTAAAGTCTTAAACTTCCGTTTATAAATATTTTTTGTGGCTTCCATTAGGAACAAACCATGCAGTGGTCCTAAGGAAGTGCAATAAGCAATAAAATAAAATACCCATCAGAGGCTGTCCTGCTGAAAATGGACTAAGGATTTTGACACCGTTAGAGAATTTACACTGGGAACTGCTGTTAACACTTTTGTGATAGCATTGTATCTATTAGCTCTTTGCACAGCCATAAAAGAAGAAATTGCCGGTAATTTTCCACTGAACCTCTTTCAACTCTCATTCAAAAATGCAGAGAAAGCTAATATCTTATATTTGGATATGTTAATATCAGCAACTCAGCATAAATAAAAATACCAGAGTAACTATTGTGAAACATACCCTCAAAAACACCCTTGGAGAGAAAAGCATCAACCTTCTTAAAGGCAAATATTGCTCGATTTTTATTCAGTCATCTTAGCTGGAAATAAACAGGTTTCATCTCATGTATTATTAGATGAAAGCAAGAGATCTAGAGTGGCTTAAGTGTTGGCATCATCCAGGTGGAGATTTCTACAACCTCAAGCAAAAAACAGTAACTTACTCCATGTGTGTGCGTCTGCCCTTCTACTCTTTTCAGAGCAAAATTAACTAGAAGATTAAAAAAAACCCATGGATTTTGAAGAATTCATTAGTTCATCAACCTGTTCATCATGATTGTCTCTTCCTACTTCTTCCTATGATTAAATGAACCACCTTAGAATCATAGAATCATAGAATCATTAAGGTTGGAAAAGACCTCTAAGATCATCGTGTCCAACCGTCAACCCAACACACCATGCCCACTACACCATGTCCCTAAGGGCCTCATCTACACGTCTTTTAAATACCTCCAGGGATGGTGACTCCACCACTTCCCTGGGCAGCCTGTTCCAAGGCCTGACCACTCTTTCAGTAAAGAAATTTTTCCTAATGTTCAATCTAAACCTAAACCTTGTATCTAGACATACGGTAATTAAACCCAGCTTATACCCAGTTAATATAGCTGGTTTGAGCTGGGTAGACGTAATCGGGTCTCATTTATGTGGGCAGTTTCCAGGTAGGCTGCAATTAGTGACAGGCATAAACCTGGCAAAAACAGTACTAGAGCAGATACATACAGCTGAAGAGGCAAGAGAAATGAGCTGGCTGTGCAATGAAAAGTGGTCAGTTATGTGTATGATTCCGAAGTTTGGAATCCAGGACTCTTTTTTATTTGGAAAAAATCTTCTGTCACTGCAATGGAGCCATGGATTTTTTAGAGAGTTTTGTATGGATCCACTATTTTATTAACATTGGGATGCTTTGATAAATGATAGGGCATAGATATTTAAGTAGGACTACAGATAAAATTTTGTAAAAACAAATCCATGAGTCCATGCAGTAGTGAGCCTCAAACACTTATAAGAGGCATTGCAGAGGTCAAACAACTTTTTTTGTCTGAGTCACAGACTCATTTTCACCTGGGCTTGCATTTGTTGAAACAGTTGAGCGCAAGAGAGGTAGACAGATGGATAGGATCTGTAAGGTTACATAGTCTTTGAGCAGTTTTTACCTTAGATCTCATGGCTAAAAAGTACAGAGACAGGTTGAAAAAAGAACTGTGTAGACTTTGTAAGCAAGAAAACTGTGCAAGGAGGTTGGAGATCCTCTTCAAGAGAGTCTCTGGTTGCGTGCCATTTCTTGGCATTCAATTTGAGAACAAAAAATTCTGATTGTTTTTTGATCAGATAACTTCACATTAAGGAACTACTTAGCTCTGCAGTGCTCTTTCTTCTTTATATGAGTTGCCACACAAGATATTAAATTCTCCTGTCCCTTGGCCGAGGAGCAATGTCAAGCTGAAAGAACGGAACTGATGTCTTTGCTGTTTCAACTGTCTAGATATCATGACTATAAATGTTTATTTTCACACGGTTGATGTCCAAAACATTAGGAACAAGTTGATCAGAATTTGTGGCTTGCAATTGCTGCTAGTGCTTCATGAAGTTTTGAAACTGTCCTGGTTTTGGCTGGGATGGAGTTGATTTTCTTCCTATTAACTGGTATAGTGCTGTGTTTTGGATGTAGTGTGAGAATAATGTTGATGACACACTGATATTTTGGTTGTTGCTAGGTATTGTTTACGCTAGTCAAGGACTTTTCATCTTCCCATGCCCTGCCAGGTGTGCAGGGGGCTGGGAGGGAGCATGGCTGGGACGGCTGGCCCAGCTGGCCAATGGGCTATTCCATACCATATGACGTCATCCTCAGCATATAAGGCTGGGTGAAGAAGAAGGACGGGGGGCGTTTGGAGTGATGGCGTTTGTCTTCCCAAGTCACCGTTACGCGTGATGGAGCCCTGCTTTCCTGGGGATGGCTGAACACCTGCCTGCTGGTGGGAAGCAGTGAGTTAATTCCTTGTTTTGCTTTGCTTGCGTGCGCGGCTTTTGCTTTCCCTATTAAACTGTCTTTATCTCAACCCACGAGTTTTTCTCACTTTTACCCTTCTGATTCTCTCCCCCATCCCACCCAGCAGGGGGGTGAGCGAGCGGCTGCGTGGTGCTCAGTGGCCGGCTGGGGTTAAACCATGACAGAAACGTTAGTGGAGCTCTACTCATTACTGTACTAAGACCCATGAATGATCTTCTTACTGCTTTGTTAGAAAGATATTCGTTTGCATTCTTGAGTTTCCTTTTAACTAGATCAGTCCAGTGAAGACTATCTTTTCTGCCTCCTTTGCTCTTTTCCATATTTATCAAAGGATTTCTCTTTCCAGAATACCAAAAATTTCCCCAGAGATCAATTCTTTTCAGTTTTTCTTTTACATCCTCCCAACACAACACAAAATAATTTGAAACAATAAACAAATATTATTTGTAAAAAAGCAACAAAATCCATTCAAGGCAACTTAGCTCTATCCATTAGCAATTATTAAAAAATATTTTAACACTGTGCATATAAACATGTACACCTCAGGTTTGCTGTTGGAGGACCAGACAAAATACTACTGGAAAAAGAATCTTTAAACATATTTTTCTTGCAAACTCCTTGTATACACATTTTTAACTTTTGTTTTTCAGAAGTAGGAGACTGAATATAACTGTCACAGCTTCTTTTTGAATGAGGATCTTAGTAAATCATGGAAAAGATGTTTATAGTCCCAAAGTGGGGTTGACCCAGACCGTGGTTACCATGATTCTGAAAACCTCTCTGCACAACTAAACACAAAACTCAACTCCAGAAGTGCCTGTTTCTACCCCTGTCTCAGTTACCAGCAGCAATAGTTCCTTGATATCAAAAATCTATTCCTGTTTTAACCATGCATAGAAATGCTCCAGCCTTGAAAAACTGGGCACATTACACACTTTGACTTTCTTTGTTCTTTCAGGGTAAGTTTTCCGAACCCTAAAAAGGTATTTTTCCACTGACCATGCTAAAAGGTCTTGACCTGGGCCTGTTCTGGCAACACGTCCAATGATCAAAGCTCAGCAGAAAACATGGTGAGATTTGTTTTTCTCTGTGTTGATGAAAAAGGAGGTGTTACTGTTGTTGGTATGCTAACTATTGAGAGGTTAATATTCAAAATGTATCATACACACAGGTAAAGGAGAAGAAGAAACATCAGCGTACATCTGGCCACCTAATATAGGGCCTTGTGTCTGTCTCTGGATGTTTATCAGCATCCCATAGGTGAAGCAACTGTTCCCATGTCATCTCTGATACTCTTGCTGAGGTGCCTGGACAGAACTCACATTTAGGTGAGCTCCTGATGACACCTTACAGAGATCCGTTTAAGAGATCAGGAGATTAATTTCTAAGCAGCAGGGCACAAGAGATCACACATGGTTAAGTCTAATTCAAGTTCCAGCTGCAAGAGAAGAAAGTGGATGTGAAGGAGAAGAGATGCTTTCAGTCCGAGTTCTTCAAAATCACGAATAAAAATCCCAGTTCTGCAGCTGTTATTTGCACTGATCCACTGTAACTGCTCTGTTGAAGGATGTGTTTCAACATCATGCCATTGTTTGGAATTGCAGATTACAATATTGGATCGAACTAATGAGTGAAAGCCTGACATCGTAAAGATCTTCATTACATGGTAAAGGTCTAAAGTAATGTAAAAAGGTCTTCATTTTTTTAGTTGAAGCTTCAACTGTATACATTAGTTCAGAATAAACCACTTGTTCCTGCAGGACCTGTACCGAAAGTTTGATGTCGTTAAGAGCGACAAAACCTGTATCAGATGGCCTCTGGAGAGGGTAACTTGCAAGGGTGCTCACGGCAGTGAGGTGCGTCCCAGGGACATCACAGCTCCATCACAGGACAGGACCGGTGTCTGTCTGTGCCAGTCAAACACCAGTGCTGGCATGGATTGTCCATATTCTGGTTCAAAACCATGTACGGATCAAAACCTGTAGTTTAGCCAGCAGTGGCGTATGAAATCTGAGTACTTTCTTCCCCTCTGACCTTGCAACACTTCTAGACTCAGTCTCATTTATCCTCCTGTATTTCTGTGAACAGCACGTGCAACACGTTGTCGAAGGGCTAATGTTTGTAAGCCTTGCTGGCCTAACAGAGAAAAATAATTACATATATGTGGGAGAACATTTCAGGAGTTAATTTCATCATGTTAATTTTCTATTACATTCTTTGAACATAGAGAATGCTACTTGACACAAGCAATTAATTTGATTTTTTTTCTCAATTTCAAACCTTATTTTTGCACTAATGGAATGCCTTCAGAATGTCACGACTGGTCCTTCTGTAGAGGACCAAACTGAGTCCTACATGGAGATAAATACAGAGGAACTAGCACTGTCTTCAGTGTAGTTATTCTTACCTTACTCCGCTGTTCTAAGAAACATTGTTTTTTAACTCAGCTATGCTTTATACTGATATTGTTTGTCTTGAAAGATTTGATGCATTTAAGGACGTTGCCATTCCTTGCAATCATACATGTGTCCTAATCCTCAGCTGGTGTAAATCAGAGTAACTACACTGACGGCTTAAGATATGGCCTATGGTGAATGTTGTTCATAACAGCCTCTAACAAGATTGCTGTCATATGAGTTATTCTTCTGTAATACACACGCTACAGATAACAGGTTTGCTGTAGTTCCCTTTCTAAATGTAGCCCATTAAGAAACTGGAAAAATGCCACGTCCTGAACATAGTAAAAGAAATACTTAAAGTGACCAGCACAACCTACAGATAATTAACTTCAATGGATGGTTGGTTACAATCATTTAATTGCCAAACACTAAATACTAGTCAATTAAAAGGTTATAAAATGTGATTATTTAATACAATTAAGGTATGTTAGAATAATATTTCCATACAGACATAGTGTTATGCATCTCATACATTCATAAACTATGCTTTTAATGCATACTGAAGTGTGAACATGCACAGTATTGCAGTTCTACTGACAGCAGCAACATCTGGGTGATTGCATCCTTTAAAACAAGCGGTGTGGAATAGTACTAATTCTCTAATCAGTAAATGTTGTTCTCACTTCCACCTTTTAGCAACAGAAAGTGAAATGAGATTATATTCATTGGGGGGGTGAGGAGGGAGAATACAAATTTAAGTAACTTGTGTCTCAAGACATATTTTACAATAAACGTGTTTTAAGCTTCCACTTCATACTAAAGAAGAAAAAAAAACATGCCCCAAAAAGATTTGCTGTTTTGGACAAGCTTGTATGAGTAAATGCAATTTTTACTGTGCTGTCTGCTATGCCTACTTACGTTTTCCAACGTCTTGTTCACCTAGTAAAAACTACAGATCACCAACTATTAAATGCTGTTAGTAACTGTGGCTAATGCAAAAGCATTTTTATTTAGTTACACTTGGCTGCCATCAAATCTCTAATTTGTGTTGCCGGGTTTTCCCTTTTGATCTTTTGCTGAAGTTCTGGCATGCAGAATGTAGTGAAAAAGCAAAGAAAATAAAAGAGAAATGAAGGAAGAGAGTGCAATAGAGGAGAGGTAGGGAAGGTAGGGAAGAGCAAAGTGGAAAGGTGTCTTTGTATTAATGTAGGGCTCGAACAAAATAGTGGCAAATTTATAGAAATGGTGGGGAAAAGGCAGTTTTGTTAGGACAAAGAAACACTAGAAAGGGGGAAAAAGCAGTTGAGAGAGGAAGGACACAAAAAGAAGGAACAGGGAACAGAGAAAGGAAGAGGAGATATTGTAATAAAAGAAAGATGAATCTGAGAGGCTTGGAGAAAACTGGGGCATTTGCTTCTGACTTACACAGTCTTCTGCTCTTTGTCTGTCTTCATGGATCTCCAATTTTCAGTTGGATTATAGGAGGTAGAAGTGTTAAAATGACTGTTCCCGATCAACACTGAGATTTGCAGACCTTCCGTGGGAAAGGAAACTTCAGTGTGATATTTTACAACAAATCCTGAAATTAAACAAGCCCTAGGGAGCTGACAACCTTCTCCTCATTTCGAGGCTCTGCCGGGGCCTGAGTCACCATTTTAGAGCGTCCTACACCAGGATGCTGAACACTTCACATCCATGATTCATCTGCCTCCTTACTGCCTTCTCACCACACTTTCATCCATGAGCAGACTTCCTTTACAGCTTCCACAATCTTCTGTAACTCTATTTAAAGGGTTCCCTTTTTTCACTCTTTCTGGATGTAACCATCTTCCACATCTGTCCAAGAGATTCTCCCCTCCAGCCCTCAGGTGATGGCGAATTCCACAAAGTGTGAGAACATGAACATCAGCAGAGATGACATGTCATTGTGCTCTTTCAAATATTTTATGAGCCTTTGCCATGTTCCTGTCCTGTTCTTACATTTTTTGAGGTATGAGTCAAAGATCTACAGTGCCTTTCCAGGAAAGCCATGTGCAGTGCTGTGGAGAAACTCTCATTCCTCAAAGACCTTCAGAAAATTGACTCAGAGCTACCTCAGACTTTGACAGGATCACATGGGCAGAGGTCTCTGCAGCCACCAACGTGTTTTCTGTATTTGTTTTGTGTTTCTAAATGACTGTCGAAGTTTCCATTTCAAACCCCTTGGTTGTCATATTTATACTGAAATCTTCCTTCCTGTATTTCTCTTTCTAACCCTATCAGCTGTTCAGGTTTCACCATTTTTTACCTCCTTCCAATACCATGTTTGACTTGGTGCTGTCAGTATATCATCTTTTTCCTCTCCCATCATGTATCACGTAGAAAGGTAATTTTTTCTCCTTACCCTGTCTAAGAAATTTAAATGCAATATGAAACTGCTGAAATAGCTTACGAGTTTTAAGGTACCATCTTATTTAATGAAGGTGTCTTACCCTGAATTTATATTTTCTTGCGAATTGTGGACAGTTTCAGTGTTCTCTTTCTCAGATTTTTTCTCAATGGAGCATAGAGTTATTCCTATATCTGATTTTATAGGATCAGGTTTTACAGGACCTCAATTCTATACAGCTCCTCTTTTGGCCTGCAACCCAATTTCCCTTATTACTAAGCTTATTTTGCTCTGTCCTACCTGCTGACTCTTCCTCTTCCTCTTCCTCTTCCTCTTCCTCTTCCTCTTCCTCTTCCTCTTCCTATTCCTATTCCTATTCCTATTCCTATTCCTATTCCTATTCCTATTCCTCCCTTTTCTTTCACCTCCCCATGCCTTCAAATCAAGTTTGTTTTGAAACCAAGGGGATCACTTGGGGGAAAAAAATCAAAAAATCTCCAATGCTTTCTTTTTGTCTTCTTGGGTCATGATTTCAGCTTATTTTTGAGCCTGCCATGATTATGATTTATTTTTTAACAGAGGATGTGTTGTTCTAATTTTATGCCAGCACGTAGGGTTTCAAGAAAGGTATCAAGTATGATAAAGTTTCTTAGAACAGCTTTCTCCCAGACAAGCCTCCAAAATGACAAGAAGTGCGATAAAACTTGTCTTTTCTACACAAGACAAGAACTTTACTCACCTCACTCCTGCCCCAGCTTCATGCTTTTTGTTTTTCTCCTGTCGCTGGCAGTGGGTTTTAACAAGTTTTGAAACTTTGCTGTAATTGGGGCGTAAGAAAACACTTACTTTTGTGTTATTAGGAAGTATAAGAGAGGCCAGCTTTACTTTCTGATGTAGGAAACCCTTAGGGCTTTGTCTTTGCTGAGTAAAAGGTGGGAGTGGAAGGAGGGCTCAGTAATCACAACTTTTAAATCACAGCAGATGAAATCTGTCCTCTCCCACACACAATTCCTACTTCAGGTAAAACGAGAGTGAGTCTGTTGTTACTACGCTAAGCATCCATTATCCCGAAGGGTGAAAAAAAGTCCCACACCCTTGCTGCAATGAAGATAAAGCCTTCAAGTTTTAATTCCCAGTGATGCTTTTCTGCAAATGGGAAGCTCATTAAAACAAACCCTCTTTCAGGATCCTCTGCAGCTCTTGTGATGGAGGGGATTCACCCCCTTTGCCCAAGACTGACCATTTCCCCAATAGCTCACTGGCCCAGGAGTCAAGGGCTTCTGCATTGTGAAATGTTCCTTGCTCAGGACACCCAGGACAGTCTGATTGCCCCATAAAATTTTCTTTGTGTCGCATAGTGATCAGAGAAGCACCTCTACTCAAACATCTTTAAGTCATTAAAAAATCAACAGAAAGAACCCAAAGAGGTTTTACTTGCTGAATAAAGCTCTTTGCTGGTGGACACTAGATAGAATATTTCTTTAAATCTTTCATACAACTTCCTTTTATATGTATGTTTGCAAATGTATGTATTCTCCTAACTGTATTTCAGACTCTCTTTACATTGAATTGCTATGTTCCTTCGTTGAATGTATCAGTTGCCTCTTCATTTAATATTTTTTTTTAAAAACTGTACTGCCATCAGTTTTCCTGTAGCTTCAGTACGAAGTTGGCACTGAAAATAACCCTGGTCTTATTGGATTCAATGGGAAAGTGTCCCATAGGCTTCTGTGCAGTAGAATTAGGCTTTAAATAGCTATTTGGCCAAAACTGTAGAATAAAAAGCTTTCATCAATTGATAGAAGAGACTTCTCTGAGCAAATCTTCATCATTTCGTGGTCCTACTACAGTACAGACCTGGAGCTAGGAAAATTAAGAGTACCAAGAGAGTTCGTGAAAATGTTAGGCTTGGATTTTTCGTATTATTTCTCCTATGTAGCCTAGTATTTATGTATTGTTGATCTGAGCTCAAGGAGACTTCATCCTGAAATAATGTTGAGCAAGCTGTTTTATTATGCAAAATGGGCAAATGTAGAGGTGGCATTTGAGTGGCATCCCTCTTCTTTGTACCTAAAAACTTTGTACCTTTGGGCAGGTTTAGATGTGCAAAGGTCTTTTTAAAGAGTGAATATGTTGTTCTTGTAACAGTTGTGGAAAATCTTTGCAGAATTAAGCTCTTTTATCTTGGGAAAACAGATTTATTTCCTCTGCTTGTTCTGATAGCCTCCCTTTAATTTCTTCCTCTTGCCTCCCAATTTGTGCTTTTTTCAAATTTTTTTTCATATATTTTTTCTCTTAATGGAGACGTTTCTTTATCCCCACATCTGCTGTCTAGCCAGGGCATGATACCTTTTTTTACCCTCTGCACATGCAGTCCTGTAAAAATGTGGCAGATTGCAGAGTTCAAGTGCTCCGAAATGTGAAGCGAAACAGCTGCGCCTAATCACTTGCACAAGGAAGGGTTTTGGAGCTTCAGTTTCAGCTCTCATCTGCCTGGAATCCCGTATTTCCTGTGTCCAGATCGAGTGGCAGGCAATGTCAGAGGTCTTTGATATATGGGCATCATATTCAGAGCCAGTGCAAGAGGCCCTTCGTTAACAGCCGCAGCACGTTTTTTAATTTGATATAACTTCCAGACACTTTGTTCACGTTCAAGTAAGTGTAGTTCCCATAGAGAGAAGCACACAATTTTTAGTAGCCATTTATCAAGCCAGAGGTAATTCACATTATTGAATTGAATGGTTTTTTATGCATCACTCACCTATACAAGTCACGGAGAACATCAGGCATACAGCCGCTTGCAGAGAACAGGTCCATTCCCTTCATTTCTTTAATGTACCTTGAATGTTGCCCCATGAGGACAGCCTTCCCTCGAGATGTGCTGTACACGTCACTTAAATGGTCTTCCTGAGCTGAACTGGCAGTCGTTTCACCTTGATGCATCTTGGCCGCATCACGTTTGCAAAGAGCTCATATTGAGTTTATTTAGAGTAATTCTGAGTAAAATGATACAGGGGACTATATGATCATAGGATAAAGTCCTCCTTATCTGATCGACCAGCTGCCTGATAAATTGTCTTACCTAATGAAGTAGAAAACTGGGTGTGAGCAAACTATTTCCTCCTGGGTGATGTGTATCACACAGAGTAATTCACAAACTTTCTGATTCAGAAACAAAGGTTAAAAAGTAAAATTAATGGAAAACATACAAGAAATGAAAAGCCAGCTCTCCTCCAGTGCATACCTGGCTTTAAAAATCTTGCTGTTCAAGCTAAACACAATTTGAAAACTATGTGCGGACAAAAGGTGACACTTAAAATTGGAATCATGAGGAATTGTGACTGATGAGCCTTCAAAAAAGAAAATATAATCACCAAAGGACAATTAAATGTATTTTATTATGTATTGCCATTGCATTTATTTATTTAGATGTGATAAATTACTGCTGAAATGGTTTGATTTAACCTTTGCTACAACATTTTATCAAACTGATCTTTGTGATCAGTGATGCTTTGGAATGTGAACTGTGCAGAAGGTAATACTGGATGTTCAGCGCTTTCAAACCCAGCTCTGTTTACCAAGCATAAATGCAAATGCCAGTTAAACTACTTTCAGTTCTATCCTTCTGCTCTTCAAGTGCAGGAACAATTATCTCCATCAATATTTAATGGCCTAATCCTAAACAGACAGTTCCACAAGTACAGGCAATAGTCCTGTTAACGTGCTGTTAATTTTCAAGCATAGAGGCTGAAATGGACTATAGAGTTACTGAAAATGAGTAGAAGTACATTTCCCTAAGGTAAAATACACTCAGCAGCCTCTGAATAATGGAATTAGATTTTTTCCATGGTTCTGTTTAGTGGATTAAATCTGTGCAGTCCCCTCCATTCATCTCTGGAATGTGCCTTTTCCAACTTTTTCCTGGTGTTCATTGCAAAAATACCTTGACTGACTTGTTCTCCGCTTGGTCACTGTGGGGTCGGAGAGGGATATAGCACTGAGGAGGGGTTATGTATTTGATTTCTTCTTGATTTAGCTTCTTACAAACCATGCTTGTTTCCTTAGATCCTCTGTCCTAATATAAGTAAGTCAGAACTTGGTCTGTTGTTAATTCCTCCTCTATAGCAGAATTTAATGCCATCCCACCGCATGATGGGAGTCACTGATTTATGCCACCAAAAAAATGGTTTTGCCACTGTAAGAGCACGTGCTTTCATAAATATGTTTTTTTCAAGGGAGATTCAGCCTATTAAACTTGTATCGTGACTGTTTGCTTTATTTCTGAAATCAGACATTTTAAAATAAATAACTGGCTGCCACGTATATACACATTAAAGTTAACTGTTAGCGGAGGGAAGAAATTACTTGGAAAGATGCAGGGAGTAACAGTAGTGGAAACAAAAGCTCCTTTTTTATTCACAGGCTAAATACAGCATACAGCAGCTGCACTGCATGCTAAACCCATATTATCCTCTTTATGACCTCAGTTTTGACCTTAGTCGGGGTTTCATGCTCTGCTTAAAAGCAGATAGTATTTTTGTTTCTAACCTGACTTCTCATGAGGCTCTTTTGAACACAAGTTACAATTAGCCTTGTGAAAATAAGCTGAATACCTGAGTTTGAGGTTATAGATTTCTTTATTTATGGGAAGGTAAAGCCACCGTATATGAGGTCCTTGAGATGACTTTCTTTGCAAGCCACAAAGCCAAAAGTCAATGTTTGTCTGTTCCACAGTGTATTCCCAGAAGATAAAACCAAGAAGCCACCTGCTTTCACATTAAAACATAAAGCCTAGCTACAAATCTAGTTATTTAGAGCTTCCTCCTGTAGAAGCCACTCAAGAACATGTTTCACATTGCCAGAGTTTTAGGATTCCTCTGTGCTCATCAGTCCGAGTAACTCTCTAATCCCGGCATGGTAATGAAACTTTTAAGATATTAATATAAGGAATCAAATATAATAAATAGTCTTCATTGTGTAAGATAATGAAGAATAAGTCAGTTTCCAGGTTTCTTGGTAAAGGACAGGAAAGCTGATTCTATCTGAATGCCAGACTGAGTAATGTGATCATAAAATTGACTGAAAATGCTAAGCTTTTTTTCTCGATGTGTACAGAGTGCTGAACACCCACAAGTCCAAACCGCTTAGGAATTTGCAGGCTGTGAATTTGCTTTTCAAAGAAAGTAAAAGAAAGTGTAAGGAAAATACTCAAGTCTGCCTTTACGTTCTGTTGTCAAAGGTGAGAAAACATGTCAGTAAGTCAAGTTTGGGGTTTCTTTGTAGAGTATGCAGATAAATCCAAAAAGGGAACTTCATGTACAATTTTGGTTTTTAGGGTTAGGCACCAGGTACTCTGTATAAATGTTGCAGTTGGGTGAACATTAAGCGCCAAAATCCTTTTGATCTTGCCCTTTCCTCACACAAAGATGAAATACGTGCTGTGTTTCTATGACATAGCATTAATACTATATTATTAATAACCAGATTAACCTTCACTTTGGACCTACTTCATCCATATGCAGGCTTAGTCTTGATCTGTTCTTGGGCTGAAACTTGCCATTTGGACCAAATCTGGTCAGTTGATAGCCATTTTTATTTTATTTTACATAAAAATGTGTAAGTGTCATAGCACATCCATCCAAATTTTCATTCACTTTTCACCAGTTCAGACTTCAGACACAGCAAAACTCAGCTCAGTATATAAAAGGCAGATCCTTCCCAGCCTGAACCTTAGGGCTGTCTAAGGTTTTCCTGGTCTGTGCTACAAATGGTAAGAGTCAAAAGGATTTCGCATTGGCAGTGATAAGGAGAATCAAAATTCATGAACAGCCTTGGAAAGGCTGCAGCAATACAAGTACAGAAAATTATGTATATCTAACCTGTGACTCTATTCATCTTTCCAATTGTTTAGAAATAAGTTCCCTGTACTAAAGCTGTGGTTATATTTAGGACTGTCACTTTACAGATCATAAAACTTTTTGTTAATTTAAAAAGTATATTGATCCAAAAGTGATCAACTGGCACCAAAAGTACTTCTTTCTTCATCAGCATCATGTTAGTTTTAGATACAGATATTTTAGATAGAGAATTCTTCTTAAAATGCTGCTGGTTTTGATATATTTAATATATCAAATATATATATATTTGAGGTATATATATATATTCATAAATATATATATATTTGAGATATATATATATTTGAGATATATATATTTGAAATATTTTCCAGACCAAGTTTGAATCTCACAGCTGTAAGATTCTCTCCTCTCAATTCTCCATGTTAATCTAGAATATTTTTTATACTTAGAAAATAAAAAAATGGAAAGAAACTTGTGCATTGTACCCATCACAAACAAAATATTTTGGAGTGTTCGGGTAAGGTTTTGTTTTTCCTTTTGGGATTCCTCTGCTTTGCATAATTATCAATGCGCAAAGAATTATCCAGCATTATTGCAGTATTTGCAATTCTATCTGGAGTCAAACTTCAGAAATACATTGAAAGAGCGTGTTCCTGTGAGAAATCTAGCTCAAGTTTTAGATGAAACTTGGATAGGATTCAAATTAGCTTTGAAGCTTTCCCCAAACTGAACCTCTGAAAATCTTTTGCTCTTATACTAGTGGGTTTCAACCTTTCTTAGTTTGCAGAAATGCCTAAACAAATTTAGACCTGCTTGGAAATGAGATTCTCTTTTCTTAGGTTTCTGTCTCAGATTCTTTAGGAATGTGGGACTTCCCACCTGAAAGCCACAATGATAAACCAACAGCTATAGCTGTGGACTATGAGATATGGACAATTCTACCAGCTGCCCACCTCAGAAGCTGAGAATAGCATGAAAAAACAGGGTGAATTTGGGCGGACAGACAGTCTACTAGGAAAGAGTCCTTTTCACAAATAAAGAAAGAGAGAGAATTACTATTCTCTGTACTACATACTATATTATACTGCGAGTGTACAATATAATCAAAGACATGGGGTGTTAGGTCCCTCACTTACTACCTTCTTATTCCCAGTATCTATTTTGTGGTAGTTTTGTAAGCGTTCAGGAGCCCAGTCAACGATCACTCGCTGTTAAACCGTGGAGAGCAAAGCATGAAACCACCAGTTGACTCATGACGATGTCCTTAAAAATGCCAATTGATCAATAATGATACACGTGGCCAACTTTTGTTCTTCAGCCTGAGACAAGATTAGGGCGATCCGTGGAAACTTACGGTAAAAATAACACTCTTCTGTGCTTTGGGAAGACTGTCTGCCTTGCTTTTAAGTAAGCACACACAGCAGGCTAAAACAAGACCACAGCTGTCAGCGCTAGCTCTGCAGACGGGTGAGAGATCATGTTCTACTCCTCTTACTTGTTTCCAGGCTCTTTTACATGTAAATCAGTGGCCGGCACTGTGCACCTTAATCTCTGAGTTAAAAGAAATAAGTAAGAAGCTGATAGCTTTTCTTATATTTCATTACAAGAGAAAGATAATTCTATAGGAGGTTGTGATGTGTGTTATTGACTTGAGAAGTCTTTTGGATCCGTTCCAGGCTTTCAGACAAATAGACATTTTGGCAACCTTAAAAATATGCATTATGCTTACGACAGACTAGTCTATCACTTTAAATAATATGTATAAATTCTTTTAAAAACAAATCATTATTTAACCACCAGGGCTGCTCTGTTCTATAGCTGGTTATAAATATATGTATTAATAACGGTGCGCTTACCTGACAAATTCAAACGGTTCGTGCTCAGCCATTCTTGTGCTTCATGTAAATACAATTTAGGGCATAGAATATGCTTATTAAAACTGCATCCTTAAAATACTTATGAAAATGAGTATCTACACATTTGCTAAAGCCATTTTTTCAGTAGAGCTTAGCAAATTTTACATTTTCCTCCCCTTCATTATCTCAAATGCAATTATACCCCATTATGGACTAATATCTTGTTAAATTAGACATATTAAATCAGGGTAATATAAGCTTTACAGCAACACACACCAAAGAATTATGAACCACTACAACGAAGAAGAAGTAGCGCTAAAAGACTTTAAAAATGCCAGACCCTTTCACCTTCAATGACCAGGGTTCAATTTCTTGCTTTGATCACAAGTGAAAACAAGTCTGGTAGTCGGAGATGAGTCTGTCAGGAAATCCACGTCACCACTGGCAGTTTCCGCTCAAGAAAGACCTAGAGCTTGAGCCGCAGGTAGCACGGAGGTTGAAACTGTTTTGGGTGGGGAAGCTGAGACTAATTTAATTCATATTAAGCTTCACCAGGGAAAAAAAAAAAAAAAGGTTTTCGATTACAAAGTGATAAGAGCTCTTATTTTTTTTTAGTTCTTCTTTTTAATGAATCTGATAGTTTCCCATCGACTCTAGAATTTCTGGTACACAAAAGAAGTTATGTAAAAACTGAGAAGGAAACAGCAAACTTTGATATCTGTGGATTGGTTAAAAATTAGTCTTCGCTGTGTTCAAATTGCCACTGGAACTGATTTAAGAGCTTAACTTTTCTACGAGTTTAGCTGTTTCCCCCCCCAGAATAATTCATTACTGATTGTTATTCTGCCTTTGCAATTAATCAGCTTTGTAAAGTGCTTCGTTTGGTGCGTTCGTATTGTTTAAATAAATCTGGAAACACTAACCTTGTCACGTTCAGGGGTCGAGTGTGGGAATGAATCTTTAGAGTACAGAGGGTAAAATACTTCAAGGCGTATCCACAAGAGATTTCATATGGACAATCGGAATTTATTTTCCAAGTGGATGGTGTACCCAGTGTAAGTGAGCACTGTGGCATGTTTTAAGGTCTCCTTAACCTGTCTGTGCAAATTGCATAAATCACAGCAATAAAGTCTTTCTATTCAACATGCTGGAGCTGAAGAGCACTGACCAGCTTTTGACCTCCTATTCTGGGCCCCAACTGACCCTAACTTAGAAGTTCAGGCGGTCAATAGCAGGTCACCGGGGGCATCTGCAGCCTTGCTTAATTCCAGTTTGATTGCAAGGTTAAATATAAGCTGCACAGGTACCCTTTGCTGCCTTCTTTAAGTCTTCCTGACCACCACAGCACATGTGGCTCTTATGAAGCCACCAAAGAAACAGGCAGTGTGTGGGGAAGCAGAGGAGGAAAAAAATAAAAACCGAGGTTGCTTTCTCGCTGGCCATCTCCAGTTTGGCGTAGACCAAGTTGGTCGTTTATCAGTATAATGGATCTACAGACAGCCCTAAACAATTGTCAAACATTCTTTTAAAAGCCATTAGTTTTTCAACTAATATATATCTGGTTTGTGCATTTGTTGAACCCTTCACTTGTCACTGAAAAGGGCCTGTTAAACTAAACAGAGGCCTGATCAGTTTTCAGTGAGCTCTGAGCCTCAGAGTTCACCTGGGTCACCTACAAGATTTATGAGACCCCGGTACCGGCATCCGACTGGAACCGTGAGTCCGGCGGCAAGCCGAGCCTCCCCCCGCACGCCGAGTCCTGCAAGGCTGCCCCGCCGTTCCCAGCGGCTGCCGGAGAGGCAGCAAAATTGATGACCTGTGCAGATACCAAAGTGGACATCAATAAAAGGAGATGGATGTGAACCATCAGAGTGACATGCCTCGCTGCTGGGGTGGCTGGGGAGAGGGGGGAACAGGTTAAAAAAACACAGGAAAGTTATTTATATAAGCTTCAAGGACAAGGAGTTTGTCACTACTTGCTTGAGAATTTAATCTTAACGTGTTCTTTCTTCTGGTTTCCATCATTCTCCGGCTGACAAAACGACTGTTGAGGTATTGCAACCACGAGATAGCTCTGTTGTGGTCTCAAGTGCCGGAAATTGTGTTTGTAATGCAAATCTTAATACAGTCACAATCGTAGAAAATCGTCAAAACACAAAGTGGCCTTCTCCAACAAACATCAAAAATGTTCTCAGCTTAATAGAGCAGGAGTTGAGGTCCTTTTGTTTACTATGGGACTTGGAAACTTCAGACAAATGATTTGTAGCTACATGACCCTTTTTATGCAGATAACCAAGCGCGTGTCACTGGGAACGGCATTCCTGAAATTCACCTGTGTGAGGGATGTTCCTGCAGCAGGACGAGCAACAGTGGGGCCAGGCACCACTTCATCCTAGGCAACCTTTACACCCAGATAGTTTAAGAAGAACGTCGTTTTCTGCAATAACCATCTCCTTGGTTTTAAAACACACTAAAAAACTAACAAGGAAACGGTTCTTTCCATTTTATGCTCAAAGTGTTTACTTGCCCTCTGGGACATTTTCTGCATTCTTATGTATTATGTAAATGAGATCTAAATCTAAAATGTGATTTGTGTACTTGGAAGCATTATGTATTCATCCACATAAGAAGCAATAGCAGATGTTTACAAAGAAGTGCTCTGCTCTCCACACACAGCATTCAACAACTCTTTCTTCCCTAAAATGATGTTCTAAGGTGCAGCAACTGAGAGATACAAAGGGATGAAAGCAAAAAACATATCCTTAAGAAGATGTATTTTTAAGTAGAGTCGATGTTAAGTATGACCTAACATCTGAAGAGATTACAAACTCTTTACTTAAACTGAATTTCCGTTCGTGACAAAAAATTCCTGTACACCCACATGTTTCAACTTCCTATCAGTGAAATAAAAATAATATTTAAAAGCTCAGTAACATAAATGTAGGTTTCTATTTATGACATGCCAATACCCTCAGTGGAGGACATGACACTGTAATTAACAGTTGACTGATTTTTTTTCTGGAGTCGGAGGAAAATGAAATCTAGTACTTACCAGAGATCTTCCGAAGGTGATGTAATCAATTACATCAGAAGCAGAAGCAGTCCCGGGAGAAGGGACATGTTGTGTGAGGACTCCTTCCCCTTAGGTCAGTCTGCAATGTACCAACACTTTGTGATCCCTCATGTTCTCTCTGTCCTTACACATTTTGTCTGACGACTGAAATATGTAGGTTTTCTAGCAGCAGGGACAAAGTTTAAGGAAAGTTTGAACTATTTTGGTTTCAAAGAAACAATGAAAAATTGAGTAGTTTCTAAAGGACTTCATATAGCTGAAGATGTGAAAACCTTTTTGAGCAATTTCTAAAGGACCTCACATAACAAAAGATGCAAAAACTTTTTTTTAACCGATGCAGCCAATACAAACCACCGCTTTTTTTCAGGTTGTTTACATCACTGACCAACCATGGCTAGATTAATTTTCAACCAAGTCACCCTTGAGAACACATTGTCTTCAATTCTGCTTTTTGAGGGGAAAATGTTTTATTTCCAGTAGACCCATTGATTTAAAATTTTACAGGGTTTGTTTGCCAAATGGGTACAGTTAAGTTTGTCTGGAGCGTTGTAATAAAGAGAATAACATCATTAATCTCTTAGACTTTATTTCATCTTCAGCAAGCTGATACGTAGATGGCAACTCTGTAATTTGGTGATTCTTCATGTCCTCGACTGCTCCTATAAATATCTGCGTGATGTTAGAAAGCACATTATGGTTTTGGAAAGGTTAGTTGTATTTCTCTCGGTGAAGTACTAGTACCATGAACAATTCAAAAGTCCTGGTGGACTTTGTTACTGCTGCAGGAATCCCAGACTTTGTTTAAGGTCCAACCAGAGTTTATAAACTCTACAGGACCTCACTGACAGTTTACGAGTTCCACAACATCTCACGTGGATTTGACAAACCCTCAGGAGTCCAGGAGGTTTTATAGCCTCCATAGGAGCTCCTGCTGTTTTATAAACCTTGCAGGAGAACTTGTGTGGGTATATAAACGTATTCAGTAGTCCATCAGGATTTTATAAAATCATCAGGAGCTTTTTATTCTTTGTCACGTCTATCCCCTCACCTCAGGATTCACAGCCTGAACATACAAAACAAACCATCTCTACCCTGACACTTAACATGTTGTAAGATCACCAAGAAGTCCTTTTCATCACACAGTTGTTAGATACCTTCACCCAGCTAGTTCTGCTATGAAAGATCCTAAAGCTCCAACATTTTCATTGTTTTTGAGGACTCACATTCCAGTAAAACAGCAGTTCAGAGTGACATAAGTGCATACAGTGGAAAATTTGATGTCAAGACCTAGAGCAATTTACTGCAAAATTTGAAATCAAACCAAAACGCCAGTTTTCATGGACAAAAGTTAAAACAAACCTGTAAGGAAACCAAGATCAAGTCATTTTGTTGTAAGACATTCACATAAAAGGGTTATAAATCCTCTATGACATGAAAGATTTTGATTTGAACACCATCTGATTCATTTTAAATTTCCATTAGTTTTAATATCCTTACCCAATGAAATATACAGACCTCATGAGAAATTGCATATATTTGTCTGCATAATTTAGAAATATATAACTGTAAAGGTAAAGCTTACAGTAGAAACCTATTAAAATGTTCATTGAAGAAAAAATCTGCAATAATCAGCTTGTGAAGGTAAAAGTGTGCTTTCTAGTTTGCACTAATTTTAATAGGGATTGCCCATTGCCAAACACAGTAGCGAAACTCTGTTATTTATGAATAAAAAATTTATGCTCAAACGCTACTTTTTTTCAATCAGAAGGTGTACACCAAGACTGTAAATGGACCCAGTCCTAGATTCGTTACTTGGAAGAATGTCCTTTCATTATTTTCAGTTTGAGATTCATTGGAGTAGAGGTCAAGACTAAGCCCAGCATTTCCTTGTATTCATTAAAAGTAGTGCTCCTTCTCATTGTTCATCAATTGCTGCTACATCATGTTATGGCAAATATGTTAAATATGGGAACAACCACAACTGATTTTTAGTTGAGTTTAATACCAAGAGCAATGCAAGTTTCTCATCTGGAGACAGACGATTTATGAAACATTACCGATGAACATACACACGACACACACACACACACACGTTCCCCTGATGAGATTAGGAATTAACATCTCCAGAGGAGGCATATGATGTCTGTTAATGTGATATCACACCCCACATATATATTTTTAATGTATGTGAAAATATTGCCTTGGGATTTTTTCCTTTCTCTGCAAGCTTCTCATATTGTACTGAACAAAGATTGCACAGCCATGAGGGTTTTGTTATTATTCTAAATAGTCAGATTTAATAGGCAGATATCATTATATTTTGGGGGGCTAGATGTAGTGGGGTAGAGGCAGCATTAACTTGTTCATTATCACTAAATCTTTGTAATCTGCCTACCTTACTTTTAGTGACCCTGTAGCTGTCATTAAGCACAGAGTGAGCAAACTGGACAAAACCAACATTTGGGAATCCCTTTTTTCTTCTTACTCCTGCTTGTCTATTACTGTATGTGGCCCACCAGCCCAGGATTTAAGCTAGAGAAGACAAGTACAATTCAAATCCACAAAAGACCTATTTTTTCCTCTATGGATTGGAGGGTTTTTTTCCCAGTTTTGGTTGTAGTGATGCATGATATCTTGCCATCATTGGCTTCTCGGTTTTCATAAGCTGTACTCTCTTACTGAAAAATAGAATTTTTAAGGTCAGTTAATGATGAGCCAAACAGCCATAGGACTTCTGTGGACGAGACAGGTTACATACATTTTAGACACACCAGAAAAGTAAATTCTGGCTACACATTCTAGTTCTCTAATATATCTGCCCTTTTTGTAGCTACATCATTTTGGATCACTATAAATTCTGGCAATGAGGAAATTTTGGCAGCTTCCGGGAAAAAAACAACAATGTAAATGCATTTGCGTTTTCTTCCTTTATATCCCCTGATGTATCACATTTCTTTTTCCTCATATTTCTGGGCATTGTGGCAGTGTTTGTGGAGACAGATGGGTCACTATGTGGTGATGAAACATTTTTAATTTTCTTTTTTTTTATATAATTTAAATTCTATTTTATATTTAGCGCTTTCTTTAAGATTACAAACACACACAAGTCCCACGATCAATATAAGATTTCTACTCTTAATTAAAAGAAAGTTGGTTTTTGGTGGGGTTTTTTGTCATTATGACAGCAGGAAAAAGTTCTGGAAACGAACCATAATATACATACAATGTTTTAAATATCATGGGTTTTATACTGTTTCTCATTATTTTCTGGGACTGAGTGCAAAAGCTTTGCGAGTAGCGATATTGCTGTCTTGTCCATGTCTTGTCCTTTAGATTTTTGTCCTTAAGCTCTTCTGAACAGGAATTGTAATGTTCTTTATACTTCTGTGCCTAGCACACTGGGATTGACAAGATTTGGGGCTCTATCAGCTGCCAACATATACAAGTGAAATAAAAAGAGCTGAAAACAAAACAAAGAGTCTCTTTAACATCTTTCATCCTTTGAGTGAGGGGATTTAGAAGAGAAGAAAAACATTAATTCCTCTGCTTTGTAGCTATTGCACTGGGATAGTGGATAGGCAAAGAATAAGGTCTCTTTCATTTAAATAACTATCTTTGTGCATGTCTATACTTCAGACTTCATTGCAGTATGCAGATATCCTAATATACTAACACATGAGCAGTTGTCCTGCTGCAAAAACAGTATTCCTGCTCCTCGCTACCCAAGCTAGGGGGAAAAAAAAATTTAAAAAAACCCAACAAATTTGTAAATCCTTCCAAAGGCTGCAGTGAACTCTGCAAGTTGGATTCTAGGTCTTTCCACATGTTAATATCATCTAATGTGCCCTGTGCATCAGCTGTGACCACAGAGTAGGGCAGCCCTGACTGCTTCCAAGGTACAGTATAGTCTTCAGGAAGGAGAACCTTAAAGCTTCAGGTTTGGTTGTGGAAAAGAAATCATTTTTCTAGTTGTGTAATTAGCTGCTTATCTCACTTTTCTGTTGAATGGGTAAGTCCACTGATCACTTTTCATTCTTTTTTGCAATGAATAACACAATGGGTACTGAAAGATGGAGGGGACACCAGGTGCCTCCCGGCTAAACTGGTAAAGTCCAAATGTTGATGTTTGTCAGGTAAAACCTCTAAACCTCTTGACCGTCATCTGGAAGTAGGCAGTACAAACGTGATGATGATGATGATGAATCAGCTGCGATTATCCTATTTCACCTGAAACCACCAGGCAGATTTCCTTTCTTGTACCTTTATCGTAAAGTAAATCCTTTTCAAGGGGCCAGTGACAACTCTAATGGATAATTTACAATCTACTGAGCTTCTGGATTAAATAACAGTGAGTCTGTAAACCAACAGGCTTCAGAGAAAACACTAGTAATTTGTTTATTGCCCTCCCTCAGTTCCCCAATTACGATTGATCTCCGCTTAGCAGTCTAGTGCTGCTAATTGTTTGGAAAAGAATGAAATGACTTAATCTTTATAGGCATCTTCTAGCCTAGGGTTTGACTTCGTAATTCACTGTGTCAATCTCTCTAAAGCAACGATAAGTGGAGTGCATAGTTACATACTGTACTTTAACAAATACTTAATTTATAAACAGAAAAGCCCAGACAGTCTCTGCTAAGTATCTGACAAAACGGTGCCACTGATGGCATCTGGCTTTATGCCACTGATAGGCAGGCAGAAATAAGCCTAAAAGAGCTCTTGTCTGTGCCGCTGTCCTGGCAAGGCTCACGCTTGAGTCAGAATTTAATCAGCTCTTTATCTCCTTACTGCTTCTAGGGTGTCAATCGCTGCGAGTATTTAACGTGGGGAGGAACCTCTGCAGATGCAATCACTTTGAAAGGTTTCATGAGCTGTTTCTTAATATTATTTTTAGCTGGAGACTGCTTAGCTACAAACACTTGCATTTTCAGAACACAAAGGCACTAGGACTTATGATGATAAGGTCTTAAAATATTATTTTGGAAGGTTTCTGAAGTCTTCAGTATTGAAAATTCAGGATTTGAGGATTTCTATTCTCCTGCTGTTGCTGGATCTCTTTCACACTAATACTGCACAGTCTCTAGTAATTGCAAGTTGCACCAAAAACATCAGTGTACAAGGGGAGTATAACTCTTCACTTTGTGGGTGAGATATTCCTGCCGAAGTCACAAATTCTAGCACCTGCTCCAGTTCAGGTTGGAAAGTCTTCATGTTGTTGAAAACAGTTTTCATAAAAATAAAATAGCTTGGGAATGACCCACTTTTTTATGTTTTTAACCTAGTGGTCAGAGCATTCACTTTTGAGGTAGGAGATCTTGTTCTTCTTGATAAAAGTAGGAAGACGGAGAGAGTAGAAATCCTGTTACTTCTATCCATCTGAATGTTTTTTCTTCGGTGATATTACAAAAAAAAAAAAAAGACAGTCTGCTATTATTCAAGACTTACGTATTTTCTTTCAGTAATCTTATGGTTGACTTGCCCACCTTGCAGGGTCTTTTTTCAGCATCCCATAGGAGCAGGATCCAAAACTCTCCCAATACACTGAATGGTGTGATTTGCATCCTTCTCGAGTCAGTAGATGTATTAATGAAAAAAAAAACAAAAATAAGCAAGATGAGTTTTTGCAGAACTCCTCCTTTCCAGCCCATAGCTGTATTTTAGAATAACCACCAGTAAATCAGTGCTGGATTTGCCTGTATCTCAACAACATTATTTTTGCTTTCAAAACTTATTCTGCATGCTTTCACATCATTGAGGTCTGACAAAGAATCTTACTCCAGTCACTTTTTTCTCATGTTTGCTGTTCTCCAGTCATATAGAGCTACTTCTGGCTCAGATCATGGAATAATTAAACGGCAGGATTGGTTTGTTCCAGATGTATGTTTGCATATGTTCTTTCCCAGGTTTCAACTCCCGTTTTCTGAGTCAACTTGATTATGTTGTGTGGTATAAGCTTAGGGGGCATCAGGAGAAATTATTGCACTTGTCAGAGAATCAGCAGTGGAGGATCAACAGTCAATAAGAGAGGATCATTAGAACTGATTCAGATAGGGTCTCTTGGGATAAAATAGTTGGTCAGAGCAGGAAAATCAGTCTGCTCAAGTATGCTAATAACTCAGTGACAGAGCTTTCCACAGGCTGATTAGTAAGGGATACCTGACAAAGGGGGCTGCAACTTCATAAAAAGGGGAAACTCCTATTGACCACTAAAGAAAGAAAGAGGTCAGAAACAGAAAGGATGGGGAAAAAAGGGGAGGGTGATAGCAGACACGGGGTATTTTTCTGAAAAGTAATAAAAGTTCCAGAGCTTTTATCATTATTTTATGGAAGGGAAATGAGACAGAGGAGAATATCTATGTGTTCTGTGACTGCACCTTTCTGTAAGCCCCAGTGCCCATAAATGTGCTGCTGCAGTACTGTGAAGGGTTAATGCTGGTCCTGGGGTTGACTTCTGCTTTGCATGGGTTAGCATCTGTGTGCAGCAAATGAGACAGAGAAACCACAGAAAGGCAGTGCTGGAGTCCAACAGAAACAGCAAAAACACATGAGCTGACGGGCAGTCAGTTCAAATGGACCGGCAGCTCAGTGCACGTCCATCATGCAAAGCTCAGTTTGGCTTTCGTGACTATTTTCCAATCGCAAGAGATGAACCCGTAAAGTAGGTCAGCTGGCACAGAAGCGAGTGTACATAGCTCCCAACAATTTCAGTTGGTGAAATGAATATACATATCCAGAGCAAGAGTATAATCTTATGTCACGAGTATATTTGATCTAAAATAAATTGCAGTGAAACTTGCACTAAGGAGGAATTCCAGTAGGCAATATCCTCTCTTAAGACTGCTTCAAAGTATCCTCAAGATTTCTAGTACAATTATATCCAGACTTAGTAAAATGCCAACTCCACTTGGCAACTGACTTTTTTTTTATTCATAGTCCCTGGAGTGGTAGCTTAAGACATCCCTCAGTATACTTCACCTGTCTGAAACACTTTCACATGTTCATAGGGCTAAATTAAACTGAAATTACTCTTTTTTTATAATCCACAGCACAGCTCTTAGATAATCCTTAAAATAATTCTGAATAAAAATATTCCATCAAACAAGCTTTCAGCATCTGCTCATTACACTGTCTAAAGTTACTATGCAATATATTTCTAATTCTCTCAATTGTTTTCCTCAGATTTATTCTAATTCTATGTTAATAAGTATGAGTACTAAATTCCTGATGCTTCTGTGGTAAATAATACATTTAAAATCTCAAGTGAAAGGTTTAGATCAGGAAGTAAACTGACTATCTGTAATGTAGTAATGGCTGAGAAAATCTTTGAAAGGTTGTGGATATGTGAGAATGAATTTCCCCAAATTTATGCTTATAAATTTGAATTTGAAATAATATCATCTGAATAGAGATGAACCGCTTAAAAGCATCACATTCACCAAGACTTCAAATTGGATTCTAGTAGAAGGGGGAAACAAAAAAAAGCAGATCATCTGCCCTCCAAAATCCACTTTTCTCTTGTTTCGGTGTTATTCACTACCATTATGAGTAACAGCATAATGTCCTTGATGTTGTTGACAGCCTGCCTTCCCTTCACACTACCGCCCGAAGCACAATGTAATGCCTAATTTGTGTCACATCTGAAATTAGAGCTAAAACTGTGATTCACGGGCCAAATTTTGTGCCTCCAGGTTGCATCTTCGTACCTGCACCCTCACCATGAGATGGTCCCTCTCTTCAAAGAGGTCCTCAGCAGAGCGCTAGCTGGGCACAGGCGTCATGTCACCCTCACCGCTAGATGCTCACCGTCCTCTCGAGCTTTGCCCCTCGGTGCGTTACTGCTGTTATTAGAGGTACCGGCACCAGTGGGGGTCTAGCAGTAACTTTTTGCATTTCTTTGAGTTTGTGGTTCACACTGGACCAAAGCACCTCCAGTTCTGTTTTCAATTTATTTTAATCTTTATTATTAAAATACAGCTGTTATCAGCTACACGCTAATAAGCAAACAATACTGAAAAGGGATTCTGACAAAATAATGTTGTTGAGTGCTACGTTTTCTTGTACATTGAGTTTATTAGGTTGAGGTTCCGAATTGTAAGAAGTCTGAAGCAGCATTAAGCTAACAGTGTTAGGTAACTGTCTCGGAGGTATGAAACAATGAAAAACACAATGAATGTCTATTATTCATACAGTATGAATGCTTTCTAAAGTAACTCAGATGCTTCCTTTTTACTTGATAGTGCTTTTTGTTTCCTCTATTAAATAGTGCTTAAAAACCACAACTTCAGTCAATCAGTAAACAGGACCATTACTTCTAAGTGTTTCAGATTCTGAATCAAGGGTTTCATTTAATTTTCCAAGTGGAATAATGCATATAGATGAGGATGTCAAATTGCAAATAACCTGTATTAGAATGGCGTGTACAGTGCTTATGGTAAGTAATCAACATTATTGACTTAGCTTAGGGATTTAAAATGCTGAAAAACACTAACAGAATAAATTGATTGGAAGAATGGAGATGTGCATCGCTGTGTTAAAGATCTGAAATGAGAGTAAAATGATGCAATAGTATTTTGTAATTCAGAAATATATATGCATAGATATACATATAGGTATATATGGATAATGCCAGTATTATTGATTTAAATTTCCATAGGGACGAAAGAAAGCATACTGACTTTGATTTGAATGGTTATGCTGGGATTCATTATCAATATGTTAAAATAAAAATTGTTGGCTACATCACGCCCCTGCTGAACTTTTTCCATTAGTAGTTAATGGCCATCAAGTCTTACTTTTCATAGTTTTGAATGCTATTTATTTTTTCTTCCTTCTATAATCACCATTGTCACGCTGGAAACCTTTCCAGAGATAATGACAAAATTCAAATGATTCATTTCTAAATCCAAAGACTGTGGACTTGTATCTGTCAGTGGGAGCATTATCACATAATGCTTAGCGATTTCTTGCATTTCAGTTTGAACAGCCAAAGCTGCCATGGTGAAGTGCCTCTCAGCATTTTCATAACGGACCCAGGTCCGAGGTTTTTCTGTAACCCAGAAGTATACGTGGCCAGAGCTCGGAATTGGACTTTTATTCATAGGGTGCTTCAGACTTGTGCCGTAAGCAAGCTTAGCCAGGAAAGATACTGCTGCTTGTAAGGATTTCATTTAGTATTTTCAGCTGTAGGTGAACGTGATCCCTGGATTTGTTTGTTGTTTGTCATTTGTGGGTTCAGTGTATCAAACTCAAAGCATGCCAAAGCCCAGTGGTGATATTCTTGCCCATATTAAAAACCTCTTTAATCCCATAGGTTGTCTTGTTGATTTCATTGAGACTATTCGCTGCGTAAAATATTAATTGCAAGAAGCATACCATGATCTTGTCCTGAGTACATAGAGGCTGCCTGTGTAGGAACCCTGGTTCACAAGTGTTTTCACTGCAGAGTCACCTTGGGTTGATATCTTGTCAGATCTCATAAACATCCCACCCAGCAGCTGGGGGACACAACCTGGAGGGAAACCCGGGCTCCGACGGCCGCTCCTGAGTGGAGGCGGGTGAACATCCCCGTGGTGATGCCACGCCTGGGCTAGGATAAAAGCAGGCGATGCTTATGTTCCTTAAAGGTCTGCTTTCATGGGTTTTTCTTGGTAGAAGTGAGTTGTTAAGTTCTGCAGTCCTCGGCTGACACAGTCGCATGCTGATCCAGGATCACTGCTGCCCTTCTGAATTGGTGTGCAGGGTTTCTGCTGCGTTTTACCCTGTAGGTCACTAGGTTTGTCATGGATAAAGTATTGTCTATCTACCTGTAAATAGGTATAATTTGGAAAGCAGCAGGGGATTTCATGGGATGGAAAGTGCTGTATAATGGCCCAGTCCTGCAATTGTTCCTTGAAGCTATGCTAGTGGTAAGTAGTAATGGGTCAATGCCTCCCTCTGGTTTTGAAAGCATTAGTGGAAATTTTGCCTGAGCAGAAACTGTGCCATTAGGCCTTTGTGTCAGATGCTTTCTATACACCTGTTCTATCATGCAATGCTTGTGCTGTAATAATAATATTATATCATTGCTGTTCACCTATGTTAAGCTACCCTATAAACTGCCCTAGTGAAGTGAATAATCCATTTCCACTACTTTGCATGGCAGACATCGTTTGTAAGCTCACCCAAACACTTACATATATGTATGTCCCTGAGTGTGCATGTGTGGAAATATACATATTAATTACAAATCCCCCTATGTTAGCCTTGCAAATGAAACCATGTTCAGTTAAGCGCGTGAAAGCTGTGATGCATGAAATGCCAGACGTCTTGCTGCCCATGCAACTTAATTTGGACTTCTAGGGTGTCCAGAATATCTACTTAATGATGAAGGGGGAACTTTCTGAAAATTGTAGTCAAATAATTCAATTTTTTTTTTTTTAGCTGATAGGCACAAAAGAACTAAGAACTTTTATGGACAGTGGTAAGGATCAATGTTTCTTAACTTCTAAGTGCTTGACTTTCACCTAACTATTGCTTCTAAATTTTTTCTTAAATCACATTGTCACATGAGTAGCTTCTTCAAGAGAAAAATTAAGAATAAATTGTATCATTAATAGCTGTAAAAAAAAAAAAAAAAAACAAAAATCCCATCCCTACTCCCAGTCCCAGAATTTCTCTTCACAATTGCAAAAACCTTCCTTTCTTTTATATGTCAACAAGTGCTCTTGGGCTTTGTTAGTCCTGGAGTTTACCTTTGGTCAGCAGCTGGCAAAGGTTGCCATTGCAAGAAAAGGAAGGGAAAAATGCGACCGGCCACTGGGCTGGTCAGTGGCATCGAAGTACCTGGTCTCATCCTTCCTCAGCCCGGTCCCCGCAGGGGCTCGCACCCCGTCCAGGTGAGCTGGCAGCTCCCAGACCCTCCCGGGGCAGCTGCGCTGCCTGCAGCTGCCGCCGCGCCGCTCTCCATCCCGCTCGCCTTCGGCGGCGTTGGCAGCCAGCTGCGATTTCCTGGGGAACACGAGCGAGCGAAAGGAAATGGCAATTATCAGCTATTCATATGGCAGCAGAACCTGAATGGGATTTCATGGGACAAATAAAAGAGCACTTCTCCCGCCCAGGAGCCTCTGCCGGCTCAAGCTGTGGAGGTTTTAGAGCTACGAGAATCTTTTATAGTGGAAAGCTGGAGCTCCAGCTTCCCTTGTAGCGTTGGGTTTATTTATCGCCATTCATAATGTTCGATTCAATCAATTCAGCTGTCCACCCTCTACTTTTGGGGTTTGGTGCTCCTGCGCTGTAGCTAACTTAGCCGCTGGTGGCAAGCTGGGTTTATTCCGGGGTGTAGAAATGGCCCAGGAAAGGCCAAAGCTTGTTTCCTTTCCGACTGCTTGCTATTGCGTTTTACCCCTTTCAGCTCTAAGTATTAGCGCATCCATTCAGCTTCTAACTAGGATTGCACAATTTAATTCTTCTCCTCTGGGCTATACAGATGACATGCTTCATATAACAGCAGCTTTAAGCGTATACATCCTTGCAATATATTTGTAACTGGTGCTTCAGATGATCTGAGTACCAGCACTTCTGATGTTTCAAGCCGCATTTGGGCGTTCACCAGGGATCATTTCCCCAGCATGCTGGAAGAGCACTCCGTGAACCTCCTGCCGTGTTTCCCCAGTTGAGACCAATGTTACTGCTGTTACAGAAGAGCTATGCTTCTGTTAGCAATAACGACTCAGTACATTATGGTGGATTTTGCTTTTTCTCCAAGTTCCGTTCGGAGTGGCTAATTCTACCCTCAGTCGGGTTTTCTGGTCGCTTTGCTGCTCTCCTCGCTGTGGTTTGCACATCGTCCTTATCGGGGAAGGTTATGTGGAATTTTATTGCATCCGGTCAGGGTTAATTGAGAAGAGAATTCGTATCTTAATCAGTTTTTAACATGGCAAATTTGACTGTGTGTAGGTGTATAAAAGCTTGGTATTGCGACCTCACTCCGTTATGTGACGGGTCTGCTGCATCCCAAGCACTTTGCCGTGCACAACAGTGGGTTTTGCTCAGCAGCATGATGGGAAAGGCAAGGGTGATAAGCCTTCAAATTTCACTGAATGTGATATAACTTCATAGAACTTTATAATCCTCATTCAGAGGGTATTTATTTTTGCTTATTGGTCATTGTTACTAAGGTTATAATGTTTATTATTGCTATTCACTGTTATATGAACTATATATATTATTTAAATTTACACATGAAGAGCCTGCACCTATGCAATTTCACTTTCTCTCACTTAAATACTCGAGCAGTTTTGAGCACAGTAGGACTTTCAGGTGCCTTAATTTTTCTTTTTTTTTCCCAGGAGATGTGTTCAGACTTACATATCCAGTATTTTAAAAGATTGCAATAAATGAAAGGAAAGTGCTGATGCAAGGCCTACTGCATTGCTCTGTTAAAAAAAAAAAAAAAATTCCAGTTTTTCTTGCTGCCACCATAAGATACTTACAATCTTTAAATATTTTCCAAATAAAAGTGCCAGCACGTTGTCATTTATGGCCAATATTACAGACAGCTAATAAAAGCTGTTTCCATAATATTGTTTTTTCCAACAAAATTTGAAATTTGCAAGAGACCAAATGAACGACTTTCAAATTTGAAGTAAGGAGCAGTAGTATTATTCAGACCAGGTCCTCTAGCATGGAGCTGGGAACTGGTCCCTTGCCTTCGCAGAATTAGTCACAGAAGACCTGTCCAAAGGCATCTTTGCAGTCTCAGCCTTGGACGGAGGCCAGAATTAGGGTAGAAAAATTACACTCCACAGTTCCCCAAGCTAGGATTTGATTCACAGTTGACACCACTTCTTCTCATCGCTGACACACCAAAACACACAATTATGGTATTGAATGTGCGGTACCCTGGCGTGATTTTTTTGAGTTAGCCCATGCTTGCACCACTTGCCAAAAGAGAGCGATTGCCATCACCTGTGAAACAAGGGTTCACCCCCAGCACTATTTTACTACCAGCCTCTCTGCAAGGAACAGGTAGCAAGGGTAGCCTCAAAAAACCTCTTCAGGATTAGGAACTTCCAAAACACAGCAAACTCTTAGAAATCTTGTAAAGAAAAAAAGTATTCCGAGTATAACTAAATGACTTTACAGGAAGACATGCAAAGGGTCTAATTTAGTAACAGCCTGCACCATAAAATATTAGTCAAGTGCTCAGCATAGCCATTAATATTCTTTTAACACAAAGCAATTTCACAGCCTCATTTACTAACTGGAATCTCCCAAGTCTAGTTGGTAATTGTGCTTTTTATTCATCTCGGTAAATTCCATTTAGTGCTTTTTAGCAGTTTCTTAGCATAAATGCATTGAATGTTGTTAAATTGGATTAATAGTTTTATATGTGATGTATGTTATATATACATTTAACTGAAGGTGTTTCAACTCATGACAGTCTTTTTTATAATGCACACTTTCCTTTTTTATTTTTTTTTATTTATTTTTCCCCTCCCACTGGTAATATTTTCATAATAGATATTTATGATATACGGTTTATAAATAGGGGCTTGTAGGGGTCATAAGGTTACAGTCATCTTTAGCTCATTTTACATTGCTTTGACCTAAGGCAAGCTGAGGGATAAAATCTTTTCAGATGGGTTAGAACCTAGATAAATAATTAGAACAGTTGTACAGTTATGTATTTTTTAAATTTACATCTGCCTAATTTTCTTAAAACAGATGCAAAATTGGAGTATTGTGCACTGGCCTCATATTTTAAAACGCTCCTTTGGAGCACATTTTCGGAATTATAAACAGATGTTTTCTTCAGTCTCTCTTGAGTTCCTTCATGATGTTTCATGCAATTTTTTAAGTAAAATCTTGATAAAGACTGAAATTGTTAAATTAGGTATATAGTGCTCAAGTGCTTTCAAATGCTACGGCATTCAGCAGCCGGAGTACATCAGTCAGATCGGTGTGTGTCTATATGAGAGGACTTTTTAGGCTGCAATGTAGGGACTAGTCAGTCAGTACTTGAAAATAGCTGACTGATTAACTGATGTCATCAAGCACCATCCTCAATTATTTTTTGTGTCGTGTTCCCTGCTTTCTTACTGATAAAAGACATGAGAGGGGCAGAAGTGCAGAATCACATAATTGTTCCTCTTTAAGTCCTTTATGGAACAGCATGAGAACACCAGCACAGTAATGGGTCTCAGCACTGGTAAGTAGGGGATGAACAAATAACCTGAGCCTTGTAGACGGCAAAGATGGAGGAGGTGAGGTTCCCATTGCAGGTGCCCTACAAGAAGGAGGAGGAATACAATAGCTCCTATTTGCCTCAGCTCATGCCGGTCCCAATGGTGTGCACCTCTTCATGCATCTCCTGAGCTCCTGTCCTCAAGGATCTGCGTTATTGACAAAGGAAGTTGAATGAAGCTGCAAACAGAGGAAAGAGTAATCCAGAAGTTAAAAAGCCAAGAGCCTGAATGGAAAGGTTCAACTCTGAATCAAGAGCAAAGACTGAGCAGTGTGCCCAGGTGGCCAAGAAGGCCAACGGCATCCTGGCCTGTATCAGAACTAGTGTGGCCAGCAGGAGCAGGGAGGTGATCGTGCCCCTGTACTCGGCACTGGTGAGGCCGCACCTCGAATCCTGTGTTCAGTTTTGGGCACCTCACTCCAAGAAGAACATGGAGGTGCTGGAGCGTGTCCAGAGAAGGGCAGCGAAGCTGGTGAAGGGCCTGGAGCACAAGTCTGATGGGGAGCGGCCGAGGGAACTGGAGGTGTTTAGTCTGGAGAAGAGGAGGCTGAGGGGAGACCTCATCGCGCTCCACAACTACCTGAAGGGAGGTTGTAGTGAGGTGGGGGTTGGTCTCTTCTCCCAAGTAACAGCAATAGGACGAGAGGAAATGGCCTCAAATTGCGCCAGGGGAAGTTTAGGCTGGACATTAGGAGAAATTTCTTTACTGAAAGAGTGGTCAGGCCTTGTGTCCTGGTTCCAGCTGGGACAGGGTTAACTTTCTTCCCAGTAGCCTGGGGGGTGTGCTGTGTTTTGGGTTCGGTGTGAAAGGAGCGTTGATGGCCCATTGATGCTTTGGCTGTTGCTGGGTGATGCTTGCACCGGGAGGGGGGAGCACAGCCGGGGTGGTGGACCCAGCTGGCCAATGGGGTATTCTATACCATGTGACATCATGCTCAGTATAAAAACCAGGTGTGGGGGGGGGGCTCGCCCCCCCGTTCGTGACACGCGGTCAGCGGTCGGTGAGCGGTTCTGTTGTGCATTGCCTGCTTTGTGTATTCTGTTATTGTTGTTGTTCTCACTGTTATTATTACTGTTCTACTTAGTTTTATTTCAATTATTAAACTGTTTTTATCTCAACCCGGGAGCTTTCCTACTTGTGCCCTCCCGATTCTCTCCCCCATCCCACCGGGGGGGGTGATCGAGCGGCTGCGTGGCGTTTATTTTCGCTGGCTGGGGTTAAACCACGACAGTCCTTTTTGGCGCCCAACGTGGGGCACGAAGGGTTGAGATAACGACAGATTATTTAGAACATATTAAGGAATTTATATCTGGTAACATATTCGTTTGTTCTGCACCATGCTCTTGTTTTTACTGTACCTGTTAAAAATTGGAGTTGGGTTTTGTAGTCTGTTGTGCTCTGCCGTGATTAATGATGTTTTGCCTGGGAGATTTGTTACTAAAACGCTGGCATTGGGGGTTATTTGGTATTTGGGATTCGTAATGAAGCCGTTTCTGCATTTCGGGTACCACCTCATGGAGACCATTAGCAATTATACCTTTTCCTCCGAGAGATTTTTTATGGAGGAAATAGAGAATGGCACCCTCACTACCTTCATCTCCTTTGTTAAAATAACTTGCCAGTACCTTGAACATCCCTGGGTAGTTAAGATATATCTCTTGGTACTCCTTGGGAATATTGTTGCGGTTTTCTCCAAGGTTAGTAAGCAATTTAAGAATGTCATCCAGAGATCTGCCCCAAGGTTGGATAGTTATGAGTGGCAGGGCGAGTGGGATAGCATGGGCAAATGCCTAGGGCGATGGGCACCCCCAGTGTTCTGGAACTTTACCCCTGAACAAGTGAAGAACCCTGAAAAATTAGTAGAATATTTGGAAGAAGTATGCTGTCACCCTGGCCATTCCAGGGAGACACAAATCACTACAATGTGCTGGGGCCTGGCCCACGCCTACCGAGCCCTGTTTAACACCACTCAGAACCCCCAAGGGGAAGGAAACGTCTCTGCAGCTGATGACAAAGCAACAGGCCCTGCGGCTACCCCACCCCCCACGGCAAGCACAGCGGCTCCCTCACCCCCCAGGGCAAGCACAGCAGCTACTCCGCCCCCTGCGACAGAGAACCAACCCATGCCGGTATCAGTCGCCCCTATACAAAAAAGAAAATGCACAAGAAAATCAGCTCGTCTAGTAAGGGATGAAGATGAACCAGGGCCATCACGAGAACAGGAGGAGGAGGAGGCAGAACCCGTAAATGAGATGGTGACCACCCGATCCCTATCCCTGGGTGAGCTGCGAGATATGCGAAAAGACTTCAGCCGTCGTCCAGGGGAGCACATTGTCACCTGGCTGCTCCGATGCTGGGATAACGGGGCCAGTAGCCTGGAATTAGAGGGTAGGGAAGCCAAGCAGCTGGGATCCCTTTCTAGGGAAGGGGGCATTGACAAAGCAATTGGACAAGGGGCACAAGTCCTCAGCCTCTGGAGGCGACTCCTGTCAGGTGTGAAGGAAAGGTATCCCTTCAAGGAAGATGTTATATGCCACCCAGGCAAGTGGACCACCATGGAGAGAGGTATCCAGTACCTGAGAGAATTAGCCGTGCTGGAAGTGATTTATGATGACCTGAACAACGAGCAGTTATCCAAAGACCCAGATGAGGTCAAATGCACCCGACCCATGTGGCGGAAGTTTGTACGGAGCGCACCAGCGTCACATGCAAACTCATTGGCAGTAATGACCTGGAGAGATGGAGAGGAACAAACAGTGGATGAACTGGCTGGCCAACTCCGGCAATATGAAGAAAGTCTCTCTTCCTCCCTACGGGCCTGTGTCTCTGCTGTGGAGAAACTGTCTCAGGAGGTCCAGCAAATCAAAGAGGATATGTCCTGCTTCCCCCCTGCACGGGCCAGCGTCTCAGCCATTAGGAGCAAGCGTCCCTCTGCTCAAGAGAGGAGACATCGTGGGTACACACCCCGGGGCACCCTGTGGTTTTACCTGCGTGACCACGGAGAGGACATGAGGAAGTGGGATGGAAAACCTACCTCAGTCCTACAGGCACGGGTACATGAGTTGCAAGGGAAAACAACCACAAAAGGGGGTTCTTCCAGGAAAACCGCTGCTCCGATCTCCAGTGAGTTCCCCAGACAGAGTAGAAGGGCTGATTCCACTTCCGACCTTAACAAAGGGACTTCTGACTCATACTTACAAGAAGTAGATAGCGAATATGATGACCAGGACTAGAGGGGCCCTGCCTCCAGCCAGGTGGAGGAAAGGGACAACCGGGTTTACTGGACTGTGTGGATTCGATGGCCTGGCACATCAGATCCACAAGAATATAAGGCTCTCGTAGACACCGGTGCGCAGTGTACCCTGATGCCATCAGGCTATAAAGGGGCAGAACCCATTTGTATTTCTGGAGTGACAGGGGGATCCCAAGAGTTAACTGTGTTGGAGGCCGAAGTGAGCCTAACCGGGAACGAGTGGCAGAAGCACCCCATTGTGACTGGCCCAGAGGCTCCGTGCATCCTTGGCATAGACTACCTCAGGAGAGGGTATTTCAAGGACCCAAAAGGGTACCGGTGGGCTTTTGGTATAGCTGCCCTGGAGACGGAGGAAATTAAACAGCTGTCCACCTTGCCCGGTCTTTCAGAGGATCCTTCTGTTGTGGGGTTGTTAAAGGTCCAAGAACAACAGGTGCCGATCGCTACCACAACAGTGCACCGGCGGCAATACCGCACCAACCGAGACTCCTTGATCCCCATCCATGTGCTGATTCGTCGACTGGAGAGCCAAGGAGTGATCAGCAAGACTCGCTCACCCTTTAACAGTCCCATATGGCCAGTGCGAAAGTCCAATGGAGAGTGGAGGCTAACAGTAGACTACCGTGGCCTGAACGAAGTGACGCCACCACTGAGTGCTGCCGTGCCGGACATGCTGGAACTTCAATACGAACTGGAGTCAAAGGCAGCCAAGTGGTACGCCACCATTGATATCGCTAATGCATTCTTCTCCATCCCTTTGGCGGCAGAGTGCAGGCCACAGTTTGCTTTCACTTGGAGGGGTGTCCAGTACACCTGGAACCGACTGCCCCAGGGGTGGAAACACAGCCCTACCATTTGCCATGGACTGATCCACACCGCACTGGAACAGGGTGAGGCTCCAGAACACCTGCAATACATTGATGACATCATCGTGTGGGGCAACACAGCAGAGGAAGTTTTCAAGAAAGGGGAGAGAATAGTCCAAATCCTTCTGAAGGCCGGCTTTGCAATAAAACGAAGTAAGGTCAAGGGACCTGCACAGGAGATCCAGTTTTTAGGAATAAAATGGCAAGATGGACGTCGTCAGATCCCAACAGATGTGATCAATAAAATAACAGCCATGTCTCCACCAACTAACAAAAAGGAAACGCAAGCTTTCTTAGGCGTTGTGGGCTTTTGGAGAATGCATATTCCAAATTACAGTCAGATCGTAAGCCCTCTCTATCACGTGACCAGGAAGAAGAACGACTTCAGATGGGGCCCTGAGCAACGACAAGCATTTGAGCAAATTAAACAGGAGATAGTTCAGGCAGTAGCCCTTGGGCCAGTCCGGGCAGGACAAGATGTGAAGAATGTGCTCTACACCGCAGCCGGGGAGAATGGCCCTACCTGGAGCCTCTGGCAGAAAGCACCAGGGGAGACTCGAGGTCGACCCTTAGGGTTCTGGAGTCGGGGATACAGAGGATCCGAGGCCCGCTACACTCCAACTGAGAAGGAGATATTGGCAGCATATGAAGGGGTTCAAGCTGCTTCGGAAGTGGTTGGCACTGAAGCACAGCTCCTCCTGGCACCCCGACTGCCGGTGCTGGGCTGGATGTTCAAAGGGAGCGTCCCCTCTACACATCATGCAACCGATGCTACGTGGAGTAAGTGGGTCGCGCTGATCACACAACGGGCCCGAATAGGAAACCCCAGTCGCCCAGGAATCTTGGAGGTGATCACGAACTGGCCAGAAGGCAAAGATTTTGGGATATCCCCAGAGGAGGAGGTGATGCGTGCTGAAGAGGCCCCACCATATAACAAACTACCAGAAAACGAGAAGCAATATGCCCTGTTCACGGATGGGTCCTGTCGCCTTGTGGGAAAACATCGGAGATGGAAGGCTGCGGTATGGAGTCCCATACGCCAAGTTGCAGAAACTGCTGAAGGAGAAGGTGAATCGAGTCAGTTTGCAGAGGTGAAAGCCATCCAGCTGGCCTTGGGCATTGCCGAACGAGAAAAATGGCCAGTGCTTTATCTCTATACTGACTCATGGATGGTGGCAAATGCCCTGTGGGGGTGGTTGCAGCAGTGGAAGCAGAACAACTGGCAGCGCAGAGGTAAACCCATCTGGGCTGCCGCATTGTGGCAAGATATTGCTGCCCAGGTAGAGAACCTGACTGTAAAAGTACGTCACGTAGATGCTCACGTACCCAAGAGTCGGGCCAGTGAAGAGCACCAAAACAACCAGCAGGTGGATCAGGCTGCCAAGATCGAAGTAGCTCAGGTAGATCTGGACTGGCAACATAAAGGTGAATTATTTATAGCTCGGTGGGCCCATGACACTTCAGGCCACCAAGGGCGAGATGCAACATATAGATGGGCTCGTGATCGAGGGGTGGACTTAACCATGGACACTATTGCACAGGTCATCCACGAATGTGAAACATGCGCTGCAATCAAGCAAGCCAAACGAGTAAAGCCTCTTTGGTATGGAGGACGATGGTTGAAGTATAAATATGGGGAGGCTTGGCAGATTGATTATATCACGCTCCCACAAACCCGACAGGGCAAGCGCTATGTGCTCACCATGGTGGAAGTAACCTCAGGATGGCTGGAAACATACCCTGTGCCCCATGCCACCGCCCGGAACACCATCCTGGGCCTTGAAAAGCAAATCCTGTGGCGACATGGCACCCCAGAAAGAATTGAGTCAGACAACGGGACTCACTTCCGAAACGCCCTCATAGACACCTGGGCCAAAGAGCACGGCATTGAGTGGGTCTATCACATCCCCTACCATGCACCAGCCTCCGGAAAAATTGAACGATACAACGGGCTGCTAAAGACAACACTGAGGGCAATGGGTGGTGGGACATTCAAGCATTGGGACACACATTTAGCAAAGGCCACCTGGTTAGTGAACACTAGGGGATCTGTCACTCGAGCTGGCCCTGCCCAATCCAAACCCTTACGTGCTGTAGAGGGGGATAAAGTCCCTGTCGTGCATATGAGGAATATGCTGGGGAAGACAGTCTGGGTTGCTCCTGCCTCTGGCAAGGGAAAACCCATCCGTGGGATTGCTTTTGCTCAGGGGCCTGGGTGCACTTGGTGGGTGATGAGAAAGGATGGGGAAGTCCGGTGTGTACCTCAGGGGGATTTAATTTTGGGTGAAAATAGCCAATGAACTGAATTGTACGATGTTAGTTATTACATAGTACTGTATGTCATCACTTTTATGGTTACCATATGCCATATTAACAGTATTACAGTAAGAATCACCCAGATTAATTTAGGATGAACGCCGATGAAACTGAGCAAGGTGCAACAATGATAGAACCGGACGAGCGCCCAGAACTGGCCTCCGCATGCAAGAGCCCAACACCACACACCATCTCTCCTGCCCTGCAAGACTGTTACGACAGGTGGAACCCGAAGTCATGGACTAAATGAACTCAACGGACGTTTTAGAGGGATGGCCCATGGACTAAGGGAATGATATCTCTGTGTGTGTATATATCAAAAGGCAGGAAAAAGTAGCGGTGACTAATTGGAATGTATGGAAAATGTGAGACCTGGGCATGATGTAGATGGTATAGAATAAGGGGTGGATATTGTCCTGGTTCCAGCTGGGACAGGGTTAACTTTCTTCCCAGTAGCCTGGGGGGTGTGCTGTGTTTTGGGTTCGGTGTGAAAGGAGCGTTGATGGCCCATTGATGCTTTGGCTGTTGCTGGGTGATGCTTGCACCGGGAGGGGGGAGCACAGCCGGGGTGGTGGACCCAGCTGGCCAATGGGGTATTCTATACCATGTGACATCATGCTCAGTATAAAAACCAGGTGTGGGGGGGGGGCTCGCCCCCCCGTTCGTGACACGCGGTCAGCGGTCGGTGAGCGGTTCTGTTGTGCATTGCCTGCTTTGTGTATTCTGTTATTGTTGTTGTTCTCACTGTTATTATTACTGTTCTACTTAGTTTTATTTCAATTATTAAACTGTTTTTATCTCAACCCGGGAGCTTTCCTACTTGTGCCCTCCCGATTCTCTCCCCCATCCCACCGGGGGGGGTGATCGAGCGGCTGCGTGGCGTTTATTTTCGCTGGCTGGGGTTAAACCACGACACCTTGGAACAGGCTGCCCAGAGAAGTGGTGGAGTCACCATCCCTGGAAGTATTTAAAAGATGTGTAGATGAGGCGGTTAGGGACGGGGTTTAGTGGCAACGGTGGTGTTGAGGTGATGGTTGGATTGGATGATCTCAGAGGTCTTTTCCAACCTTAATGATTCTATGATTCTATGATGAGAAATACAAGATAGAGTCCCAGTAAAAATATTTATATACATACATATATATATATATATTTATAAACACTTGTTGTCATATTTTCAACCATAGGTGGGAGACAAGCAGCAAACACAAAAATGGTTTGTGGATCCCACCGACATCTGTTTGGGTTGATCTGTATCCCTTGTTCTGGCTTCCCTGCTTGTGAAGAAGGGTCCAATCCTAACTTCCATGGTATATTTAACACGTACTCCAATGTTTTGAAATACCAGCTCTTTTATAAGAGCCATAATTGTTAGAATATTATTTAGGTACATCTCATGCACTTTTCTAGAAACTATTGTGGAAAGTGTAAACAAATGTGGGAAAAACTCCTTAAAGTGTAAGGTACTGTAATTTGTTGTATCCCTTCAGTTTTTGCAAGTCTTTCTCCATCTCCGAGGATGTGGCGCAGCAAATATGTCTGTGCTCTCACATTTCTGTGAGTTTCCAACACCCGCTGCAGTTTGGAAAACCCCCTTTATGTTCCGAAAGCTGCTGACAAGACTGAAAACCGATCCATTATTGGGCATAGGTTTCAGAGCACGAGCTATCGCTAGATGCGGCAACTGTAACTTACGCATCCTTCTGCAACAAATAAGGCTGCTTTTTAAACAAGCTGATGTCACAAGAGCATATGTCTTTTGTGTTATTTAATGATCTATGGCAAACAGTTGGGCATAGAAAAATATTCTGCTTTGGAGACGTGAGGTGTTGTTGATGAAAAGTAACATGAAGTAAGCTGTAATGGTCAGGGATGAACTCACCAAAGGCAGGAGGAGGAAGGAAGAACTCACTGCTACCATTTTTCTTCATCGAGGAAGTCTATACAGTCTGGTTTCTTTCTTCAAACCGAGCTAAGAGTGTCCCGACAGCTCAGCTCTAGTTTCCATCTCAATATTGTTGTACAACAAAATGAGACTGTTCACTCCTAAGAAATATCACTGGCTTTGTTCCCAGGGCGAACAGTCCCATTTCTGATGACTGTCATGCACTAATAAAAGTTGAGTGATATTTGTAATCCTTTATTTTCTTTCATTTGAGGGATAGAAGCAATGAATCAATTTTAATCCTCCAGTTTTCCACTTCAGAAAACAGTTTCCATCTTTGTTTCAATTCAAAAAGTAGTCTTATTATTTGCATACAGAGCATATTTTATTATGATGGTTTTATCTCTGAAATCTGTAACATTTTATTACTGTACTAGGGACAGGTATCAGTGATGTATTTCTTTCTTGCATGCAGCAATCCATTATAGGTGGTGTATTTCCTGCATTAGGAATTATCATTGATAAAATACACAAAACTCACGTGAATTGGCATTGAAGACAAAGCAAGCTCAATTTTTTGAGTGCAAAATGTCAGCCTATGTACACTGCTTTGGCCTATTTTTGTTTTTATTTAAATATTGTGATTTTTCTTTACTTTGTAGTTAAGGAGGAATTGTAACTACATGGTGGGATCCTGTCCAGCTGAAATCGATGCTTTAGAAATAGAACGATGCTAGAGTACAGTATGATCTCTTCAAGCTTCAGACCAAACTTCAGACCTTGACAATCACAAGTCAATATGTGGAGGCAGACAGGCAGGGAGACCTAAGAATTGATTGTTGACTACGCTGACAGATCTCATTCATGACTTTTGCTGTGATTAAAGGAGGTTTCTTTTTTCTTAAATAACCACAGCAATTAATTTGGAATTAGAAGTACCATTGGAATACAAAATCATGACCAACAGAAAAATTGAAGCATATTGTTTCTGTCAGCTGAGATGTTTTTTCTTCCATACTATGCTTGACAGTAGTTTATATCCCTTGCCAGAATGCTGCCAAAAATCTTTTAAGACCTTTCCATTTTTCTTTGTTGGAAGAGCATCATAAAAGTTGGATGGAAGACAGAAATCCTCCCATATGCCCTGTAATCTTTAATTTCGGAAAATTCAAGTTCTTACTCTATTTTTGCATTGCCTACTGTCTTGATCAAGCAATCCTACCAGGTTCCAGAATATGATCATTCCAGAATCTTAATCAGGATGACTTAAGTTTGGGGGTTGTTTTTTATTCCTGTTCATTTTGAGCTTCATGGCCTCATACTGACAGTGCTACAGGTAGCATAAGGGAGCTAATTTAATTACATAAAAGTCAAAGAGATAAAGTGGAGGAAATTAAGACAATTATAGTTTCCTCTGCTGAGGAGGAAAAGAGGGAAATGTGTTTTTCTGATTAATAAAATATTGTTCGATACTTAACTTAAGGTAAAATAATGCTAATAGAAAGAGTGGATATCACTGCCTGGTAAGAAGCAGATTCTTTTCTACTTCTCAAAAAAGAATTATTCACTTATGATAACTAGCCCCTCTGTTACTTCACAGACTATTAATAAAGAGATTGCCACCACTTGTGGCGTTCTTTTAATTAACTGTTGCCACCTTTTTAGTACAAGGCTTTAAAGAAAGGATTGATCTTCTCATGAATGAGAAACTTTTTTTTTCTGTCTGTTGTAGTTATATTTGTGGAATACATGTTGCAGTCTGTCTTACAAGGCAAAATGCATGTTAAATACTTACGCACATGCAAACCTTGTGCTTTACTTCAACAAAAAAATCATCTGTGCAAGTGATGAAAACTCCTTTTCTGTGAGCCCCTGGGTCAAGAGCATTTTAGTGTAATGGGAATACAAAAGAAGGTGTGTGTCTGTGCGTATTCACTGAAATAACTATTCATCTAGCTCTCTAGGTAGCCCATATCAGTATAAAAATCAGAAAATTTTTAATTTTTTACTTAATAGTTCCTTCATTTTTTCCTGAAGGATGTTGTCACTAACCTGCTTTCACCTGTGACAGCCACAGGTAAATCTCAGATTAAAATTTCTGTTCCAATCTAAAATGGATCCTTTCTAATATTGCCCGAGGCTGCTTAGGTTATGAATTTTGTCGTGTGTTAGGATACTCTTCAGCGATAAGAAAAGAGCAGAGATTAGATATGTTCCAAGCTGTGTATATGTTCTCTCTTTCAAACAGCTGAGAGAAACAGCCTTTAAAGGAATGTTTCAAATTTTTTTTTCCTGAATTGATATGTGGTGTATTTCTTTCTTACACAAGGTGACAGCATGTGTGAGATGTAAAGACTAGTTTGCTCAGGCAATTACCCCTTGTTGATAGCAGATTATTTCCTCTGGCAAACTTGAAAATAACTTGTTGGTGTATAAGTTACTGCTGTTCTGGGGATGCAGTAATTTACTCTCCTGTCTCTTTTATGAGCACATTTATTTTAATCAGTAGAGTTTGGAATGGCTCTTTTTCATCTAACTCCATTTCTTTTGGAGTTATGCACCCTCTTATAATGTAACAAAGGAGAGTGCATTTGCACACACAGGAGAAAAGAGATTTGATGTATTGCAGAAGAGCATTCCTTATATAGGAAATCATATCCCATGCTCTTTTTCCGTGTAAAGAATGTAGCATTCATTTTCTACAGCAGTGGCCCAAATTATTTTTCTGAATAAGGCAATGTTTCACCTCAGTGAGTTACCAGACATTATCACTCACAGCTGAGAACAGTGTCTCAGAAAAAAGTGATCACATGCAATTGGGCTATAGGATTGTGCCACAGAAAATCAAGACTTGATTTCTTTTGGGCTGTTTGCTTATTTCTGTTTCTTTCTTTTTTTTTTTTTTTTACTTTAAAAGCTTTAAAATAAAATATGCATTTTGTGGAGCATCTAATGATGGGATATTTTGCAGAAAAGATCACACACCATAAATGAAAAGACACCTGTCAAACAAAATGCTTATTGTACACTTGAACGTGAAAACAGAAAAGAAAGTGAAAATTAAAACCCCCTGGCTGGAGAGCTTTCGCAATGTAGAGACATTTAGAATTTTATTCTACTATCTAAACCTCCAGACTCATTTCACTGAAGTATGCGGAGCTATTTCCATGGCAAGGTACTATTTCAGCCGAGTGTAGCAGACACTGGCCTAAATATGAAGTAAAAATGTACCTCGTAATCGTTTGCATAGCTTTGGCCAATATACAATTATAACATCATTGATAAAATATTAACACCAAAACTATCACAGTACCTAGTTAAATACATTAATAATTGAAAACATTGCCAAACAAGCATGTTTTCAGTTCCTGCTTAAAAATTAAGAGCCTTCCTTGATGCATGTGAATAGCCCACATTAAAATTAATGGTACTTTTGTGAACATTATAGCTTTTTAGAATAGGAAATAAGCATTATCACACACCCTATGGGGCAACTGTTGCTAAATATTAACCTTTTTAGTAACCTCACTGTGCTGTGGACTCTCAACGTTTTTGCATGTATCTCACCAGACTTATGTTTTGTTTGCTTAGTGCTGTCATCACTTCTGCTGATATTCCTCTTCATTCTGTTGAACCAAATCAGAATTTTTCTGCACGGCATGCTTAAAAAACAAGTGCTAAAGCAAGCTTTGCATCCACGTCCCTGTGCACTCTGGTGAAGTATACTCTGCCCTTAATCTGTTTTGTTTGCAGAAGTTACATTTATTTTCCTGTGATATGTGACTCTCTTCAGAGATCTATTATGGTCGATTCGTGATTCAATAGTCATATGCTGTATGTTGGAGATACGATTAGTTCCCATAATTTGTCTTTTTCTCCTAACGTTGCTGATACATGTCCTCCATTACTGGTATGTCCTGATTCTGAGGGGAAAAAATTTAGATCTGTGAGTATTTCTATTTATATCCCTTCTTGTCGGTAAGAATACTAGTTATTTCCCTGTCACAAAATGACCTGTTGATACTTGTTGATTCCATGCAATGTCAGTTGCTTAATTTAATTAAAGACTTCTGCATTTTTTTCCTAAGAATTCACATGCAAGTGTATCACAAACAGTTTCTGATTAAAAGCTATAGTGGGAATATTTTGAGATACAAAAAAGTTGCATGCATTTTTTTCTAATCTTTCTCTACATTTTAACATTATGGTCTGTGCTAGAACAGCCAGGCAGAAGTGCCAAAATATCAGAACACAAGGAGCTGTCATGGCTGTGACTTAATCAAGCCTGGAAAATAACTGCAATATACCATGCAAAGATGTTATCGTTTCTCGGCACATTGTTGAGAATTAAGAAACTTCAACAGAATATACAAGGCCTACAAAGTCATCCAAAGTCACTTTGACATTAACCTAAGACCAGGAGAGTTTGAAACAGTGAAGAAAATCTTGCAGGAACTCATACATTTGCTGTGCATTCACGTTGGAGGTGTACGAGGAGCAGTAAATGTTAGAATAAAAAGCCAATTCTCATGGACATTATTTCTGAAATATCGAAAGGAAAACCAGGTAAATCCCACCAGCGGGGAACAGAGCACGGCACTGAAATGGCAGCTCACAGCTGAAAGGCAAATTGGTGTCAGGCTGAAACCGAGGAAGACCAGACTTTGAAGAAGAGTGACTGCCAAGTATGATCAACATTCCCCTCACAGTGATGGCAATATGTGATGATAAAACACCAAAACTATTTATCACATTGAAATCCATGTGAAGTTCAATACGAACACTGAAATCTTCCGGAGTCAGTTCTGGTTGAGAAGGACTTGAGACACTCTTGTGATGGAGTGTTTCGCCAAGGACACTAAGAAAAGGTTATAACTGCAGATTTGAAACAGAGAAATAGCAGAAAAAAAATCCTTCAGAACAGTTGATGTACTTCCATTTTTAAAGATTGTTTTCCTGGTCTACTATAGACCATATATTCCCCTTTTTGAGTAAAACCCCATGGGAAGGTAAGCACAGGCATCATGTACTTGTGCAACCCTTGAAAAGTTTGATACATCACTCCCTTCGAACGAGAAGGCTGATGCCTGTGGAAGGAAGGCAGCTAGCATTTTCAATATAGCATGGTGTCCCAATGTGCTCCCTCTTTGAGGTGTACGTTCAGTTGCACTCAATTCAACTGCCGTGTAGACCTTCAAGACCAGAGGTGAGATCTCACCTCATGATCTTTTTGCCACCCCTGACTTGTTCAAAGCCTCTAAGGAAGACAGAACCCACAGATAGGAACTTCTGCTCATCAGAGCAGCGGTGGCTTACAGTGAAGATCACACAAGATGTTTGCAGCATGATGCTATGGAAGTATGACACAGCGAAGAGCTGAATTTCACAGCTTTTCCAGGACCATGTCTACTTGAGTGGAGTGAAACTTCCACATAATCAGCTATCCAGAGTCTATCATTTGTCACACACTGAACAAAGCCCTTTTTCAATGGTGGGGAACCAGTCGTCCTGAACACAAAAGGGCTTTTTCATGTCCTTCTGTGTATGAATAGGTTAGTATGTCTTTAAATTGTTTGTGAGCCCTCTAGCTCTGCATTCAGTGTTGTAGGCAAGAAACAGCCAGAATACGAGACTAACTAGGGCCTGAATATTTGTGAATAACCCATCAAAGACATTTATTTGAAGCCTACTCTGTTGATGTGGTTTTCTCGCATTCGGTAAAGGCATCAAGGATACAACATTTCTTTACTGACGCATATTGAGTAAGACAGACAATCACCTTGTCTTCTTTCAGTAAAAAAGTGAATAGATCTCCCTCGCAGCAATTACAAATATTTTTTTTGTGTATAATAGTCCTATGAGTAACAGTGCAATGCAGGATATGCTTACAGTTCACACAATCTTTTAAATAGTATTTTTGCACCTTTTTGTGTGATACTTTCCTAAGGTTCTATACCCTGGGGGACATTGGTCACTGGGAAACAAATAAAAGCAACAAAACCAAAAACCTCTCTGTATGAGCATTTTACAAATTGGTGATGGATTTTACACTTTCCTGCTATGTGCCAGACAGGAGAGAATGGACCAGCATGAGAGTCTGCAAGCAAGTCAGCAAAACTGCAAATGGAAGATGAGTATGGCACTGGCAAAGCAGTGAGATCCAGGGCTGGGTGACAGACTGGATGTAACCAAGGTGTTTGAAAGGAGAAGACTTTTTCTCTTCCTTGGAAGCACTTACAACCTAGACAGAAGAGACTCGAGTCCTCTTTTCTTGTTTTCACGGGTCAAATACCCATGAACTGGTTTGTTTCCAAGCAAAACTTTGTTTCGTTTGGTTTCTAACATGAGAGCACCTACCACTGTGAACATTGCTACAGCTGGCATAGACTCTGCGATAACTGAAGCACAGGAGAGTCTTCCATTTCATCTGCAAGGAAGCATTTAACCTCAAAATGTCAAGCATATTTCATTTATATAAGCAGAAGATGAGTGTAGATTTCAGTATACTTAAAACAGCAACTTCCAGGTATCACTGAGAGGACAACATTAAAGCTTGTCCGCTTTGCATTTCTGTTTACAGATTTTTGTCTTCTGTCAGTAGCCTATTTGTACTTTGCAAACCTTCAGCAGACTCAGTGCCTGATCACTTTGAATGGCCTGAGCTCTTAAATCTGTCCATGAGCAGATCCGTAGAGGAAGCTAAATGCATTTGCTGAGCTCATGAAGACTCCAGAGAGATCAGTATTTGTAGCTGGCAATTTGAGATTAAATGTTGCTCTGAGATACTGTGTAAAAACGCCCGTGTGTTTATTTTGAGAAGTCAGAAGTGTTCACAGGCAGTAAGCCTCGACAATAGGTCTAAAATACAGAATGGCATCAAAACACAGTCTCACTTGGAAAAAATTAACTGGAATCATTGTCCAGGTCAAAACTATCCTTTGGACTAGCAAGAATATTTCAAGAAGACTAAAGGAGGTAGGAAAATATCAGACTCGAGGGAAACTGAACTAGTCTGTGGGAATATTTTCTTTGGCGTTTAGAAGTTAGGCCTTTTGGAACCGCTGTACTTCAGACCCGTCCAAAGTGAGGACTTCACTCTCCTCTTACCTCCCACCTGGGACTCACTGTGCTGGTGACGACCGGCAGTGTTTGGCCCTGAGGACCTGTCAGTAAAGGGGAGCTGTGGCAAAGTTAGCATGGATGCAGGATTTTAAGTGCTTTTAAGAGTTTTCATCAAGGGTGTAAACAATCTTCTCATGGTCTCCCTCCATTCCTTACAAATAAAGTGTTTTAAAGGGATAATGTTCCATGCATGAATAGTTAGGCTTTTTAGTGCCTACTATTACCTGTGGTTCAGGTTCTCTGAAGCCTCAATTGACTGTTTAATTATTACTCATAACGCTTTCACAGATAAGTGTTTCCCAGTGTTTGGAGCTGATGCAGGTGGGTGACGGTGAACATCCACTTCCACTTATAAGCACCACTGCACATTGGATTGGGACGATCCTAAACGGGATTTTGTTTCTCTGCTACTGATCTTCTGTGTGGTCCTCTCCAAGCCATTTTACTTTGTTCTGCGGTGTGACACACCAATCTAGACCAGAAGGTTACTATGGCAGCTGCAGCAACTATTCTGCCAGGTGTTGCTTTAGATGCTCCAACTTGGGGTGGTGCAACCACAAAACAAGTAAGTCTTGCGAGATTTCTTGGTGTGTTTGATGTAATTATGACTACAGAATAATAGGTTGGTTGTGAATATTGTATCCATGTTTGTGCACAAATATAAAAACACATATGCAGCATGTATATTTTACATGCACATTTATGTATATGCACAGATTTCTACCGCTGTGTTTATTTATGTAGCTATATATGTACGTGCAATTAGTGCCACTGTATTGGAGATTCAAGTAACCTTTATGTAATACATCAGAAATCAAAGCAAATATCTTGCTACTCTGTGTAGTTCTCTTACCCTTTCAAAACAAGCCTCATGATGAAGGCAATACTTAGCTAATTAATTATGTTTTGTCCTTGTTGCCAGATTTAACCTACAGCATTGTCTTAGGCGGTATACCAAGACCAGAAAGATAATGACAGATGCATTGTGACATTCCCAGTGCAAATCATGTTACAGTCCTCCTAGTACTAATTTTGCCAGCCAAAGCAAAGGTAATGCTTCTAAATAATAGCTAAGCAAAACCATTATAGCGCATTACTAGCAGGTATGGAGGGCTCCTATGGCTCATTTATAACAATGCGAAGCCGCAGAGCTGTTATCTTTATCAGAACGATTTTCTCTGGTTTGTGATTTGTGACACCAGCAAACAAGCAATCCCGCGCGCAGCCTCGGCACCAGCAGCAGTTCGGGATCAATGTGGGTGTTAATGACATTGTGAGTAGATAAATACAGGGGCAGGAATCCAAATCCCACAACGGCCCTCTTGCAGTTAATGCCATCTCTGCAAATGGCATATTCTTGGAGCGAGTCCAGGAGCCGTGGTCACAAGATGAACTTTCCCTGACTTTGCCATGCATTAACATCCAGCGCACCCAGGGATCCGCAGCCGTTGCTTATGAATCACTCCGAGGCCCCTACGTGTATTTTCTGAATAAGTGTCAGCAAACGTGTTCTGCCCACGCTAAAGAGTACAATTGTTTAACACTTTGTCAGGCAGTTACCGTGGGTTGTATCAACACACGAGGATGTGTCTTTTATAATTTAGTTGGAATGGATTTTTGACCCATGAATCAATGAGCGGGTTGCAGACTGAGGAGTATTTGCTTCCTGAAAGGCTGTATGATATTAGCAAGGTCAGTTTACTGTCATTTTTTTTTTTAATCGGGAAAAAAAAAATACTTAAGGGGCATTTAACATATTTTGACAAGGTGACCCACAATTATCCATTAGTGTTGTATTTGTCTAAGCCCTTCTGCATTGATATGCAAGGACCATGTAATAGTTCATTGATGTCCCACTTGGGGGTGGGGAATAAGGCAAGTGGGACTTCTCCAAGGTCTTTCACAGCCAGAATGCATCTAGCTATTGCTGTATTGATTAAACATTTGGATAGTTAATCAACACAGCTCAGCCCTTTTAACCTGCCATGTGCGGTATACAAAAAAAAGGAGCCATGAGGATGCAATTTTTTTTTTTTCAAATTTAACACAAAAACATATCTTAGTAGACAATAAGGACACAGAAGATATTGAGTTAGACATGGTCCCTGATTCAAATACCAAGCTGCAACACAACCTTGAAGTGTTAGGCAGAGGCAGTGTTATGCTAATTCCTGCAAGTTTTATCTGGAGCGATCATAAACTGCACGTTCACTGAAGGAGGCAATATTTTTACTTTTTTCCCACACTGAAGAGAAGCTAAAGCTAAATTCCCAGTTCTTCAGTTGCTGAGGATTTTATTCAGTTCTACCACACCTGTGAAACAAGGTATTTTTGGAGGGTGGGGAGAGTTTCACCTGTAATGTGTAGAACTCATGAAATTATATCAGAATTATTTTGTTATTTCCATGAATTATTGCAGGGATGCATGGGAGAGAAGCCCAAAACAGACACCAACCACCTGGAATGGCAGTTGGAGTCATTTTGCTGCTATCTCTACTTCCTTCACTGCATGACCTCCACAGCATCAGAAACAGAGAGGTCTATTCTCAGCTGCAGTGAAGTCTCATAATTGCACTGGCTTCAAAGGGTCCAGAGGATTTACACCAGCTGGAGATAGGACAAGAGGGGCTTTTGGTACCTGGGAGAGCCTGCAAAGAAGTCCCCTTTTTTGTTACTGGCTCTCTGTGAGATGAGAAATAGTCTGACTTGAGCCAGCTATGGATTGCACCGGTTGATGAAGAGCCTGGCTGAGAAGGAGGATCACAGGTCCCTTTCCCACCTGCACGGTCTTTTTAGCTGTGAACCTGCCCGTTGCATTAAGGATTTGTTGCAGTTGGAAGTGCCAGCTCCCATTTCTCATTAACCACCATACCTCTGCAAATAAACTCTGCTCTGGGTATGCGTTCATTTGCACCCATGAAGGTTGTCCTTAGTTTGAATATTGAGAATGTAGCACCAGAGCCTCTGTACATGGACTTGACCGAAAGAAAGGTTAATAGAGCAGGGGGGCAGAGCAAAACTGCAAAATAAAGGTATTGCTACAAGTCTATTTAAACTATTTTAACTGAGAAGATCAGTAAACGGTCTTACGTTGCATTATATATTAAGCACTAATGTGTAACTCTACAGAGTAAGTGTCTTATAATGCACTAGTTTAATTGGAATAATTTGCATATAAAAGTACTTGGGAAAGATGAAGGAAAAAACCAGCTGTTTCATTCCTGTGGTCTATCGCAGTACTGTTTTGGGAGTGTGGCTAAGCTGTATGCCATAGATGAACTAAACCCAAATAGACTTGGGTTGTAATTTTCTCTCCTTGGAGAGTGGAGTGGTGGCCATGTATCCATACAATGCATTATAAGAAAGAAATTAATGGCCCAAATGTAATGCTTATCTATGTTCTGAGTATATGTGGAAGGACTTGTGTGACTCAAAAAAACAGGTATCTTGTTAGCAGGCAGTGTTGACCGTGCTAATAGAACTGAATTTCTGAGAATGTCTGCTGTGAACTAAACTTTAACCAGCGGCTAACCTACACATTTGTTTAGGTAGCAGAAGATCTTTAACTTCTCTCCAGTTAAGCTACCTTCTTAAGAATTACTGGGCAATTTCTAGATGGGGGTAGAAAGTGACCCAAAATCTGATCTGTGCTTGCGGAGCCAAACACAGAGGACAAAACTGTTCTCATTTGCTCTGTGTCTTCCCTTCTTCTTCACTATTTACTCTAGTACTTTTATCACAAGGACGTGTCTTGCCTTCTGTCCTTGATAATGCTGAGTTAAGTGTGGAGAATATTTCTGTAAAGTTGCCCAGTAAAGTTCTATAAAGTTCAATGTTGCCCAGACCAAGTCTGAGTAACAATTTTAGGAAATTTTCCAGTAATAATCCTGTAAATAATTGTCATTTTAATCACTGATTTTAGACTTGCTGTTTCCAGAACTCAAGGTGTGAATCATCTAGACATGAGTTTTTAAAAATAATTTATTTTAAAAATTATCTGCAATCTCTGATCTTTGTGCTCCTCCATTATTTATCAGTGAAATAGTTGTGAAAATAGTTAACTGCAGTTCGTGATAGTTAACTACAGTTTGTGGTGTACCTGACACAAAGGAAATGGAAGAAAAAGAAGCAACATGACACTTAAATAAAAAAGAATGAGTGTGTTGAAATTATTTCTTCTGAGATTCAGGTTTCAGCCAATGTTATCCACATCCTGAACACAATGAATGTTGGTGGGTACCTCTTAAAACTACCTGGAAGTCTATAAAAACACATTTCCTCTGAAACAGAGGTCCCGTTGGATTGGCGTCTGTTACAGAACATCAAACTCGTATAGCTTAAGCTGTCAAGTGTCACATAATTAACACTGGGAGTCATATAAGGTAGTTTAATAATTTGATTACTAAAGAAAAAAAAATCCCCAAAGTCAATGTACTAAACCATAATTGAGGGTAATTAATTCAAATGTTTTCATCTGCCTTTACTGCTATGTCAGAGGCGGTGGGAAGCTGCAGAACAGTGACCAGAGTCCAGGAGGAACCCAATGCTGGCACTGACACCCACACCCACCCCGACTTCAGAAGATTTCTAGCATTTACACCAGCGCTGAAGTTCAGCTCTAAGCCTTCCAGAGCTGCCATCCCTCTTTATTATTTACAAGGCAGCTGCCTCTTCTGAATTTTGGCCAACTTTTAAAACGTCTTTGCTGTAAAGAATCATTGGTGCTCCATCTTGATGCTGGAGGAGGATGCATCGAAGGGTCTTACAGCTCCGTATTCCCAGTGCATTCAGACCAGAAAGAAAATAAAAGGACCTCGGTTCCATCCTTCTCTTCTCCTTTTAATAGAATTTATCCAACAACCGCGACTATCATTGGAATATATTGGTACATTGTCTAATTTCCTATAGCTGAACCGATCAAAAATTATAAATGAAATGAAATGTGTGTTCCATCACATTAAGAAGTAAATTTTGGGCGAAAGTTAAACCGTTTTTAAATAGCGTAACATTATTGAATGGCAGTGAGAAGCAGAACTAAAAAGGAAAAAGAAATAATGTCATCAATATTACATCTTTTAATTCACAGTTAATGCATTTGTTTTCTGAACTGGTGGAGTATAAATGTCAAATCAACCACTTTTAATTAAAAGTCATATTACTCTCTATCTTACACAAAAGACCAGTGTTAACTTCCCCATTTATTTTGCGGTTTCCAGTTATTTAAAGAACACACTGTCGTTTAGGATTGTATTAAAATATTCAAAAAATATCTCAACATCAAAATCCTTTTAATGGCTTGCAAATGACCGAAATGTTTTTCAAATTCACTTGTGGGTTTTTTTTTAAGGGAACCAATGATTCTTTTAGCAGTTAGTTACTGAGTTTTTCCTGGCTTGTGAAATGAAAATACATCTCTCTGCTTCCCATTTTTCACAGATATATTGTACTCTTTCATTCACAACTTGCCCACGGCAATGTTCAGTATTTTAATCACTGGTGAAAAGAGAGGGATGGTAAGAAAAATTTTGCATTACAAGTTTTATTAATAAAAGGATCTTCACTCATGATCACATGTAAATAGATAGTTTAATAAAGATGTTTCTGCTAGTGACGTTGTCAATGACAGCAGCATGGTAATCTTAGAGGAAAGCACGCTTGGCACTATGCAGAATGGTATCTCAAGGGCTGCTGGTGAAATCTATGAAATAACAGTCTTTTACTTGCTGTATATAAGTCAGTATTAGGGGGTGTGACTGGTGATCAGTATCACCAGTATAAACTTTAATGTTGCCTTAACTCTGTCCCAAACTGATTAAAACTGGTTTGCTTTCATATTTTTTTACCATCTTTGCACACGCAAAATTTTGCTAAAGTATCCTCCAGCCCCAACAACTCTGTTCACATCCTTTAAATAATTATTACCAGAAATGGGGAGAAAATAATCTGCTAAAATGGTGTGGGAAGAAGAGGGTGTTAAGTAAGGTGGTCCGGCATGCTCTGGGGAGTTCGGTACTTTCGCCAGTGGTAAAATCTGCGCCTGTGATGGACAAACAGGGATACGTATCCTTGGAGGGCTTTTAATATTTCACAGTGCTGTGGATCTGTGTCTGGTACGTGACGTGCAGTAATACCAACTTCTTAACGCACCAAAAAAAAAGAGGACTTTCTGTGTATTATTATATGGAAGTGATGAGTATTATGACTATATAATTCAGGTGTGTTTGTGAATGCATATATGCAGAAATGTAATATGTGTGGGTGTTTGTACATTAGAGAGCATTAAACTTTAAATCACTCCACGATTTTATACATACTATATATCAGTGTTATTAGAAGCATAGCTCCCAAAAATCTCTCATCCATTATTTCTACAGTAGTGCAATGAAGTTCTTTGAAAAACAATGACAAATGATTTATACTACCCAAAGATAAAACTGAAAACAAAGGATTAACTATGCTGTGTAAATTATAATTATAGTTGTAATTGGTTAAAATGAATGTGTAATAAAAACCTGAAAGGATGTGTAAACAGAAAGTGAATTTCAGTAATGAATCAATAGATGATGATGTATTCATAATTCTGTTTTCCTTTTTTCTTCTAATTATAAGTGGCAAAGAATCATCTAATATTAATAAGATATGCATAATGCAAATACTGTTTTTAAAGTTAGAATCTTTTTTATGACTGGATTAAGAGAAAATGTTTCACAAATATTTGTTTGCATTTTTAATGTTTGGTAACTCCAATTCCTTACTCGAAATAAAAGTTTAATGCTCAAGATACTTCACGGTCACAGGTGAAAAAATATAACTGGAAAACAAGAGAAAAACATCACATTTTCACTTATGGGCTCTGGCTATTCAGAAAGGAGTAATTCAGTAGAAAACTATCCCCCACTTTCTTCCCCTCGTCCAAAGACCGCTGCGTCTGTATAAAGGCAATCGAATCTGGAAAGTAACTGCTTCCCAACGGCTCCATTTCACAGCCCAGCTAATTACTGGGGGCCACCATAAGCTTTGGATTACCTAAATGGGCCATGTCATCAGCCACTGGAGGAGAACAACCTTTCTACTGGAGCAAGCCCCGGCAGGGCTCGTTGGAGGCTTTTGGGAGCTCTGGGCCACCCCAGCGAGGTGACATGCCCCGATGCGCCTGGCTGGATCCACCGATGGCCCAACAACCATCTACGAAATTAGCACATTACTTTCCAATTTTTAATCATTCTCTTTCACAGCTCTTATTGCACGTGTTGTGGCAACGCCGCGTCGGAGGTCAGAAGTACCGCGTGCTGGAGGAGGTACACTCGCAGGCAGGAAAGACCATCTCTGCTCCCACGGGATTACACACTTAGCACATGCAAGGAAATGAACAAAGGGAGAAGAGGAGACTGCTAGTCTTCAGGAGAAAAAGAAATATTTTTAGCATTATAAACACGGTCTCAGCTTAATGGCATGTGCAATAACATCATTTCTGTAGCTGCTTTTTGGCAACTTGTTCTGAAGTTTTCCTTGCGAATAACTAATTTGTGTGCGCGAATGTGCAGTCAGCTAAACGCTGAGTGTATGACTGCAAAATTGTCTGTATGGCAATGCATAAAAAATTAATCATTTAAGTATCTTTTGTGAAAAATATCATCATCGTTATCGAACACTAGGAAGCTATTTGGATGAACATATTTTAAATTGGCAAGTCATTGATTTCTATTTAATGCTCTTTGCTACTGTCTATGAAGTAAAGGAGTTTTACGTGGTTCCAGAAGTGGAAAGATTCATATAATAACCGTTAAAGGAATACACGAATGTCAGTTTAGAGACTGGTATTCAAACATTTGTCTTTTGGAGTTTTTTCCCTAAAATGGACTTTTATTAACTCAGGAAAAACAGCTAGCAATATGAGAATGTTGTTGAACCTTTGAATATCTTTCATTTTATCACTTTTAATGCATCTTTAATATTTAACATTCATCTTATTATAGACAGAAATCGTGAGATGCATGCGCGGTTTCCACACAGTTTTAAAGTTCAATGCACAGTCACAATTCTGAGGGGAGATTTCACACATTTATGAAAAATGAGGCATTTTTGCAGTAAAGTTGCAAAGTGTGAAAGAATTCTTGTTTTATCTGCCTTACTTATCATGTTTATGAGTTATTTTGCCTGGAAGTAAATTGACAAGTTGTCAATGAACAATAGACACTGCTTCAGCTAGGCTTTTCACAGGTTCAGATGCCTTTGGGCAAAAGGGCTAAATCTGTAGTTTGCAATCTAGCATATGGAGTACTGAAAAAAGTGGCAATGGGGTGAGAGACATTTACTGAGAAATTCATGTGGCTGCTGATCTCTAACCAATCCATTTGGTCTGGGGTTTATGAATTCGTGTATAAGTGCTCTACTCTTGCAGTTAGAGAAGGGGATTTCAGTTTACGTATAATGACCCAATTCCATTTATTCCTGCAGTACTGCTGATCTGCTCTATCAAAATAAATACTTTTATTTTTCACCATGAGCAATGGCACCTGCATCTTTAATAATAAGGCTCTCTTTAAACAAGTCTCATATATGGTTTCTGCATATTCCTGTTTTTTGTTACAAGAACTGCTCTATAATCCTCTAATTAACACAATTCTTGATATCTTTATCCCTACCCTCATTATAAGCGCACCCTCTTGAGGTGTCAAGCATGTTGTACACCTTACAATGAGACAAAGATGATTTCAATTTTGCAGACTGTAGTAGAGGAAACATCATCCTCGTTTCCTTTACATGATGTTGTATTTGTCAAAAGACCGTGATGCACAGGGGTGAAAAATGTGATGCCAAAATTCTTTCCAGTTTCCAGATAGTCTTTAAAAGAATGAGGGGAGAGCACAGGATTTCCCTCTTTATTGGGGCTGGGGGGATATCTTATCTTTAATATCTACCTTCTTTTGACTTTTCTGATTGCTGAAGCTATTAAAGTGCAGAACCCACAAAACGCGCTGTGTTTGCCTGGCCAGAGACAAATTCACATTACTTTAGATTTTTGCTACCCGTGCACTCAATGGAGTATTTTTAAAATGAGCTGTGAGAAATGCTGAACTCTTTTGCTAGGAAATATTTATGCAGTTATGTAGTTTAGGAGCATTACTGTTGGCAATTAGCATAAGAAGTAATACTACGAGCAGTAAAAGTGATGATAAATGACTGATGAAAGGACACTAAATTAGACTGGTTACCACACTTAATTAAGAGACAACTGTGCTACCTGCTTGATGTCAGTATCGTACATCTGACAAAAAGGGTAAGTAGCCTATTTCAGTTATTATCACGGCCAAAGAAAGTACAACTAAAGCAAGGAGGGATACGAATCATAAATACATCACATCATGTAATGGACTAGTCAACCTGAGGAAAATAATGAATGCATTATATTTTAATGACTTACAAACTCTTCAATTATTAATGATCACGCAGACTATTTTGGCTACTGTATTGGAATATTATTTAGATTTTAATTGTCTGCATGCAGCAATGAAGCATGTTTTCCAAGCTCTGTGATTTGCATGCCAGCTTTGGTTGATAGAAAGACAAAAAGATTATGATTGATTCTGGTTTTAACTGAGTTATTTAAATACAAGAAAGAAAAAAAAATAGATGATCACAAGAAAAATTCCAGAAAGGCTTCTGCTGGAGGTTGCCTATCTTGTGCCAGCTACCTGGATTTCATGAGCTGTAATAGTTGCAGAATACCAGGCTGCCTTTCAGAAGTCTGCCTCTTCACTAAGCTTTTGTGAAAATTATGCTGATCATAAACCTGAACATATGCTGATCATAAAAGGGAGCACTGTATTTCTTCCAAAACAGGTTGAATGACTCTCAGCAAAAGAGAGGATTGGCACCGTGAAAACTCATTTGCGAAAATTGAGTAGGTTTAAAGTAGATGGTCGTCTTTGAAGTAGGGGAAGGTGTACAACCGTTCCTGTGAATGCCCTCTGTTTCTGTGGGTTAACAGCCACATTTTCATCTTCAAATTCTTTTTTTTTTCCTCCTGTGGCAACGCAGAATACTCCCTTAAACAAAAAAAGAAAGCTCCTAACTTCAATAAAGAGAGGAAACCACCAAATTTGTGGAGAGTAAAAGAAGTCTGAGATGGTCCATGCCACCCAAGCTCTGAGCCATGTCGGGAGTCCTGCTAGTCCCTGCAGGGCTGCAGAGACAGAGCAAGGCTTAGAGACAAGCAAGGACCAGCTGAGGAAAGAAACCCTTTTGAAGGTTTGGCATGCCACATCTCAAGAGCCAGAGGACCACAAGGGTTATTCTGCCCCAGCAACGCAGTTTTCTCACTGAAAGACAACCTCTCCCAATACTGGGACGGTGTTGTTCCTCCAAGCAGCAATAAATTGAAGCTAGGTGTCTAGGCAGTTACTAGCGAGCTAGCGTATCGGCTTCCCTCCAGCTCATTTTTCTCTCAAGAGCTCCTGCTCTTGCAGCTCTTCAGGATGCAGCTTTGCAGCTGATGCAGTTGGCAGCTTGGTGCAATGATGCAAAGTGAGGCTGGAGCCTGTTTATCATAATACAGCAACCTACTGACTGCAGCAGTTTAGAAGATGCTTCTTATGAGTTATCTATGTATTAATAACTGAATTGATCCAACTTTAATTCATTCCTGCTTGGGACTTCATACCTTAGTTCCCTGTAAAGGCTCAGTGGGAGTTAAGTGAATTTCACCCAAAGGCATTTCCTCCAAAACACTGTCAAACATAAATTGGGTGGGTGGAGGGTTCTGTGGAAAATGACTTTTTTTTTATTATCTGAACTCTTTCATATATGGTAATATTTAAGTTGCTTTGTAACATTAACAGATCAGTTTGATTTTAAGTTGTCATTTCTTGCAACAGCTTTACAGGCAGTATTTAAAAATACTGAGGTTTTCTTTTTCCCTTATAAATCAAAACAGAAATGCTCTCTAAACTATTAGTATTCTCACTGCTGTTATACATTCTGTAACAAATGCAGAAATAAATTATTTCCTGGCCTAGACAGTACGTACCTACAGAGAGAAAAAATAAGATTAGTAAAGCAGTAATAATCTCTTTAAACTGGATTCCTGAAGATTAAACTGGAAATAGCCATAATTATGCTGTACTGCGCTATCGCCATTGCAGTGGATGCTCCATCTGACAACTTCTCAAACCCACCAGAAAGACCTGCCTTGTTACAGTTGTTTTCTTATGCCTTGGCTAAGTTTTCCTTAATTATTTCTCCAATTCCGTCAGCAACGTTATTGCCCCACTAGTTTAAAGGTTAAACAAAGCACCAAATCTGTCAAAGTGAGTGAAACCAACTGGTGAAGAGCTATCAGAAAGTAATCAGTGCTAATAGGTACATAATGGCTAACAGTGAGCTGTTTGCACTGAGATACATCACAGTAGACAGAACACAGACCTCGCTGAAATCGCACTTAAAGAAAACACGGAGTACCACGGCCAGCTTGTAGCTGAAAACAACATGAGACATATCATTTTTTCCCCCCTCCCCAAAGGGCTCCAAACCCACACACCCTTTCAAAAATAGCAGGTACTCCAGTCGCTAAGGCTTTGCCATATCTCAAGCTCGTCACAGGGCTTTTCTTCCATCGCGCGTTTGACACACGAGGTTAAAAACATGAAAAAACTGTTGGTAGAATTTCAGTGAGATAAAAGGGCAAATATCAAAAATACCCATTTTAAGGCATTTAACTTTTCCCTGCATTTTTCTAAAATAGTTTGAAGAAGCTGCCAAAAATGCTTCATAATCCCGTTTTCATAATTTTTTTTTCTCTTCTGAAGATAAATTGTGTAGCTCATTAGCAGTTCCTTGGAATCATATGCAAAATATAACTGCTGGCTGTGATTTTTTTTTTTTTTACTGCATTGTCACCCAAAGATATGTTGTAAAAAGTGCTTGCAAAGATTAGTTTTCAGCACTTGGAGCCTGATCCTGCAAGAAGTTGAGTCTTGCAAGGTGTTGAGTAGTGTTAACTCAATGAAATCGTTGTAAAGTGAGCAGCCCAGCACTGTGCACAAATAGGCACTCGGTTTGCTGTGTGGTAGGACTAATTTCTCTTTGAATTCATCTAGGACTGCTTATGACAGGAGAGAAATTTCATTGCAGCAGCCATCCCTCTACACATAACAGACATTTTTTCCCCCTTTAGCAGCCCTAAATTGCAGAGGGGAAAGGAGATGTTAAAACTTTCCCTCTTGCAGCTTAGATTCGTGCTACCTGCTACCGAACAGCACATCGCACCAAAACCTTGGCTGTCTTCCAGGGGGCATATTTTTGTATGGATCAACTATTTTCTAAGAAATTTGGAGCATCTTTCACATAAAATAGGGTTATTTTTGTTTTAACTTTGTGCAGTTAGAATGAATGATTTATTTAGAAATTCTCATTGCTTACCCTCACTTCTGCCAACAAGGTAAACTAAATACCTTGCAGAAATTAAGCTCTCCTATGAACTATCTGCACTCCTGCTCCTGAATGTAAACAGAATTGTTGAACTATTTCTGGGGTATATTTCCAATAACTCTGGAAGGGAATTTTCTGGCTCACTAGTAGTTTTTAAGTAATGACGTGAGTTATTCCAGTTTTATTTTGGACAAAAATGCTAATATATAATCGTAATTTAAAAAATAACGGGGAACTTTTATTCACTTTATATGTATTCATCATGTAAAGCAAAGTTCTGTCTTCAAATAACGTGTTTGTCCTACTCCTACTACCCCAGGGAAACCATTAGAATAAAACACAATGTTGGAAAACTTTGTTTACCATAACAGAGAGTTTCCAAGAAGAGAATGTAGATGTTGTCATACCAGATTACACGGGAGGCTTATTTAGCCCCGTTTCCTGTCCCTCGAAGCGACATCAATCATTGAACAATCATTGATTTAAGTGAAGAAGGTGTGAGAACTCAGCTATAGAGAAACGCTCACCTTTCATGTTGGTCCCTGGCTTAAGCGTGAAAAATGCCAGATTTTCAAAAATATCTTCAGTTTTTTAATCGTTGCTGTGGATAAATTTGATGTTCACCTAAACGTTTACTCCATTAAATGGTTTGGTTTGCTTCAAATCTTGTTGATTTCACTGAACGTTGCTGTGCTCGCTTGCAGACAGGCAGAAACAAAAATTCCCAAATTACCTTCCCTTGAATCAAAGAATTAAAACCTATTTGTGTTATTCTCACTAAGTTTTTCTGAATACTTGCACGTTTTCTCATCTCCTCCATGAGCTCTTTCTCATTGTTATCTCATTTTTGAGGCTACATATAACACTCCTAATTGTACTGCATCACTGACGTATGCAGTGGCTTGCAGTGGCAAGAATTAATTAAATATTTGGAAACTGTAAAAAATATACGGAACATAGAACCCTATTTTTTGCATTTCAGTATCTCTAAATGTTGCCAGCTTTCCAAAGATACCTGTTTTCTGGAGGGTTATCTATATGAAGTGATTAAATTTGGAAGAGTTAAAACAACTGAAAAAAACATGCCTTCTAAAAATGTGACTATTTCACCACTTCCTTTACCTTTGGAAGATGGTGCTTGGCATTCTTTCAGTGTATCACAATTTGAAAAAAACAGCTAATGTTACAGGTACCAAAAAACAGCTTTCAAAGCTCTTCTAATGGTGAAGCATAACATGCATATGAACACATGGCTGCATTATAAAGCTTTAGGACAGAGCATCAAGGCTAATTGATACCATAAGGATAATTTAAAGCAGCAGAAAGCTATCTCCAAATTTTAATCTGGCTTTGAGACATAGCCTTCCACATTCAAAATGTATCAAGGATTCCTTAAGTCAGAAGCAATCAGGATCCTGTTTTGACCTCCTTAAAAAGAGAATAGCTTCACTTCTAGCACACCACTGAGCTTAATATTGATTCAGAGGAAAGGGTGAATCAGCACCATTATTTTTCCCTTGGCCATAGAAAGAACAGAGCTGACCCTATGTAACTGGTGAGATCTGCTGAAAGCATAGGCCAGCACGACTGAAAATTTCCAGAAAAAACTTTTACAGCTGAGGCAAGAATAACTGATAATAGTCACAAAACAGGAAGTATGTGTGCAGAGAGAGAGATTTGGAAATAATGACTTTTAAATCTTTTAGGTAGATTTCTGAAGTGTGTTTTTAACTTAAGGGGGGGCATTTATTCTATTTAAAAATAACACTTTTTACCTATGAAATTATGTCTATATTACATATATTTTGAACATAGTGTATATGTGCATATATATATCCATATATAAAAGGAAAACATACCAAGTTTCTTAGTTTGGAATGCTGATGCCAAATTTCAGTAAAAGGAATGCATTCTATTACTGAGGTTAACTTCTTGAAAGCTGATGTTTAAATGTAAATATTAAAACTTTAAAAGGAACACAAAGTGTTATTAGTCTTCATCACAAAGGTATTCACCTGCCTGCCTAGCATCTCAGATTTTCTCCAGATATAAACAAAAGTTTAAAAGTCAGGTAAAAAACCCAAAATTGTCCAGTTTCACAAGGCTATAAAAAGGCATTGTGAGTTTAGTAACTGCAGCAAAGCTCAACTGGAGAGCTGTATAACAAGGTATTAACCTCTGTTAGCAAAGCAGTGTGAATTTTTCAAGTCCTGCTGTTATAATTTACTATCAAAAAAGTTAAAGTAATGACTAAGTTTCTCTTTATTGAATGAAATAGCCATGCAGCATTGCGTTTGATCATCAAAGTATTTCTTAATACTTCTAATCGCTAAATATGTAGTCTATCACATGGAATTTAAACAATCTCAGGGAGAAAGAAGTTTGCTAAACCACTTTAAATACTTAAATTCTTCTGGTACTCTTGTCTAACAGTTATCCAATTATTAAGGTATTTGAATTTGACTGATTAAGTGATTTGCTAAACTCAGGAGAAAGCCATGTTTAAATACTGAAAATTTTTCTGATTCCCTGTCCTGTTCGCAGACCCCTAAGTCTTGCTTTCTATTAAAATATGTTTTATGAACTATTTACAGAGAAACTTTTCAACCCATGTGCAGCAAAGTATAAAGCTTTTTTTGTCATTATTTATCTTCATTGTGCATTTATTTATACATTTGTGCTCAGTTGACATTTGGACCACCGATTTTGTGTGTGTATTTATTTGCTTAAATCATGTTAGCAGTCAGTTGATGGATATAAATGACCATTTTCTGTGGAAAATTAAAGATTGAAGAAGAAGCATATTTAGATGTTTGTGAAATTACAGTAGGTACAAGATAGAATATTTAAGTTTATATGTATATGCACACATACACCCACACGTATATAAGCATAAAACTAAGGCATTTAATTTAACCTTTAAATTAGAATGGCTTTTTTTTATTTAGAGTGAAAAAAGTTACTACTTCAAGATGCCCAAGAAGAGCTCAGATACTATTCAAACCTCTGTCTACCTTTTCTTGATTTTCTGTTCTTTGGGTCTATTTACGTGCCTTAAAATTGAATAATACTTCTCCGGGAATTCTTTGTTAATCATGGACTATGTCATTTGCCCTTGAGTGCATTCTGTGGTGTCTAAAAATAGCATGTAGTATATTCCACAGGTCATGCAGGATGGTCACCTTGTGACTGGTTGTTATAAATAAGGGCTTTGGGGTCAAACCTGTCTTTTCTTTGAAGAGGTTAGAAGGTTTCACCCAGAAAGCAACATCAGCCCCGAGTCTAGAAAGCCAGTTCCCAAAAGGATTCTTTGGGCAAACGCCTTTAAATAGCTAAGAGTGAAAGAAATGGCACCGCAAATGTCAGCTTACATAAACCCAAATGAGAAAAGATGAGAAAATTGTGCCCTTTCCACAAGGACAGAATCTAACTGCTCTAAAATCATTAAAAAGAAAAGTATAACAAAACAAAAACAGACTCAAAAAAAAAAAGTTTACTTATTACACTGGTATTGCTGTGTGCCAGTATACACCTCAGCTTGCCTCTTCATACTGTGGTGGTTACACACTTTGGGTAGGAAAGTACCTCTCCTCTGCCTTTTAGGTTCTATGTTGTTAATCCAAACCATTTTTTAATTTGCTTTCTGTTTAAGTGCAAGGTTTGAGTTAGCGGATTCTAATTTCCTTGTCTCTGGTGCTATTTGATTCTTTCCCGTCATTCAATAATTGTAGGAGTGAGATGTCCAAGTCATTAAAAAAACAGAAAAGTAATGCAGAAACTCATAAGAAACTCGTTTAAGGTGGCTTCGGATTAAATTTGACCTTTAAAGTCTAAGCCTGGACCCAAAGCCAAACAATGAAGGGCGTGCTCATTCCTGGTCAAAACTTCTGCGACACTGTTGAGAAAGAGGAGGCAGTTCAAGTTTTGTAGCATCATGGTTCATTGTCACCATGATGAAGATTGAGCAGGGAAATGTGTTTATTGTTTATGTAACATGGAGGGCAGCAATTCAGGTTTTACTGAAACAGCAGCGGTGAACGAGCTGTTAAACTAACGATCGCGCTGTAGTGGGAAGTGGATACTTTTTTCAACCTACCCAACAGAATGGCTGCTCATAAATCCTATAAAGACACTTTAAAAGGTACTTAAGCACAGTTGAGTTAATATAAATATTTTAATCACTTATATATATTGTTGAGTTTCAGTTAGATGTCAACCTAGGGTGACTCTTACCTAGCACATTATTAGTTTGGCTTCTTGAAGGACCATTAAGTAAACACCAGTGCCATTGTTAGGTGAGGTTAAAGGCTACTGATACTCAGGAAAAATATTCAGAACCTCTTGATATCTTTCTGATGTATGATGTTCTCCTCAGATGTGGTAATTGCTTGTTTGTTATGCAAACTTCATCAACATACACTGACATGCGAGTTTCTGGGAGAGAAGCAGCTGAACGTAGGGGATACATGCAAATCTAATGAACTGTAAAATGAAGCACACGCCATTGTCTGTATGCGTTCAAAGAAAAGAGATAAAACGTGCAAGAGCTAGGGAGAACTGAGGGCAGATGCATCTTCTAAAAGCTTCTGGACCAGATATCTGTTTTCATGCCAAGCTTGAATGATATCAGTAATGGCAGAATACTGTACCTCCTGGAAAAGAAGTTACCTGGGGTCAGAATATCTCCGAGAAAGGCAGAAAGCAGACGTCTTCAGGCTGAGTGCCTCCAGGTCACTGGTCTCCTGCAGACACCTTCTTGTTTGGTTTGAGATCAGCACGGTCCTAGTACCACTTCAGTCAGGACTGGCTTAATTTTAGAGCTCGTGGGAGCCCTTATGAGGAAAAAAAAGAGAAAAAAAAATGAATAAATGCAAAGCACATTCTCTTCCCTTGAAGACAGACTCAACTTTGTGTTGTAGAGAATGAATAACTTAGATGATGAGAAACAAAACACAATCCCACAAGGAATCTGCTAACAGCACAGTAAATTCACAGTACATATAATTAGTAAACTATCTGAAAGTAGAGAGGCAAAAAATGCAAGTAAAAACCCCACATTTTTCTCTCTCTTTCCCTGTGTCTGTGTTTGGAAAATATTGCTGCTCTCAGCTAAATCTCAGCACAGCTTCCTGGGTATACAAATTCCCCAGGAAGGAGAACAACCGTGAGTTCCCAAAAAAAGAAGGAACCTGAGTCACACAGGATTGCTGTCAAGAGAGCAGAAACTCAGACTGAAAGTATGTTTTAGGGGGTTTTTTTGGAGTTTTTCTGTATGTTTGTGTCTAGACTTGAGTGCTGAGTCAGTCAGCAAAAATGTTTGAGTGATAAGCTCTGTGAAAAACCAACGTTAAAGGATTAAGTCAGATTTTTGGTAACAGAAGGAAAGAAAAAGTTTAAATTTTTCACATTGGACTTCTCCAATATAAAGTTACGGTTGTACCATTTGAGTATTACATGAGAGGAAACAAACCCCCCCTGCCTAAGAGACTAATTTTCTGATGACAGGCTGTAGCCCTAGTAGATAAAAAAACAGTCAGCTGCTTCTTCTGAATCAATGTGTCTAGGTAAAAGCCTATAGAACTGGCATAAATAGAACTATAAATAGAACTGGCATGTTATGCTTTCTTGCTGGAAATTGGGTCTTTCTGTTGTTCACCATTAGAAATACCAAGGTAAGACTCCTATCAACTTCAGGGTCAAGATTCCTCTTCAAAAGCCCTTCTCATAGGACACATCACTTGTAAAATCAACTTCTAAAACAGAATGGAAAAAAATCAGCTTTTTGGTTGGTTGGGTCTGTGGATTTTTTTAAATCTAAATCACAACCAGCAAATCCTATTAAATAAGTCAGATGCATATTTTAACACAGTCTTATTTTAAAGGACTTTAGTATCCTCTATACATCTTCTACAATGTTGTATTCATATCGAGGCCTTTTTATAAGAAAATTATTTGCATGAGAAATAAGAAAAACAAGGTAACAGATTATCAGAAGTCATTTATACCAAAGAACTAAACAAGGATGAGAATGCTATTTTATCCTTCAGTTTAAGCCTTTGTGGGAAATGCAGCCTGGCACTTGGTTAATGGCAGTTTTTTTAAGACACTTCACTGTATTCACTGCAGAAAGGCAGCAGGTTGAGGAGAGGAAAATAAGGATTAGGGTCAGCACTGAGATGGTTTTTCTGAAGGACTATGAGTAAATGACCCTACTTTACAATTTTGGGGAGACATACTTTCTTTACACTGGTTTTATATGCTTCAGTTTTCTTTAAAAAGCTTACAAATACTATATTTGTTGTTTATTTTTCTCCAAACATTTGCATGTTATGAGTCAGGGCTTGCCAAATTTGCTGCTGAATCCACAGGGTTGTGCTCTGGCATTTTCTTCAGAAAACCCCAAATGTTTCAGACCATACCTTTCAAAAAGTGACCTTAGTTTCCAAGCTTGCATTTCACAGCATTCACTACATCCTGGTGGCATCCCACACTGGGACATCCCACCCCTGCAACGGTGTGGTCCCTGGGAGGGTGTCCAGCCTCGTGCCACAGCGACCAGGGGCACGGGGCACTCGTGCCCTGCAGCCAGATTCATTCCCTGCCGCAGGGTTTGCCGCCGGGTTAAAGCAATAACTCTAAGACAGTGTTGAATTTCATCAACTTCTTTCCAGATCCTGACAATTAAGGGTAGGTAAGAACAAGTAACCCATCTGCTTAATGAACAATGGGGAACAAATACAATTTCCAGAAGCAGCTAATTGCTCTGTGGTAGAATACCCTAAAGCTTCCTTAAGCATTTTGAGCCAAATTTTAGGGGATCTTGTGAATTTCACTTGTGAAACTGCCATATTGCATGCAAACTCTCCTTTTCTTCCCGTTCTACCCTCCCTGCCCTTAAGAGGGAGAGAATTATCAGGTCATTTTTTGTTTATCAGGGAAACAGGAATCAAATTATGCTAAAGAGTAAACAAATAACATTCAGCTTTTGAGCCCTCCGGTACAGAGTTTCTCTCCACCCACTGAATCTTATTGCATAAATGTTGAAAAACATTGCCAGGAAACAAACAGTGCAGCCGTTTGACAGGTTAGCATCCCCAAAACCCCATGTATTAAAGGATCACTGTAATGAGTTATGACTCTAAAAAGTGAAACAAAAGCTACTCAGAATATAACTTAATAGCAATTAATAATTATTCCAAATAGCCCTGGGATTTTGTCATTAACTTTATTTAATGCCTCTCTTTCGTCAGGGTCAGGCATTTAGGAGCACAGTTTATAGGTGCAATCCTTTTTATGATAGCTTATATTGGAAATGAAAGTCATCTTCATTGTGAACTTGTCTTGACAAACAATGTCAAACTCTCAGACTCTGTGTCACTCATTTACCACTAACCCATGTTGGATTTAGCCTTCAAAAGCTTGTCGTCGTTTGACACGTTAGAGAAGGTAGTGATACTAGCAGTAATTGGAGAGCCCTGGCAATGACCTTGTCCTCCTCCTAAGCCCCGGCTAATCCTAGGTACGATACCTCAACTGGCAGCATGATTATTATCTGTGGCTATTGTTTTTCTCACAGGTACACACGCTCCAGAAAGGTCTAGGGAAAAAGTAATAATACAGTATAAAGATTAAATTTTTTTACTTCAGCTGACTCTCATATATTTTGATTTTTTTTTCAACTTTTCTAGTATTTAGTTTAATTAGAAGCACTAAAAATCCTCACAAATGGCAGCAAACTATATTACATGTGCATGAAATAAGTGCCACCTTTCCAATATTCATTGTCCTTCACAATTGCTTCTGCCCTGCTGAGTCTCCTATTTCAACAAACTAAGATGGGAGAGGAGAGTTTTTTGGGGCAGCTTTCACTCCTGCCAGATGACTACAACTACCAGAGCAATAGCTGAGATAGATGAGACCCATATAATTTCAAAGTTCATATACACAATCAAAAGCACGCTTTGTATTTTGTAGAAAACAAACAATACAGATCATTGTATACAGGCATCAAATTTTATGTTGAAAACCACTTTAAAAGGTACTTTATTCTGAAGGTTGCAAGAGCCATAGTTTGAGGAGACAGTCCCACTGGAAACAGAATTATTGTACTCCAACTTCCAGATAATAAAAGGATATAACCAGCTACAAAATCCATGTCTTGGTGCAGTTGATTTTCCTATAAACCTTGGTTTCAGAGGAAAAAAATAAATGTTAACTAAGCTGGTTAGTTAAATATTAGCAGTCTGAATAATTTTCCAGTTTCTCACTTCTATGCTCAGAACAAAATTTCCATTTTAAAAAGTTTAAAAATTATGGGAACATTTGAAAGGCTGGTGAATTCAGTGTTGTATTGAGTAATGTTATAGAAATATTTTGCTTACCATTTTATTGAGTTTCTGAGAATATACTAAATAATTTTACTTATAATTGTTATTTGTACAGGCAATAAATGGTTGGCCATTCAACGTACGGTAGAAGCATCTGCAAAGACTAGAAGAACAGGATGTTTGCAAATTGTTCAAAAACTGTGCAGATAGGAGTGCTACCTGTAATAGGTCCTGACCACAGGATCTCTCAGGATTTGCTAAGTAGAGAATAAGGATATTATTTTCCCATTCTTCTAACTGAAGCAAAAGCACTCATAGTTTTTACTGTGTGGAAAATAATTTACAATGTCTGGTTAGCTACCTTTACTAGTCATGTAAATCTACCATTTGTTTGTTTGTCATTCTGCAAGACAAAGGTCACTTCCACATGTGGTTCCTCTTCCATTTACACCTGGTCCGGTTCTGCTCATGGCACAGGGCATTTTCCTTCATCGAATCAGCTTCCTCAGTCAGACCAGGAAGCTGCTGACACAGATATAAAGCTCAGGGAACTGCAAGGAGGAAGTTATGACCAAGAGATATTGAAGGATTAGCCATGGATGGCCCCTGCTCAAATACAAACTTGGGGAGTATTGCAAATAACAGATTCAGAAAATGCAAAATACCTACAAAGAGTTGTGTGTCCTTCACAGTTTCCCTGGCCAGTAACGATCCAACACATAACTTAATCATGGAATTAAAATCATAGAATCATTAAGGTTGGAAAAGACCTCTAAGATTATCAAGTCCAATCATCAACTCAACTTCTTTTGTTCAGCTTTAAGCAAGCTCCAGGATCAGCCCAAGGAAGTAAGAAGAACCATTATAGAGTGGGGTTGGAATCGAGACAGAGAATGTGAGGCCATTTGTTTCAGTGCCTGAATCTTATTAATTCTTAAACAATTTGTGAAAGTAGAATATACAGCTTAATTCTGTCCTGGTGACGAGCTATCCTCCTTGTGAGGAGCAAGGTTAGACCCTTGTCTTTACCAAAACGATAGTCTTGATATTTACATTTTGAAAATTAAGTGTGTTGAGTAGACACATTAAAACTGACTCTCAGTGAATAGAAGCTAATTAAATTTTTAGATATAAAAGAGTTAAAATAAAAAGATTATTTATTTTCACATTGTACATATATAAAATAAACAATCTTAAATAGGATTTTTGCACCTTTATTCAGATATAAGCTACAATGAGAAAAGACTGTAAAGTGCACTTTTTATACTCTCACCAAATTTAATATTTCTAAGAGTAATTTCTAAGAGACGCATAATGAAGGGGCCCCGTTAAACTTTTCTCCAAGCTCAAACCAAAATTTTCCTTAAAGCTGTAATGTTTCAGTAGTAATGGGACAAAATTGCAAGAAACAGAAAAGAGGCAGTTCTTCTTAGATTCTTAACACCTCTGTATGTTACAAATGAATTTGGCTTTGGAACTTTCCCAGCCCAGTTTTGCAAATGAAATTTAGAGAAAAAGCCTCCCCAGTCTGGGCTGAAGAAACCCAGCTCCTTCAGCCTCTCATCATGGGGCATGTGCACCAGCACCTGACCAGCTTTGGTAGACTTGCTCCAGCTTATGGATGTCTTTTTCATATTGGAGTGCCCAAAGCTGGACATGGTACTGTAGAGCATTTTCTGAGCATTATTATAAAGAAAGTACAAGTGTGCACTGAGTTCTCAGAGGTCCATTTTCTTGGTACGATCAGATTAAACAGCATGTAGATCTGCAATGCCCATGGAAGGGATTGTAATCAGCCAGAGTTGAGGGGACACTGTAGCAGGCTGGTGGGACACATAAGAGTTTCTGTCAAGTCCAGCACCATGCCGTAGACATGCTTCTCCTAGTGATATGATATGGACATAATTTCTACAGTAAGGCATTGCAGACAAAATACAGTAAAAACACCTTGAATTTTATTCAATCCTCAGAACACTCAAATACCCAGAAGAATAGCTCTGAATTTCTTGAAGAAGACAGCTTTGATAAGCTAATGATTTGTTTTAACATCAATGAAACACAGCTTAGGTTGACCAAACCAATTTCAAACCTCAGCAAACTTTTGCCAATGTGTCATGAGATAAAAGCTACGGTAAAGAAAATTGCTATTGGCAAACATGTATTACAAGGAAAAAATTATTATGGAATTTTTTTTTAATCAAATCAGGCCATTTTTTGTATCTTGGCTGATTTCCTAACACGTCTGTTAATGTCTGCTTACTGCCACATGGAAATGGTATAGCGGGAAGAGCAGAAGATCGAGAAAAGAGTTAGCTTAGTAGGGGGCATTTTTAATTTAGAAGAGTTGAAAGATTTCTCAGGTTCCAGTGCTTTAGAGAAACATAGACTGGGAAAGGCCTGACCTCTCCAGAGTGATACCTGCAACCAAGAGGCAGTTTAGGCAGAAATGGTGTATTAGATGTGTGGGTGATAAAAGCTGAGTACCCGAGATAGCTAATAAACTCACAGCCTTTTTTGCAGGCTTATACCTGAGATATCACCTTCATTTACATAATTTTACATTTCCTTTTTGTAACATGCTTAAGATTCCAAGAAAGGAAAAGTTTGTAAAGAGACAAAATATTTCTTCTCAGGACAAGTCATACATTTGGAAAACATAGGAAACTTTCAGACATGGAAAGCTGGACATGTCAGGCAGACGGCTAGAATAAATGGACATGTTTTTGTTCTCAGAAGCCCTTCAGAAATGTTTGTTCCAACATTTATCAGTTGGATGATAAAAATATCACTTATCCTTACATTTCTACCTTGTTTTCTTTGTATCCTTATGCCATCTAGAACACTGTTAAACCTTCCAAGATTTCTCCCATATTTAAGAGTCTATGTAATCCTTCATTGTCCAGTTTTATTAATGCTTATTTACTGGTTTAATGAATTTACACTGGTGCTTGGTTTGTATTGGCTATTATCACAGCTAAAGGAAAACAGCCTGCTGCTGGCATATTCCAAGAACCAGCAGCAGTGGATATGGAAATAGAATATGTAGGTCTTGCAACTGTAATAAATAGTTTTTGAAAGAAAGAGGTCACTTCAGTTCTTACTGAAGGCAACTGGTTCATGCAGAACATGAAAAAAAGTGCATCTGCATTGAAACTACACAAATACAACCATGTCATAATTACAGTATATAATATATTAGGATGCTAACTTTTCTGTGGTGAAATATGCATGAAAAAGTATATAAAATAGGTCAGCTTCTGTATGAAGTTCTTCTGTCCTCACAAAGACCTGAAAGTTAAGGGGACACTGGCAACTTGAAATACAGTCAATTGCAAAGTATAACTTAAATGTAAAAAAAATCAGATCTGTTCCTTAAGCTGCTCACCAGTTTCCACTGCTTTATAGACATTTCTTTTTCTGATAAATGTTTCTCTCTCCACTTCTGCATTGTGGAAGATCTGCACAACCAGAAGGTGAATCTGACAAATGAGCTTCCTATCTGCAGGGAAGTGATGAAATGTACACAAAGTGCTTTCAGGTTTAAGAAAATGAAAATGTAAAAAGATGTAATTTAGTAATCCTTTTTGTTATAATAATCTCAAAAATTTCCTTCAAAAATAAAATATTAAATATTTAACATACTTCTTTCTAGATGTAAGTAACGCACTGCCTTTCTCTAAGTTTTAAAATTGACTAATAATATGCCACAACAAAATTAAAACAAACAAGAAGAAATATTTGCATTCCATACTTCTATTTGTATTCAGGTTGGATTTGCAAAAACTTGTGAAAAAGAGCAAAAAAAGTGTCCAAAAAATGCTTATTTCAACAGCACTGTGCTTTTCCTTTCACTAGTACTGGTGCAGTTTTCATTGCTCACCTACAGGAATTGAAATTAAATCAAGCTTTTAAACTTTTCAAGTCTCAGACTATTCTTGGGTATGTATCCTCAGGACTGCCTAGCAATAAAAAAAAAATCACTTGCAGAGGTCACAGTGTTACATATAAATTTGAGCATGTGTTACATCAACTTTTTTTTTTTCTTTTTTAACACCATTTAAGATTAAACAAAATACTTGATCTTATTGGAAGGAAATATTTCCCCTTGAAAAACTTCAATTAAATCCATGCACTTTCATAAAAAATGTTTCATTTTCATCAGATCAGCAGGTGTTGTATCACCAAATTTTCGATGGTTTCTACCCAGACCTGCTGGGGCCCATAGCCTCAGAAAGGGAGGTGTATGCAGAAGTGTAATATAAGCAAATTAACCAGAATCTGCAGGACATGAAGCTGTCTTCTGACCCGGCTCCTTTGTTTGACTTCTGATCAGCAGAGGACATTACCAGGGCATCACACTGCAGTACTGGTGCAGAAGGATGCTCGGTCCGTCTCAAAACATATGTATCATCAGAGCTTTGTTGCATCTCATAGGCTATAAATCATGCTTTTTTAACAAGACCCACAGATCACTATTTATCAGATGATAACACTTTCTCGTCAGTAATGATTTAGACTAAATTTGAATGACCCAACTCCAATCCCTACATACACTGCAAACTGGAGAAAGGTTTTTAGGGAAAAGCCGTGTTTTTATTAAGCCAGCTGATAGACTGGAAAAAAGAAAAGCTTTGAGGTACACATACAGCCAGGATAGACCTGTCGATTTTGTGGAGTTAATTTCTATTTACAGCAACGTTACTGGATGAAAACTCGCCCCTTTCTTTGCAACACGGTAGGCGAACCAATGAAGCGGGATCCTTGCAGAAACAAGGAGCCCAGACGAATGCTGGTGCCATTTATGCCTTCTGGAAGAGAGGTCCTCCACAACAAACACAGCGCCTCATTTTATTTTTTTCAAAGACAATCTAGTTAAAGTTGCAAGCCAGACAAATTTGACATAGGAGGGTGGATAACATTCCGGGTTCAGTCAGCCCTCAACCTATTCAGTTTTATCCCTTGTGGCTTAATTTATTTCTTCCTCATAAGTCTCTAATAAAATCTACCTGCCAGCTGTGATCTACTTTGCTTTGAATAGATATTAATGTTGCTTCGTGGTACTGCCATCTTGGAAAACATAATGGTGCACAGGAACCAATTAAAACATATGTTCCTAAGAATATCATTCAATATGTGATTTTGTTCTTGTTACTTACTCAAGAGGGAGATCGTATAGAAACTCTAAGACTAACTGGTTATTTCAGAAAAAGTTCTGTCTATTGTATTTTGCATAAGTAGCGTTACTGTTACCATGTGCTGAATGTAAATACGAAGCGATGCACAACATAAACGGTTAAATGAGATTCATAAGCAAACAACAAATTGGAGTAACCAAACTGTATGCTGTGTTTTACAAGCCCAAGTTGACCTTTCAGTTTTCAAAGACTCTTTCTCCTCCCAAAGTATATGAAAATCCACAGGGGGTAGGGGGTGGAAAAAAAAAGTTGTTTTAAACACTCAGGAAGAAGTATTCATAGCACATATTTTACAGTCTTGAATGATATGGTAACTAAAAATTAAGGTGAGAAAACTTTTAATTCTAGGGTAGTCCAAGGTAAGTGAGCTTTTTTTTTCCTGGTGTTTTGATTTTTAAACAGTATTTGCTAATAAACTGTAAAACAGATATTATATTTTGGCGTGGTCATGCTTTATCTACAATATAAAATGTAGATACTGACAGTAAGTAATAACCTAAATAATATTTCAATATTCAAAGGAAGATTCAGTCAGGGTTTTGACATCAAACAGTAACTGATCCAATGCTAAAAAATAGAATTTAAAAAAAAAAAAAAAAAAACACCACAAAAAATTGTATTTCAAATGTGAAAGCTTTCTTTAAAAGCAAAAGCTAAAACCCCTGAGTTGGTTGTTCCAAATGCAAGCAAATTCTTGATTCCACACTTGCACCAAGGGAGAGGGGAAGAAGTTAAAGTATTACCTCAACCAATTAATGTTTGTAGTATCCATATATGTCAGGAAGTGACCAATTAATTACACTGGAAAAAGGAAGTGGACCTTATAATGTACGTTACGCTGAGTTGAAAATGGTAACACACCTCCCCCCAAAATACCATTGTGAGATTTTCTTACTTATTTTCTATTTCACTTCAGTTGCTTTCATTATAACGGAAAGAAGTCCAAGGATTTCAGGCTATGAAACAAAGAATTACACCATTGACATTTGGGAAAGAATATAAGATCATTAGAAGTCCTGAGCAGGGTGGCCTATATGCTGTACTAGCTATTGCTTTGCCCTTTAGCTAAAGTCCAGTACCTAAATCAATGGGACTCTACTGCTTCTCTTTGAAAACCACTCCAAACTCTAAAACATCTTTGTCAGGAAGCTTTGCTCTTTTTTTTTTTTTTCTTTTTTTTTTTTTAAACCATGTCTAAATAGCAATATGGTTTCTTAAGATCACGTTACAGTTCCCTTTGTAGCATATATTCTCTGTTCACATCTTTTAAACATTTCAGAGCAGTTATCAAATAATTTTTTTCTTTCTGAACTACATGTTAATCACTACCATCATCATGAATCTTTCTATTGTTTCAGTATTTTGCTGCTGAATTCCTCTAATAAGGTCACTGCTTTTCTGTTACTGATTGCTTGAAATTAAACACAGTATTTCTGCAGAAAACTCAGCATCATCGGGAGCAAAACTGCGACGCTTATGTATTTGCTGCCCCAAATCACCAATTTTTTGCTGCTTTTTCACCTGGATAATTCCTGGGTGATTTTCTGTTCACTGTAACACAGATCGCAGAGTTACTCTAACTTTATTACCTTCCTCTCAAAGGCTGTGTCAAGTTTTCGCCCGTCCTCCCCTCTCCGTATCCATGGTGTTTGGTGTTTGTTTCTCAAGGTTGTCTATAGAATTTCTGAAGTGATTATCACCTTCTTACCATGGTGCTCAACACGTTATGCGGCCACTTTTCTTGGGCCATCTGTTATAACAGACATATTTGAAGGTCTTTCCAACACTGCCCCTTAGCCCAATCTTGCCAATTTATTGCATGTTCAACAGAAAAACATGGAAATTATTGAACAATATTAATAGCAGTAAGATACCTTAATGGACATAAACGTTTCACAGAGGCGTTGCTGGAAAAGACTATTAAGCAGAAGTGTGAATGGATGTGGAGGAAGAGTAATTCTGTTTAATAAGACGTTTCAAGTATTACCTCTCTAATTTGCTGAGGAGCAGGTAAAGGCTATAGTGTACTTGTAAAGTAATTAGAAATCCTTGGTAATTGTTTTTTTAATTAACAACAAAACTTGGAGAAAAAAATTCTGCTCATTCCCACTTCTCTTCTGGATTAATTTTGTTTCAGCTGACAAAAGTGGTGATGCACAAGAGATTTTTTCCGATTCACATTCAAGGCAAAGAGCAGAAGAGGGCCTTCACTTGAGCTAATCTCAATGAACCTGCAAAAACAGTGAATCAATTCTTTTCACCTTTCTGTCCCTGTTATGTGAAACACTAATATGTTTTGTATCCTTATCTTACCCAAGCGACCCAATATTATGCTCTGTTTTCAATTATTCTGAGCCACTTGCACACAAAGGAACGAGCTGGGCATTTCGGCGAGGCACGTAACGGGACCGCTGGCCATCAGCAGAGATGTCACTGCTCCTGGCACAGGGATAATTAAAATGGATGGCCTTTGCAAAATAATAGCTTGTTAGAGGCAGACCGGGAGCTGGTGGGTGCAGAGCTGGTGATGATGGACTCAGGGTGGGAGCAGGAGCACGGGGAGCGGGGACCCACCACGCTGGTGTGCAAACCACTTTCTCTGCACGATGGACCTTTGATCTGTAAGGTGCTCCCTTTGCTGCTTCCACCCCTGCAAGTGGAAAGCCAAGGGGGGTGTTTAAAAGCTAACTCTGGTGTCTCTGCTAAAAGAAAGAAGATGCCTTAGGAGATCACCACAGAGCACCTAATTTCCATAAAAGACGAAAGCTTCGGCTTTGCCGTTTTGGAAAGATGGGAAGCCAGAGTCACCTTATCACTGGTGACCATTGCAGCATACGTCTGTGGGCAGAAGCTGCCTGACTGCAAAACCCTTCCCCTCCACCAGCCATTTCCACTGCACAGGCGAAGCTGCCGCTGAGTTGCAGCAAGCACCATCCTCTGCATCTGGAATGTGGAAAGCCGCCTCTGCATGTTCATATAGAGCAGCTCAAATGAAAACCTTGCTGGACTGTAACAAGGGAATCTTGCCTGCATTAAACTGAAATTGCTTGAATATGAACTAAAAAATTCCCCTGTCTCAAGGCTTGTAGCTTTACACAGGGTATTTTGAAGAAATGCAATGCCAGGTCCCTCTCCATGATAGCTAAGTGCTACTGAAGTCACCACAAGTATGCTTAGGCTAGAGCTTCTATTTACTCTTAATTGAATTGTTTTCTCCTGCTCTCCTCATTTATCCTTAAATCCTTTCCCTCTTTCTGCTTTTTTTGTTCTAGTGGAGCCAGGGTCCTTCTCCAGAACTTTTGCAAAGTGTAGGGGTGAGCGTCATTATGAGTCTTGCCTCTCTTGCAGTAATAAAGGATAAGCATGTGAAAACATGTTAGCGCAGCAGGGAAAGGGATGTGTGATATGATGGCAGGTCTAAAATGAAATTAGTGGTGTGAAGTAAGTCTATGTGAAAAATCTTGTGGAGAAGCTGATTGAAAATGAAAATTAGTTGTCTTTTTGAGAACACGCATTATAGGTCTGCTGTGTGATCCGTAAAGCAGTTAAAAATATAATCAGAGTTGTTACACTCTCCGGAATTAAGAGAATATATTTCCACTAACAACAGGCAAATGCATTCGGAAGAGGACAAAAGCAAAACTGCAGCATGTGCACGGTAATGCTCCACTTAATCTCTCCATGCGAAGGGCAAGCCGTTCTTTGCAAGGTGAGGAGGTGGCTAACTCTCTGGTGTGCCTCTGTTTTGGATGTCATCTCCTGAGAAAGGCTGGAAAAAACCAACAACACGGTAACCTCAGGTTCTGCACTGCACTAAGGGGCACCCATCGACTTCTATAGGAGTGGGAAGCCACCGTGGGAATGATCTCTCACCGCAAACTTGTTCCTTTCATCCAAAGTCTCTCTGTCTGCATTGTTCCTGCCAACATAAGATGGTGACAACGTGTCTGGATTTAACCTGCCTTATTACCAGGGTTAAAAAATATATAGGCTGGTGGCAGTCATAGACCACATTCTTTCAGCAAGGAGATAAGAAAAGTATAGTAGTCAATTTTTTATTTAAATCTTCATCAGATTAGCTTGGGACACAAAGAGTATTCAGTAAATTCGACTGTAAGACAGAAATATTTTAGTAAGAGTCAGATGGTGTTCACAGGGCATAAAGCAGGTTGCTCTAATGACAGGTAGATGGTTTTTGTAGAGGACTGGTCATGACAGAGAACACACAAAACCCACACTCTGCCTGTTTCTAGAAAATTTCTGCGCTAAGATATTGCTTTCCATGTGAACTAACACGATTCAAAGCTGTGTTTTCTTATGTGGTAAAGTTGGAGTGAAATAAGTGAAGATTTTTTTTGTCAAAGAAAAAAAAAGCTAATGACAAAAATTATGTATGTGAATGCATTTCTGCTACCCACTCAGAAATGATTTTGCAGAAGTTGATCTAGTCTATCAGCAAGCCCTATCTTCTCATACACTCTCAGATCTTTCTAAACTTTCCAGCAGATGAAAAGAAAAAATTCAGAGCTCAATCATCTGTTGCACATGTTTCTGTCACTTGCAGAGCCATAAAAAAGATACAGGAGAAAGTAATAAAAATTTAGAGTCCTCTTACATCTTTCTGAAGGCAAATCTGACAAATACCTTCCCAACAAGACTTGAAATTTTCTGCCCTAATGCCCAAAAGCACAGATTGGATTGGACAAGCTGCCCGGGACACAGCAACGCAGAGACGGATCTTGAAAGAGAGTGTTAAATTCCACTGACTAAATGCTGCGTTTTAGTCGCATAAGAAAAGCTTAGTCATGCCTGAATAGTGGTTACAGGCAAAAGTTAGAGACTTGCTGGTACCTGACTTGGCAAAGCAAGGAGCCAGGGCACGTCTGGTAAAGAGAATTCCTGGGGAGTTTCTAACAGCTAAAATGAGCTGAAATATTTCCTGGGTTACTTGGTTTCTTATTCCTCTGTCTGTTCAGTTGCTCCATTTAGAGATGCAGCAGAGATGTATTTTTTATTATTTATTTATTTATTTTCAGGAAGATGCCTGTAATCTAGTGGGGTGAGCCCGTAAGAAGATGTCCTTTCTGGAGGTTGCATTCAGTGTCTTCGAGCACAAAACACGAGCTCTCGGCATCTTTCCCCTTTGCGGAAAGTAGGTATGACAGTGCAGTCATGCAACTGGAGAACGCTTCGAGATCTACAGAAAAAAAGTGCTCCACGGAAGTCGGTGTTATAGAAAAAAATACACAAAAAGTACTCAAAAGCCTTACTCTGCCTTTGAAGTCATTTCATTTCATGCCACGTATGCAGCAGGACAGGGATGGAAGTGTAGCCCTGTGATTTTAAACTGGTTCTTTTAGGGATCCTAACTTTCTGCATTTAATCTAGCTATCTGCGACGAGACTGAATTTAAAAAAAAAAAAAGGAAAATCAGGAAGGAAGTCCTGTTTTAATCGACTCCTTCGGTTTCAGGCTGCCTGCTTTCCGTTTTCACACGTACGTGCGCTTCCATTAGCCCCGCTGCTATTCTCTGGAAGTGGCTGCACTTTCCCTCCAGCTGGCAAGGTGCAAAGGGCTCTGTAGAAGTGGTCTAGGAAGCAACCCGCACCCTCCCTGGAGACCAATTACTTTTGAAATGTGCCTGATCGTTTGCTGCTGCCATCTCCCCCTCCCCAACCTGCCCCCACCTTCCCCCAATCGCTCATTGTACTGTTGTCACTGAGACACCTGATCAGCCCTAATTCTTGCTTTTATTTGAATTAGGGTGCCACCAATCTTGGATCCATGTCAGGGCCCATGTAATGCCTTTGGGCAACACTGGGGATTAGATTAGCATTTTGGTGTTGTTCTAAAGCCACATGGTCAGCATTATAAGGATCCCATTAGAGATAAAGGGACCGGTTACACAAAGCCTAAGAAATATAAGGGCCAGAGGAGGTTGATGTAATTGGCTGATATTAGAAAGTGCTTTAATTAATGAAAGCATACTGTGGTTACTACCCCTTTTTTATAGTTTAACATGCCTCTTAATTACATTCTCAGTTGTTCGTTTACACTGAGCATGTCTTTCAGGACTGCCAAACTCTTCAGGGAAAATGAAGCAAGTATGTTGTACTAGGTTGGCCAGCCTCACAATTCAAACCCCTGTTATTGGCTGATAGAAGTAGTCTAGCCAGGGGAAAAAAAAAAAAAGAAAAAAAAAAAAGAGGAATGTTTGCCTAATCAAACAGTCCCAGAAATGACAAGATGTGGAAAAATGAATAATCAGCAATTTAGGGGGCATCAGACAGACTGCCTGCACTTAAGAGCTTTGTTAGAAATACAAATACATATATCTGCAATGCCAGGGAAATGCATCTTCCAGCAGTTTTGCAAGCGAGGGCTGCCTCAGCTCAGAAGGGCGGATCTTGGCAGTGCCGCTTCCACTTTGCAGTACAATGATTACAGAGAGTTGTGTTCTTGACCCGTTCGGTCCACCTGGGATATTCCCCTGAGGTTGCTATGCATTTCATGTACCTACACTATTATTTAATTGTTGGGCTTTCGCAATACGTGTGAGAACTTGGTGCCAGAGCAATCTTTCATTTCCAGGGTACACTCCAAGTTTTACTTCTCTTACCTTTTTTCTCTCAACTCTCATGGTCTCAGGAAAAGAAGGGTTTACACTTAAAGGAAAAAGCCAAAACTTTTCACAGAGCCCTAAACATTAACATTCACATGATGATTATTTTTAAACAGAGATCCTAATCTCTGGTTTACTAATTTAGGTGTCTGTCAACGGTGTCTTTTTGACCAATTGTCTGTAGTCCAGTGGGAAATAACAGACAAGCCGTAAATAAATACAGGTTAGCATTTAATCAGTGATAAGCTATCCATAAAGTTAGTAAGTATAAACTTACAGTGGAAACTACTGGTGGTGTAGTAGTATGAATTCTGCTGCTGCTGCTGTTCTTTTATGTTTTTCACATTATGTATATTTCAAAGCTGTTCCAGTAGTTTTCTTAAATGTCTTTTTAAGTAAATAGATGCAAAGATATCTACAGCCTTGAATTATTTCAATAGACAGAAAGTACAGATTTCTTCAATCTTAAGATCACAATGTTCATTACTATTAGTATGCAGGGCTCAAGCCGTTGGCTCATTTAGGGCTTTCATAGTAGGGCACAGCTAAACAAAGCAGTTTTTTCCCACTATCAGAGATGATCAAAAT